>NC_092875.1:56637422-56989926 GCF_028372415.1 Notamacropus eugenii | reverse complement strand
TTTTTTCTGGTTCTATAAAATAATTTTTTGATGATTTGATTGGTATGACATGGAATAATTGAATTAATTTAGGCAGAATTATCATTTTTATTTTATTGGCTCATCCTACCTGTGAGTAATTGATATTTTTCCAATTGTTTAGATTTGACTCTGTATGAGAAGTGTTTTGTAATTGTGTTCATGTAGTTCTTGAGTTTGTCTTGGCAGGCAGACTTCCAAGTATTTTATATTAACTACAGATATTATAAATGGAATTTCTCTTTCTATCTCTTGTTGCTGAGCTTGGTTAGTAATATATTGAAATGTTAATGATTTATGTAGGTTTATTTTATATCTTGTAACTTTGCTTAAGTTGCTAATTATTTCAACCAGTTTTTTAGTTAATTCTTTAGAACTCTTTAAATATGCCATCATGTCATCTGCAAAGAGAGATAATTTTGTTTCTCCATTGCCTGTTCTAATTCCTTCAATTTATTTTTTCTTTTATTGCATAGATAACATTCCTACTGCAATATTGAATAATAGTGGTGATAATGAGCATCCTTGCTTCATGCCTGATCTCATTGGGAAGGCTTCTAGCTTATCCTCATTACAGATAATACTGCTGTTGGTTTTAGAGAGATATTACTAATCATTTCAAGGAAAGCTCTTATGCTTTCTAGTGTTTTTAATAGGAATGGGTGTCTTTTTCTGCATCCATTGAGATAATTACATGATTTTTGTTGACTTTGTTGTTGATATGGTTAATTATGTAGATAATTTTCCTAATATTGAACTAGCCCTTCCTTCCTAGTATAAATCCCACCTGGTCATGATGAATAATCTTTGTGATATATTGCTGTGATCTCCTTGTTAATATTTTCTTTAAAATTTTTGTATCAATATTGTTTTCTTTTTCTGTTTTACTTCTTCCTGGTTTAGGTATCAGTATCATATTTGTGTCATAAAAGGAATTTGGTAGGACTCCTTCTTCATGTGTTTGTCCAAATAGTTTATACAATATTGGAATTAATTGTTTTAAAATTTTTGGTAGAATTCACTTGTGAATACACTTGGCCCTGAGGATTTTTTTCTTTGGGAGTTTGTTGATGGTTTGTTCAATTTCTTTTTCTTGTTCTATTTCTATGTTCTATTCTAATGTTCTATTTCCTCTTCTGTTAATCTGGGCAATTTCTATTTTCATATATATTTTCATACATATTCACTGATTTCACTTAGATTGTTAGATTATATATTGGAATATAATTAGGCAAAATAACTCCTAATAATTGGTTTAATTTCCTCTTCATTGGTGGTACATTTACTCCTTTCAATTTTGATACTGGTAATTTAATTTTTTTCTTTCTTTTTAAAAATTAAACTAACCAATCATTTATCTATTTTATTGTTTTTTCCCCCATAAAACTAACTCCTAGTTTTATTTATTATTTCAATAGTTTTCTTGCTTTCAATTTTATTAGTCTCTCCTTTGGTTTTCTGGATTTTCAATTTAATGTTAATTGGGGATTGTTAATTTGTTCTTTTTCCATTTTTTAAAATTTTTAGTGGCATGCCCATTTCATTGGTCTGTTTTTTCTCTATTTCTTGAGGTAAAAGTTTAGAGATATAAAATTTCCCCTAAGCACTGCTTTGGCCATCTTCTATTGTTGTCATTCTCATTCAGTTTTCTCCAGAGGTCTATATATCTAACTTTTCTAAAATTCTATTTACCTCCTTAACTTCTTTCTTATTTATTTTGTGGTTGGATTTATCTAGTTCTGAGAAGAGAATGCTGAGGTCCACCATAAGTATAGTTTTACTATTTCCTCCTCCAATTCCCATTTTTCTTTGAAGTTTTGTATGTAGATATTTTGACATTGTTGTTCTCTTCTGAGTTTGGGTTTTGCTCTTCCCTGTTACAACAGTAACTTTCTATGATCAGGTTCTTTTTTGTTTTTTGATCATTTTTTTCTAGCCTACTTTATGATTTTTAAAGTTGAGCTCTGTACTGTCCCTAGCTTCTTGTGCTTAGGGCTGTTGGCCCTGACAGCTCTCCTGGTGTTATGCTGGGGCCCATGGAAGGTCTGATGCTGCATCAGGAGCATGGAGGTGGAGGCCACTCACATGGTGCTATGTTGGGACCCTTGCAGAGCCTGGCTACTTACATGGTGCTGTGCTGTGGGGAGCCTGGTGCTGCACCAAGGGCTGACTGCTTGCCTGACATTGTGCCAGAGCCATTGGGCCTCTGTTACTGACCTGTGCTGGGGCTCAAAGCCTCCCACTAGCTTGTTGGAGTGTGGCCTGCTGCTGACTTGTCTGGGCACTGCCTGCCGTGGAATGTACTTCCCCTTTACTTAAGTGAGATAGACCTTTTCTTCCAACCTACTAAGTTGCCTTGAGCAGGAAAATGGTTTCATCCTATCTTTTTATTGATTCTACTATTTCAGAATTCATTTTAAGGCATTATTTTATAGTTTTTTTAGAGGTGACTTTGAGAGAATTTAGGTGATTTCCTACTTTATTCTGGCACCTTGGCTCCCAGAAGTTGACTTATTATTTTTAATGAGCTCAGTAGCCAAGAACAAAAGAGCCAGTAAAAAGAAGGACTATGCAAGGAATCTTCTCTCTGTTCATCAGGGCTACCTTCTCCTTGGAGTCATGGAGAAGGGAGTAATACTATATTTCTGTGGCAGCTAGGTAGCATAGTGGATAGAGTGCTAGATCTGAAGTCAGGAAGGTCTGAGTCTAAATCCTGCCTCAGATGCATTCTAGCTATGTGACCCTGATGAGTTACTTAAACACTGTCTGTCTCAGTTTTCTCATCTGTAAAATGGGGATGATAATAATAGCATTTACCTCCCAAGATTGTAGTAAAGGTTGGTACAGTGCCTGGCACATGATAAGCACTATATAAATCTTAACTATTACTCTTACTTCTGAAGGGGCTCATTTCACCTAAACCTGATGTAGAACATAGCATAGAGGCTCCATCTTTCACTGCCATACCTACACAATCAGTGGTTCTTATGGTCTTTTTGATTCAAGTTCGAAAGAGAGAGAACAAGTCAGTGATAGTGACACTACCTGATCCATATGTCTTTCTCATTCTCTCCAGATGGAGAATGTGTCTATTCATCTTCAACTCCATACCTCTTCCTCATTTCCTACCGCCTTCTTCCTAGACTGTCTTTCCTAGAACTCTCTGAACCAATCCCAATTATTTACACACACAATCTTCTAGTTTCTTTCCAAAAGGTGGGGGAAGGGAATAAGTATTTATTAAGTACCTACTAGGTGCCAGGATTTGTGCTAAGTGCTTTACAAATATTATTTCATGTGATCTCCACAAAACCCTGGGAGGTAGGAGCTATTATGATCTCCATTTTATAGTTGAAACTGAGGGAGGGATTAAGTGATTTGCTCAAGGTACTGCAGCTAGTAAGTGTCAGAGGCTACATTGGAACTCAGGTCTTCTGAATCCAGGCCCAATGCTCTATCCGCTCTGTCACTTAGCTATCTCAAAACATTTGTTGTTTTGCATTTCTGGGCATTGGTATCTCACAAGCCCTGGTTACTCTGGAAATAATATCTGAGAATTTTTCTTCTTGCTTCAGAATTAATCCCTCAGTGTTCTCAAAATTATGTCAGTTCTTCAGGTTATATATGGACCTCCTGGATGTATAGATGGTCTAGTCTATCTTCATTTTCTTCAGTGGCATTTCCATCTCTGGTATAAGTACCCCAGGTACTCTGATGTTGTATTTTCACTGTCCTTGATGGTGAAAAGAGTCATTTATAAAAATCTTTGCAGATCTTCTCCTTTAAACTGTCTTTGTCTTTCCCGTTACATGCCTAAATTTTCTTTGCTTATTTAGATCACATATCAAACTTTCTTAAACCGTTTTTTCCCTCCATGGCTTCATGTGCTTATAAAGTGATTTTGTTACTAATCTCTCATCTGCCTCTACAAGATTTTACCATCACTTTACATTTTGCATTGATGTTGCTCCTGGCTGCTATGTCTCCGGGCTTGGCAAATTGAGCCAGTACTTGCTGACTAAAGTGGTTTTGAGGGTTTTTTTTTGGTCTCTTATACTAGGACAGTTATTTTACATCTGTTAAACTTTGGTAAGAAATGACTATGTAAGTGTGAATATCCTCTCTTCTAATTAGTTCCCAATTTTGGGTGTCAATAATCTCTTTTAATATGCCAACTTGGAGCTGTTTGAATTGCTTAGCCTATCTTTTCCTCATTTGAATTATTTCTTCTAAATTTGTATCAGTTTTGATTCTTGCTCTAATCAGTCAGTAGTATGATTATGTACACACAGCTGATTTCAGGAAAGTCCTCTTCTCTACTACCATCACTAAAGAAGCAGCAGTGGGTAGAATTGTATTCTTCTTTATTTCATGGGTTGCCAGGGCCAAAGCGCTCATCACCAAGTGTGTGCTTAGCTAGGTTGGGCCTCAGAAAGTAGACACGGTCTCTTGCTAGCGCTATATTCCAAGACTTACCAGCTTGTCTTCCATTGGCATCACCTTTGAGAAATGAACAAAGGATGCTCTCAGAAGAAGCAGTGGAGTAGGATTTTATGAAGGTAGAGGTGGTAATGGCATCATCATAATGACTGTTTATATAGAAACTTAAAGCTAGTAAAGCATCACCCTGACATAAATTACCTTATTTGATCCTCATAACTTAGGTTGGTATGAGAGGTATCATTAGCCCTGTTTTACAGGTGAGCAAATTGAGACTCAGATAAGTCCTGGAGGCAGTTGGAAATACAGGATTGGAGTTCAAGAAAGTCATTGGAGCTTTTCTATAATGTAGGACTCATCTGGATAGAAAGTGATAATTGAGGTTGTGGGAGAGGATGAGAAAGTATAGAGAGCGAAGAGAAGAATGCTGAAGACAGATTGCTGGGCTATGCCCGCACTTAAAGAATGGGAGGAAAATGAAAAATAACCAAAATAAACCTAAAAAGAGTAGAAAGTCAGATGGAGAAACTGGAGGAGAGCTTAGGGGAGGCTACAAAAGAGTTCTGTGATGGGAATATGGGCAATCAGATAACTCAACAGCCAAGAAGGCAAGGAGGTCCTCTGTTGAAGGATGATGGTGCCATGGTTGTGTGCCTGAGGAAAAAGGAGAAAGTTTGGAACAGCCACTGTGGGAAATGTGATTGGGAATCAATCAAGATGAAAGAAGGATTATGTGGTTGTTAAGACCCAGTTGAGGTCAGACAGCATGAATTTCCACTGGGCCCAGACAATTCAGTAAGGATTTATTAAGCATCTATTATGTGCAGGACACTGATGTTCCACACTGGAATTCAGAAGTTTTAGATAAGTCATGGTTCCTGTTACTATGGAGTATGTAGTGTATTAGGGTGACATGGCATACACAGATAATTAGAGTACATAAAAATATACCTACTATGTGCAGGACACTGATGTGTAGATCAGCTTGCAGGTGGCAAGGATCTCTGTACTCTGGCCTACCATTCTTCATGGGAGACACAGATTTCCACTTTGAGGGGAGTAAGAGAAAGTCCATGGCTAGGTACTTGCTCTTTCCCTCACCCATCTCCAAGAGAAGCATGAGGCTAGATTTATGTTTCTCTGAAGCCCCTCCCCACATATTGGTAGTCTAGGAATATAGTGTAGGAATTCAGAACAAAAGCCACTTCCCCAGAGAGATATAACCCCTAGCTTACACTCTTTACCTTAACTCCTTCCTACCAATTGTTGCTTACACATGACTATCACAAATAGTGAAGGGTGAGCAAAATTATTTATCCAAGCAAAACAGCAAGCAGAAACTGAAAAAAATAGTAAAGGTTGGAATATATTAGAAAAGAAATAAGCTTTTTATCTTGCAGCAAGAGGAGAACTCAGCTCAGACCAAAAGAGAAGGCCTTATCTCACCCGAAGGAAAGTGTTTTAAGTCTCTAGGTGATATAAACTCAAAATTAGGGACCTGTTGAAGAGCCGGCTTCCCAGATGTGTCTACACATTCCAAAGTCTTTTTTTCTCTCCACACATCACTACAAAAAAACCATAGTTTTCTCCCTCAAGAAACTCTGACACCAACTCTGGCTGTCATGCAGGTGCTCAGCATGACCTGAGTATTCTCCATGACAGTCAGGGTTCCTATTTCCCTCCAAGTACGTAGCAGCAGGCAGAACATTCCAGGTCTGATTGTAATTCTGGGTTATATTTCAAAACTTAGCTCAAACACCACCAGTTCTACATGAGGTCTTTCCTGTTCCCTTCAGCCAACAGTATCCTCCCATTATCTTGTATCATTTTGCTTATATCCATATCCACGGGTACACTCATGTACATATTGTCTTCCTCTGTTAGGAAGTTCAAAGTTTAAGTTCAAAGACTGTTTCATTTTTATCTTTGCATCTCTAATGACTAGTGTAGTGCCTGGACATAACAGGTGCTTAATAAATGCAGGTTTGATTGATTGAAATATCTAAAGAAAGGGCAATAAACAAGATAAGCTGAGCTTCTAATGCCAGGAGGAAAATGTGACTCATCAGCATTACTGAGGGCTGGGAGGATAGGACTCAAAGCTAAAATACACCTATGGAAGGGTGAACCTTGTGCAAAAGTAATACAACAGTTAGAAAGGGGGCAATGTATATAAAGAGGGGCTTTGTATATTAAATACATATTTTTCTTTTTAAAATTTAATTTTATTATTTTTCCAATGAATAAATGCTTTTTCTTCCTCCTACTCACCTCCCCAAATTGAACAATAAAAAAGAAAAACCCTCAGAGAAAATGTTCATCCTGAAACAAAACAAATTCCTACATTGACCATGTCAAAAAAATGTATGTTTCATTCTTAGTTTAATTTATCACTTCTCTATTAATAAATATAACTGACTGAGGAAAACCAGGGATCCAGTTCCAGGGAGAAGCATTATGGAAAGCATTGGGTGACTATAAACTAAGTGGGAGGAGAAAGAAATGATGTTGTAAAAGTATTCTATAGACCACCTGAAGAAGACAACTGATAAGAAGTTTAGGAAAATGATTCACAAACTTAGCTTAGAGACGTGATATAGCTATGATGAGAAACGTCAATTACCCAGCTACCAAAGCAAGATTTATTAAGCTTTTTCTATGTGCTAGACATTGTGCTAAGCCCTGGGGATACAAAGAAAGGCCAAAACACAATCCCTTCCCTCTAGAAAGTTCACAATCTAATGTGGGAGAGAGAATGCAAAAAACTATATTAAAAAAAATACATATGAGATGAATTGGAGATAATCTTAGAGGGAAGGAACTAGCATTAAGGGAGTCCAGGAAAGGCTTCCTTTAGGAGACAGGATTTTAGTTAAGACTTGCAAGAAGTCAAGGAAGTTAGGAGGTAAAGATGAGGAGGGAGAGCATTCTAGAAATGGGAGACCAGAGAAAAAGCCCAGAGTTGAGAGGTGGAGTGCCTTGTTCTCAGAACAAGGGAGCCAGTATTACTGGATTGAACTATATATTTGGGGAGGGGGTATAGGAAAGAAGAGGAGGGAAGTGAGGGAAGTGAGAAGATTAGAAAACAGAACAGGTGATCAATTCTTTTTTAAAAAAAAATTAACAGCAACATAAGTTAATTACTCCAAACCCCAAGTCCAGCCTGGCATAAGGTAGCTCCTCCGAAATATCATTCTGGTTACAAAAAGGATTAGCAACCAACTCAGCATTATAAGAATACACATTTTAAAATTTTTGTTTGATTTTATTTTCAATGAACAGAAATTTCTTTTTCCTCTCTTATTTCTCACTTCGTCCCCCATACCCTTCCTCCCCAATAAAAAGAAAGACAAAACCAAACTCTTACAACAAATATTCATAGTTAAGCAAAAGAGATTCCAGCCTTGGACATATTCAAAAATGTGTGTCTTACTCTACATGTTGAGCCATTAACTCTCCATCAGGAGATAACTAACACACTTCATCTTTTGGAAGCATGGTTAGTCATTGCATTGATCAGAGTCTGTAAGACTCTCAAACTTGATTTTCTATACAATTTTTTTTATTATGTATAATCTGAAAGTAGCAGTTGGGTGCTTCAATGGATAGAGTATGGGCCTAGAATCAGGAACACCTGAATTCAAATCTGGCCTCAAACACCTACTACCTGTGTGACCCAGGGCAAATCACTTAACCTTTGTCTGCCTCAGTTTCCTTATCTCTAATATAGTGTAGGTAGTTATTAGGATCAAATGATTTGTAAAAAAAAAATTGTAAAGAACTTTGCAAGCCTTTATGTGTTAAATCAATGCTAACTGCTATTCCTTTTCTCTTTCTCCTCCTCTTTCTTCCCTTCCTTCTTCCTTATTGTTATTATTTCACTTTTTATGAGTTCATATAAATCTTCTTGGGTTTCTCTGAAAACCTCTCTTTTGTCACTTCTCACAACATGATAGTATTCCATTATATTCATACCCCATGATTTGTTCAACCATTTCTCAACTGATGAGCACCTCCACCTCTAAGTCTTTGTCTCTACAAAAAGAGCTGCTTGTACAGGGGAGACCAGAGACTAACAACATGATCACAAATGTAAACTACCTTGAGTAAATACAAACAGCAAAAGAAGCTCCAACTCTCCCATGGGAAAACTTACACATGACCCTGGGCCTTCACTGGCACCATGCCTTTGTTGTACTGTTTCTGCATAATACCTGACTAGGCCAGACGTTGGTGCAGGGATGCAAGAGATTACTTTGTCCTGATGCCAGGATGACTGACTTCTTGTGAGTAAACTCCCTTAACCAACCCAATCAACCTAATTAACATTAATAAGGTATATTAATAACAAGCTGATATGAACCCCTCTTTCTTTGGTATCTCAATATTCTCTCAGAAGATATGCCACTCTACAATTGACATAGAATAAAGATTTATTCTGTAAAATTTGGATTGAGTCAAAAGTAGCACTTAAGGATCTAGAAGGCCACATGTGACCTCAAGGCAACAGGTTCCTTACTCCCAAGCTGTACCAATTTAATTCTACCAGCAGTGCATGAAGTGTTTGTTTTTCAGGGGTCCCTTCAAGATTTGCCATTTTTCATTTTTATCATCATTACGAATCTCATGGGTGTGAGGTAGAACCTCAGGGTTGCCTTAACTTTAATTTTTCTATTTATTAATGCTTTGGAGGTTTTAAAAATAGATAATACTTTATTTTCCCCCAGTTACATGTTAAAACAATTTTTAGACATTTAAAAAAAAGTTTTGAGCTTCAAATTCTATCCCTCCTCTCTCCCTCACCTTCCCCCTCCCTGAGATGATGAGCAGTCAGATGTACATTATACATGAGCAGTCATGTAAAACATTTCCATGTTAGTCATTTTGTACAAGAAGACTAATAAAAAAGAAAGAAAGTAAAAAATAGCATTCTTCAGCCTGTATTCAGACAATGTCAGTTCTTTCTCTAGAGGTGGATAGTATGCTTCATCATTAGTCCTTGGGGATTGTCTTGGATCATTTATATTGCTGAGAATAACTAAGTCATCCACAGTTCTTCATTGAACACTTTTGCTGTTACCATGTCTACCATTTTCCTGGTGCTGTTCACTTCACTTTGCATCAGTTCATGTAAATCTTCCCAGGTTTTTATTAAATCATTCTGCTTTTTATTTCTCATAGAGCAATAATATTCCATCACAATTATATACCACAGTTTGTTTGGCCATTCTCCAGTTGATGGGCATCTCTTTGATTTCCAATTCCTAGTCACCACAAAAAGAGCTGCTGTAAATATTTTTGTATAAACAGGTCCTTTTACCTTTTCTTTTTGGATGTTTTTGGGATATAGACCTAACTATAGTATTGCTGGGTCAAAGGGTGTACACAGTTTTATAGCTCTTTGGTCATAGTTCCAAATTGTTCTCTAGATTAGTTGGCTCAGTTTACAATTCCACCAACAGTCATTAGTGTCCCAGTTTTCCCATATCCCCTCCAACATTTATCATTTCCCTTTTTTGTCATATTAGCCAATCTGATAGGTGTGAGGTGGTACCTCAATTATTTTAATTTGCATTTCTCTAATCAATAGTAATCTAGAGCATTTTTCATTTGACTGTAGATAATTTTAATTTCTTTGTCTGAAAACTTCATATCCTTTGACTATCAATTGGGGAATGACTTGCATTTTTATAAATTTGACTTAGTTCTCTATGTATTTGAGAGAATGAGGCCTTTATCAGAGACACTTGCTCCAAATTTTCCCCATAGCTTTCTGCTTTCCTTTTAATTTAGGTTGCATTGGTTTTGTTTGTGCAAAACTTTTTAAATTTTATATAGTCAAAATTATCTATTTTACATTTTATAATGCTTTCTCTGTTTTCTTTGGTCCTAAATTCTCCTCTTATCCATAGATCTGACAAATAAACTATTCCATGTTCTTGGAGCATTTTTCTTATGGCACTTGATAGCTTGGAATTCTACTTTTGAAAACTGCCTCAATGCTTATTTATATCTTCTGACTACTTATCATTTGGGGAATGGTTTTTATTCTTATAAATCTTAATCAGTTATAAAAATAATAATAATTCTTCATATAGTCCTTTAAAGTTTGTGAAATGTTATTTTGATCTTCATAGCAACTCTGGGAGGTAGGAGTTATTATTATCCCCATTTTACAGATGAGGAAGCTTAGAAAGTCAGAGGTTAAATGTCTTGCCCAGGTTCACACAATTAGTAAGTATCAGAAGTCAAATTTGAACTCAGGTCTTTCTGACTCTAGGTCTTCTATATATCCTTATATATCTTGGAAATGAGACATTTTACCAGAGAAACTTTCTGTAAATTTCCAATTAACTCTTTCCCTTCTAATTTTAGCTGCATTGGTTTGAATGCACAAAAACTTTAATTTTATGTGATCAAAATTGTTCATTTTATCTTCTGTGATCCTTTCTTTCCCTTGATTTGTTGTGAACTATTCCCTTACAAGTAATGAATTCTTCACTCCCTATCAATGATCATTTTATTCTTCATAAGGTGACAAGAGACACATAGATGTCACACAAAAATGATGGGAGAAATCCTGGCCCCAAATCTGACCTACAAGAAAGAAATAGTTCTTAAAGTACAACATTATAGGAATTTTGGGGAGAATGTCTACTGAACTACTATTAATGATCCTTGAAATATCATGAAAATGAGAGAGGTGCTGCAGGACTGGCGAAGGGCAGAAGTATTACATTTTTAGATGTAGGGCAGTTGGTTTTTTTTCCCTAAACCTAGTCACAGAAAAGTAACAGAATAAACAGGTGTTCAACTAACTGTAAAAATGGATCATGGCAGGTGATTGCTTTATGAGGGAAGAATCAGAGTCCCTTGAATGAATCATAAAGGAAATAACTGTCATAGGATGAAGAATGATAAGGCCACACGTTGGCTCTCTGAGTCCAGGAGAGAGAAGCTAAGAGGAACCCACTTCCTGACAACATGTGGAGAGGATGAACAGAGTTAGAGAGAGGGTAGCTCTGAAAAATTAAGTGAAGTTCGGTGACTGCAAGCAAAGGAAGGAGAAACTGCCACAAAGAAGCTAAGATTCTGTGAATGGGCTGTTTGGGTAGATCAGGTATGGAAAATGTTGGGACAGAAGCTGTGTTGTTAAATTGCCCTTGGACTACAGGCCTGTAGATAGTCAGCCCAACTTTCTCCCCTTGAGCTCTGTTGGAAAAACCTAAATACACTGGGAAGTGTATTTACCTTTCTTTGATTTAAATGTTTATTTTGTCTTCAGAGAGAGTGTTAAGCACAAACCTGTGCTAGTCTGGGTACACTTATAGGAAATAAGAAGTCATTTGAGGAAGGGGCATCCTCAAGAAAGAAAGATCCATAGATCTAATACTAAGGTGTTTTGCCAATGTGCTATCTCTGAAGGGGGACTTGAAGCTATAAAAGATAGTATTATAAATCATTTGAGACAATTTCCCAGAACAGAAGGGAGTGTCAACATCAAGAAGGACATCTGGGCAATGGATCAGTGGCAGAGAAAGTGGGGGCCAGTAGAATTACTGAATGATATATTCAACACAATTGCTATATTAAAAATGGAAGGTTAAATCTACAAACTATAGGATAGTGAGCTTGACTTTGATTAAGGGCAAAATTCTACATCTTTTTATTGATCTATTCATTCATTTGTTTGTTCATTTGTTTTTCTTTGTTTGCTTTTGGCAAGGCAATTAAGGTTAAGTGACTTGCCTAAGGTCACAGAGTTAGTAAGTGTCAAATGTCTGAGGCTGGATTTGAACTCAGGTCCTCCTGACTCCAAGGTTGGTGTTCTAGCCACTGTGTTTGTTCATTTTGTAATGGTGGAAAGAAGTCGGAAGGCCTGATTTCAAATCCCACCTCTGATGAAAATTATCTATGTGACCTTGGAGAAGTCACTAAACATGTGTGGGTTTCAATTTCCTCATCTGTGAAATGAGGGAGAGTAGGTGGTCTCTGTTGTTCCTTCCATCTCTTGAGCTATGAGCCTACTTTTAAAAAAATGGGCATTATTGATGTCTTTTGTCTTTATATGAAAGTAATTTCTTAGAAGGAAAAAACCTTTCATCTCCCCTGTCTCCTGATTTCTTAGGGGATAGCCCCTCCCAAAAGTCTTTTGTATATAGTGCTAAAAAAAACCTCCTATTCTTTGTCTCAGATACCAGAGATGGGGAGAAGACCACAGTTCATCCATCACAGTGACTCCTTTGTTGACAGAGGTAGTCATGGACTCCAGCACTTGGTGTAGTTCTAGCAGAGGTTGCAAACTGACTTTTGATTCCCTGCCGGGTTAATCTGGAGGTCTGAGATCATTGCAATCTGGCCTCGGAAAGCCCTACAGATGCTTACCTAGCAGAGCCTCCCTCTCTGTGTCTTTCTTTTCCTAATGTGAAACAAACACATGATGGAAGTCAAAGAGAAGAAACACAGAGCCAGAATTTCGTGACTGATCCTTTAAAAGTTCTGCCAGAGTATGACTGGAGTGTGACCTTTGACAATGGCCCCCTTTATAGCAGACTTCCGCTATTGCTGGAATGCATTCCCTAGTCTCTTCTGCCTCTTAGAATTCTGGGCTTTGTTCAAGGCTCAGTTCACATTCCATTCCCTATGGAAAGTTTTTTCTCATTCCTCTTAATTGTTAGTGTAACCCACAGCCCAGAGCATTCCCCCCATTCCCCCAAAAAGACTCTGGGCTCACATAGATTGGGTCCCATATTGAGGGTAAGACTCCAAAAAATCAATTTCTCTTCCTTTGGTTCATTTCCCCTGCTTAGATTATTTTTTAAAAAATCATCTCAAAACTTCAAGACAAAAGTGGTTTAGCTTATATCTCGAATTTAAACGGCAGAGTCTCTGAATCCTGCAGAGGCACTCAATGTAGTTATTGCACACAGGCAGCCTTTATTTCATCCCACAGAAAATTCATTAGACACAGACTCCCTGGAGCAGAATCTATAAAGTACTTGACTCTGACTCTTTCTTCCCCCTAGAAGGGAGCTGAACTTGGGTTTACTGTCAGAAAAACCATCTATCATTCTGGTGAGTCCCTCTTTCCTATACAATCCCACAGTCTCCCTAAGAGAGAGTACATAGTACCACCCTGAGGTTAAGATTCACTTAAGAGGTAAACATGCTTTAGAACTTATATAGCAGATAAATGACTTATTTTTTAAAATAAAATTTATTTATTTAGTTTTAGTTTTCAACATTCACTTCGATAAGATTTTGAGTTCTAAATTTTCTCCCCATCTCTCCCCTCCCCTCACTGTGAGACAGTGTGTACTTTGATATAGTTTCTACATATACATTTATGTTGAACCCATTTTCACATTAATTATGTTGAAAAGAAGAATTACAACCAATAGGGGAAATCACGAGAAAGAAGACACAAACAGAAAGAGGGAGAGACCAGGCAAATAAAATGTTTTGATCTGCATTCAGACTCCATAGTTTTTTTTTTGTCTGGATGTGGACAGCATTGCCCATCATGAGTCTTTTGGAATTGTCTTAGATTCTTGCATTGCTAAGCAGAGGTAGATCTAAAAGTTAATCATTGCACAATGTGACTGTTACTGTGTACAATGTTCTCCTGGTTCTGCTCACTTCACTCAGCATCAGTTCATTTAAGTCTTTCCAGGTTTTTCTGAAGACCACTTGCTCATCATTTCTTATAGCACAATTGCATTCCATTACCTTCATATAACACAACTTGTTCAGCCATCCCCCAACTGATGGGCATCCCCTCAATTTCCAATTCTTTGCCACTACATAAAGAGCTGCTGTAAGTATTTTTGTACATGTTCTCATTTGTACGATTTCTTTGGGATATAGCTCTAGAAGTGATATTGCTAGGTCAAAGAGTATGCATATTTTTGTAGCCCTTTGGGCATAATTCCAAATTGCTTCCCAGAATGGTTGGATTAATTCACAACTTCACCAACAATGCATTAATGTTCCAATTTTCCCACATCTTCTCCAACATTTATCATTCTCCTCATTTGTCATGTTAGCCAATCTGATAGGTGTGATGTACCTCAGAGTTGTTTTGATTTACATTTCTCTAATCAATATTAATTTAGAACATTTTTCTTATGACTATAGATAGCTTTAATTTATTCATCTGAAAATTGCCTGTTCATATCCTTTGACCAATTATCAGTTGGGGAATGACTTGCATCCTTATAACTTGGACTTAGTTCTCTGTTTATTTTAGAAATGAGGCCTTTATCAGAGATACTGGTTATAAAAATTCTTTTCCAGGGTTCTGCTTCCCTTGTAATCTTAATTGCATTGGCTTTGTTTGTGCAAAAACTTTTCAATTTAATGTAAATAAAATGATCTATTTTGCATTTTATAATGTTCTTTATTTACAAATGCTTTCTTGATGAACCTGTCCTACCTGAATACTAAGCACTAGCTTTGTTCTCCAAATTAGATGGTCCTCTCCATCCAAGTGGACTGTCCTCATCTTTCTCTCATGAGAGTGTTGATCAGGAAATCTTTTTTGAGAAGTTCTGATGCCTGAACTCTTCAAATCAAGGATATCTACAAGGTAACTTTCAGGGTAGGAAATCTCCCTCTTCCCTTAGAAGGTGATATCTCAGGATCATGCTGCCTGGGGAATTAAAATCCTCCCTCCTCCACACAGGACATTAGGGTTCAGAGAAAATATCTTTGATCTTTCTTTTTGGGAAGTGAGACACAGACATGTATCTCTCATAGTCATGTGCTTCTTCAGTAAGTTGTCATTGATGATTCTGATGGGATGGAGATGGGAAGAGAAATCACCTCCCCATCGCTTTGCCACACTCCAGAAGAAGGCACAAGGGAAATTGTAAAAGAGCTCTCAAGCAATTGAGAGTCCCAGAGAAGGTAGAGTCAGCATAGTCTTATAGGCTAGGGAGAGGGAATGGCTAATCCTCAATCAGTCATTCATCAGTACTCAGCTGCCTTCAAGCAATGGTGCACAGACTATAATGTCGTCAATTTGATTAGGAATTTCTTCAAATTGATCCGGATCTAACAATGCTTCACATTATATAATCTCATCAGTTTTGGGGGAACCCCTCAATTTGATAAGGGACTCCCCAGTTTCATTCCTTAATATAGTGCTCTCTTCCTTTTTAAATGGTAGAGAAAGTATTCATTAAATACCATGTGCCAGACACTGTATTAAGCACTGGGGATACGAATACAGCTAAGCTGACCACAAGGAGCTTACATTCAAATCAATCAAGAGAAAAGAAAGGTCACCTTTTAGACCTGGGAAAGTCAGGGAGAGAATCCAAATTTCCACTGGGAGCTTGGTGGCCAGAGAGTGGCATGGTGTGGAGATGGCAGGAGGGGCATATTTGCTTATTTATATGTTGCGCTTCCTTCTCCCTGGTAGAATGTAAATTTCATTATTGTTGTTGTTATTGGGATCATTTGATTATTATTTACTTGACTCAATGATAATGGTAACAGAGATGGTGACCAAGAATTAGTGAGAAAGTTTGAAGATTTGCTGGTAAGAGGAAGCATGACTGAGGATAAGATGAGGCATGTGATAGTATAAGTACCATCTTCAGCTCATGAATCATCTTGAGAGGCATCTTGGCAGCAGCTTGATGGCACAGTGGATAGATAGCCCCTGGAGTCAGGAAGACCTGAATTCAAATCCAGCCTCAGGTACTTACTGGCTCTGTGACCCTGGGCAAATCACTTAACCTTTGCGTGCCTCAGTTTCCTCCTTTATAAAATAATAATAGCACTTACCTTACAAGGTTGTTGTGAGGAGAAAAATGAAATAATATTTGTAAGACACTGAAAACCTTAAGGCACTATATAAATGCTAATTATTATTATATGTCAGAGGATCATTGTGCAGTAATACTATTAACCTCAACAATTCCTAGAGTAGTAGCGATACTTTTTTTTTGAGACAATTGGTGTTAAGTGACAACTAGTAAGGGTCTGAGGCTACGTTTGAGCTCAGGTCCTCCTAACTCCAAGGCTGGTACTCTATCTACTATACCACCAGTAGTAGTAATACTTAAAGACAGAGTAGAGGCTGTAAGCTCATCAGCCCTACTATAGGTGACTCAATATGGAAAGCTTTGGTTTTTTTCTGAGTCTCCACTAGAATGTCACATAGATCTGACACAGGGATGACAGGGAAACAACATATGCAGAGAAAAAAGAGCAGTTATATGAAAGCCTCAGGAGACCTGCTTGTAATATTGCATATATATTGAAAATTCAAAGTCTATTATCAGTGGGTGCTGGAAAACTAATTTACTATTTCAAGGAGGTGCCAAGAAGATCTATATAAAATTCCTAACTATTTCCCAGAAGGAGAGAGGGAAGGTCTTTGAATCTCCTTTTGCTCCTTAGACCTTCTCATCCTGGAATGAATCTGGCTCCCTTCTGCCATTGGTGAGTTCCTCCTGTGACCTCCATTTTGGGCCCCATTCTCCCTTCTGTGCTTTTGACTTTCCCTACTTCAAGGTCATGCCTTAGCTGGAGTCTTGGCATGAAATCTCTTTCAGTACTTGGGGCCTTCTTGCCCCAGAATACTCATTAGTTCACCCTGAAACATGGTTGTGCTGACCCACTTCTCCCAATGATGAGTTCCTCCTGGGGTTTTGATTTTGGGTAGAGGCCCAGGCTAACCACCTTCATTCTTTCCCAGGTTGAGCTTCTGACTTTCTGACCTTCAACACCTTACCTTTAGCACTCTCCCCTCCCCTCTCCTCACCCCAACAGCTTTTCAGCTCTCTTTTGAGTGTTTTCTCCTACTCTTTGAGGGCAAGGACTGTCTATTTTTGCTTTTATTTGTATTCTCAGCAGATGGCACAATGCTTGGCACCTAGTAAATGCTTAATCAATGCTTGTTGTCTTATCTTGCCTATGTGTGTGTGTGTATAGATATATATATGTAGTTAAACATTTAATTAATTTTTTTCAATTAACAAAAACCTATCTTCTTTTTCTCTCACCTCTCCCCAATGAAAAAAAGAAAAGAAAAATAAAACTTTTGTCAAGCAAAACAAACTCCCATCTTGGTCATGTCCAAAAAAGTGTTTCATTCTGTACCCTGAGTCCATCACTTCTCTGTGAGTAGGTAACATACTTCATCATCAGTCCTCTGGAATCATGTCTACTGACTCTTGCCCAATTGGACTCAGGTCTTATTCTGTATCAAGGCAGGAGAAGCAGCTGCAGAGGACCTCAGTCAACAGTGTGGTGCTTATAGAATACATGGATGACAGTAGAAAGTTTGGGCAGCTAGGAGCCCAATGGATACAGCGCTGGACCTGGAGTCAGGAAGACTCATCTTTCTGAGTTCAAATTGTCTCAGACACTTACTAGCTGTGTGATGTTGGGCAAGTCACTTAAATTTGCCTCAGTTTCCTCATCTGTAAAAAGGGAACTGGCAAAGAAAATGGCAAGCCACTCCAGTATCTTTGTCAAGAAAACCCAAAATGGGGTCACGAAGAGTTGGACATGACTGAAAAATGATGGAACAGAAACAAAAAAAGGGTTAGGTGGTCAGAAAGAGTATGAGATGTCTTGTAATCAATCAATCTATCAGCCAAAGGAGTGGTCCCCAACTTCTTAGAAAGGATATAATAGATAAAGCAGATATAAGAAGAATATATAAGTAAAGAGTATTCTGAGGCAGCAAGCAAATAATCTGACAGAGTTACAAGATATCTCCTCAGTTACTGGCACCCGAACCCAAAGAGACCAGTTCAAATCAAACAGTTCCTCTTGAGGAACTTCATAGCTAATGTGATGTAAGAGGAAATGGCAGAAATACGGATGGCAAGGAGACATTCCAGGCATCTTGTGCCAAGGGCATGGTGTAACACTCTACCTACCCAAGTCCTCTTATTCAAAGTCTGATAGTCCTCCATTGAGGCCATCTCCAGTCATTCTGATCCATA
The DNA here is from genome assembly GCF_028372415.1 of Notamacropus eugenii. Taxonomy (NCBI): domain Eukaryota; kingdom Metazoa; phylum Chordata; class Mammalia; order Diprotodontia; family Macropodidae; genus Notamacropus; species Notamacropus eugenii. The sequence goes on along the minus strand of NC_092875.1, from coordinate 56,971,501 downwards.
CCTAGCCACTGCATCCACATGGCTCTGGAAGAGAAAGTGAGGCTGGTGACCTTGCACAGCCCTGCCTCACTTAAATCCAATTCATTACAAGTTATGGATGTCATGGTCCTCTTGGAGAATAAAGGACAAACAGCAACCTGTGAGTCCACCATGTAGGGCAAAGTCATCTGGGACAAGAGTTCAAAGGAAACTGCTTCGGTACTGAGGAAAAAAAATGAATGTGTCCAGAGAGTCTGAGCTATCTTTTATTGGAAGTGAAGATTAGATGGTCACACAAATGTTGGGTGTGTTAGAGAAGATAATTCAGCATTGGTTTATCAGAAAGTAAAGTTCACTGAACTGGCATTGAGAAATAGAGATGGGGGCAGGGAAGGAGGCTGGCTCAGGCCCCAGTGATATTAAACTCTATCACACCAACCTTTCTTCGATCCATCCTACCTAGACTCACAGGACCCCCATATAAGCAGTGACAGTAAGAACTGTGGAGCCAACGAGCATTTAATAAACAAGCACCTACTTTATGCTCGGTGTTGGGACCTGTCCTGAAGGAGTTTACATTCTCCTGGGGGCTAGGGCAAGTAAATAGATAAACAGATACATGCTAATTTGAAGAGAGAGAGTGTTGCTGACCATTTTTCAATAATTTTAAGGACTCTAGTAATATATATGCCCATTTAAGGGCTAGACCTCTAGAGACTCTGAACAGAACTATTTATATTTTGGTTATATCAGTGTGAGTTTGAAGTGACATGGTGGGTGTCCTTGCCACAGTCAACAAGCATTTATTAAGTACTTATTATGTGCCAGAAACTGTGCTAAGTATTGGGGATACAAAAAGGGTGATCACAGTCCTTATCCTCAAGGATCTCTGCAAGAAGGTGGAATATCTCTGGAGCCAGTCTGATCAATAGACTGGCAAAGGAGCTGGAACTGTTTACTTGGATGCTCATTAAATCAAGCCATCCACCCCAAGGCGTCTTGACCTATGTATGGCCTGATGCTGCCCCATTCTGGGCCAGACCTTCAGTGACCATACCCTGTTCCCCATGTTAGTTAATCTATTTAACTTTGGAACTCTCAGGTTGAGTTGTCCTTATTAGCGAAGGGGAGCAAAAGTACCTCACCCACTAAATTTACCTAGCACCAGACCCTGTGCCACATCCCATCTAGCCATCCACCCTGGCTCAAGACAAGTCAAGTTAAGTCAACAATCATTTTATTAAGCACTTAGCATGAGCCAAAGCACTGTAAACCCCAGGGATACAAAGAGAGGCAAAAACAACTCCTGCTTTCAAAGACCTCTCAGTCTATAAAGGTGATAACATGCCAACTAGTACATACAAAACAAACACGCGTAAGATGAACTGGAGGTGTTTCCGAGGAGATGTACTAAGACTAAGGAGAACCAGGAGAGGCTTCTTGTAAAATGTGAGACTTCAGCTATGACTTGAGGGAACCCAGGGAAGTCAGGAGCCACAGATGAGGAGAAAAAGAGTTCCAGGCACAGGGGATAGCCTGTGAGTATTTCTGGAGTCTGGTGATGGAAAGAGGCTAGAGCCACTGGCTTATAAGTACAGAGAGAGGAGTTAAGTGTAAGAAGACTGGAAAGGTAGGAAAGATCCAATTATGAAGGACTTTAAAAGCCAAACAGAAAATTTTATATTTGCTCCTATAGGTAATAGGGAGTCACTGGAGTTTGTTGAATAGGGAGTGAGGTAGTCAGGCTTACATTTTAGGAAGATTTGAGAGCTGAATGGAAGATAGGCTAGAATGGGAAGAGACTTTGTGGCAAGCAGACCAACAGGTAATCTCTTGCAATAGTCCAAGTGTGAGGTGATGAGGGAGAAGAGGGTATATTAGATGTTGTGAAGGTAGATGTGACAGAACTTAGCAACATATTGGACATGTGGGAGTGGTAAGACTGATCTGAGGCATTGAGGAGACAATTTGGCTACAAAGCTGGGTGACTGGGAGCGTGGTGGCACCCTTGACAGTTACAGAGAAGTTAGAAAGAGGGGAATTAGGATTTGGGGGCTGAGAAAGATCCTTGAGTTTAATTTTGGAGATGTTGGGTCTAAGTTGTCTATGGAACATCTAGTTCAAGATGTCTAATAAGAAGTTGGAGATATGAGCCTGGAGGTCAGGTGAGAGATTAGAGATGGACAAGTAAATCTGAGAATCATCTGCATAGAGATGATAATTGAATCCATGAGAACTTATGAAATCACCAAACAAAACAGTATGGATGGAGAGGAGAGAGGGGCCCACGATCCAGCCTTGAGGGACACCTACATTTCTCAGGCATGACCTGGATTACAGTCTAGCAAAGGAAACTGACAGAGAGTAGTCAGAAACGTAGTAGGAGAACTACGTGAAACCTAGAGAGAAGAGAGTATAAAGGAGAAAAGAGTAGTCAACAGAGAAGTCAAGAAGGATGAAGACTGAGAAAAGGTCATTGGCAATTAAGACTTCATTGACAACTTTTGAGAGAGCACGTTCAGTTGAATGATGAAGTCAGAAGTCAAAGTTAAAAAGAAAGTGAGAAGAAAGAAGTGGCGGCATCTATTGTAGATTTAAAACATAAAATAAAATTTAGCCTCAAAAGGGAGGAGAGATATGGGATGACAGCTATTGGGGATGGATGGATCAAGTGAGGGTTTGTTGATGAAAGGGGAGACATGGGCATGTTTATAGATGGTAGGGAAGCAGCCAGAAGACAAGAAGAGATTGAAGATAAATGAGAGAGTGGGATGACAGGGGGCTAATCTGCTGAAGACGATGAACTGGAATGTGGCCACTTGAGCATCTTGGCAAGAAAGAGTGCCTTCCCTTCACATGAGACAGGGGTGAAGGAGGAGCCCTGGGCATCTTACCATTTGCTTGCTGGCTTCAAGCCTGGTCATGCTTTTTCAGTCACCTTTTTCTTACCTTTGACATTATTGCTACTGATGTAGTTTCCCACCTGACCTCCAGAGATAATGCCCTGTAGAAGATTTGGAGCTTCTGCCCAGGGGCTGGACTGTACTGATTGATGAGATCCTACTATATCCAGCAGACCCAGATGCAACCATACTCTTTCACCCTGGTCATTTTCTGATCTCCTCACCCTTCTCCCTTTCCATGGCTTGGCAACTCATTGTATGTGGGGGATGAAGGAGACAGAAGAGTCCTTCAGAGAAAACTCTGAGGTTTCAAACCTGAATGACTTGAAGAATAGTGTTCTCCACTGAAACAGAAAAGCTAGGAAAAGGAGAAAGTTTGGGGGAAATGATAATGAGTTAGTTTAGGATAGATTGAGTTAGAGATGCTGGCCAGCATACAGTGATTCAAGACTGGAGCTCAAGAGAGAGGCTATGGTTGGATATACAGGAATGAGAATCAGCTGATTTCCAGAATCTGATGATGTCACCAAGAGAATATAGAGGGAAAAGAGAAGACATAAAAATTTTTTTTTAATGTAAATAGTATTTTCTTTTTTCCAATTACATATAAAGGTACTTTTCAACATTTAATTTTTTTTAAGATTTTGAATTCAAAATTTTTCTCCCTTCCTTTCCTTTCCTCTCTTCCCCTCACCAAGAAGGCAAGCAATCTGATATAGGTTATACACGTGCAATCATATTAAACATATTTTCACATTAATCATGTTGTGAAAGAAGAAACATAACAAAAGGAAAAAACCATAAAAAAAAACAACAAAGCGAAAGTATTTTTCAATCTGCATTCAGACTCCATCAGTTCTTTCTCTGGATGATGTTTTCCACCATGAGTCTTTTGGAATCATCTCGGATCACTGTATTGCTGAGAAGAGCTAAGTATATCATAGATGATCATTGCACAATGTTGTTACTGTGTACAATGTTCTCTTGATTCTGCTTCCTTCACTCAACATCAGTTCGTGTAGATCTTCTCAGGTTTTTCCGAAATCTGCCTGCTCATATTTCTCATTTATTTATTTTTTAAAAAATTTATTTATTTATTTTCAGTTTTCAACATTTACTTCCATAAATTTAAATTTTCTCCCCCTCTCTCCCCACTACCTCCCCAAGATGGCATGCAATCTGATATGGGCTCCAGATGCACATTCCTACTCAACACATTTTCACATTAGTCATGTTGCACAGAAGAATTATGATGAATGGAAGAAACCATGGGAAAGAAAACAAAACAAAGAGAAAAGCAATCCAACTCCATCTTTCTCTACATGCAAATGGCATTTTCCATCATGAGTCCTTTTGGAAAAGTTTTAGGTCATTGCATTACTGAGAGGGGCTAAGTCTATCAAAATTAGTCCTCGCACACTGTGGCTGTTATGTTGTTATGTTCTCCTGGTTCTGCTCACTTTACTCAGCATCAGTTCATATAAGTCTTTCCAGATTTTTCTGAAGCCTGCTTGCTCATCATTTCTTATAGCACAATAGTATTCCATTACATTCATATACCACAACTTGTTCTGCCATTCCTCAATTAATGGGCATTCCCTCAAATTGCCAATTCTTAGACACCACAAAAAGACCTGCTATAAATATTTTTGTATATGTAGGTCCTTTTCCCTTTTAAAATTTGTCTTAAAGAGGATTAATTTACATTTTTTCTTATTGAGTTACCCCCAATTGCAAATACTACAAAGCATGAAAGCCTAGCTAGGCAAGGCAGTAGGTAGAAAGCTGGACCTGGAGTCAAGAAATCCTTAGTTCAAATCTGGTCTCAGACACTTACTAGCTATGTGACCCTGGACAAGACATTTAACCTCTTTGCCTCAGTTTCCTCATCTGTAAAATAGCCATCCAAATACCACCTATCTCCCGGGGCTGTGAGAATCAAATGAGGTAATATAAAGTGTTTAGCACAATGTCTTACATACAGTAGGCACTTAATAAGTGCTTGTTTCCTTCCCCTTTTCCCTGATAATGTAGAGCTAGTATATTTACTCAGATAATTAGTACATTCTTCTCCATATCCGTCTTAAAGAAAGCAAAAATTAAGGGTGAGATTAAAAAACACATTTATTAGTTTAGTGTGTCATCAGTCAGGGAGGACTAACATGGATACAGATGCTCTATGGGGAGAGAGGGAAGAGAGAGGAGGAAAGAATGGGGAGGAGGAGGGAAGATGGAAAGAGGATAGGGGATCAAGGAGGAATGAAGGATATAGAAATTAACTGCTAAATAGATCATGATTATATACGGAAATGGGTTGTTGTTTGGGCAGTGAGGTGGTGTAGTGGATAGAGTCCAAGCCTGGAGTAAGGAAGTCTCATCTTTCTGAGTTCAAATCTCACCTCAGACACTTACTAGCTATGTGACCCTGGGCAAGTCACTTTACCTCATCTGTAAAAAATGAGCAAACCACTCCAGCATCTTTGCCAAGAAAACCCCAAATGGGGTCACAGAGAATTAGACATGACTGAAAAATGAACAACAACAATCAGGAAGATGGAGAAAGAATAAATAGGCCATTTATCATTCCAAACAAAGATCCACTGACCACTTCCTGAGTATTCATGGGTGCCAATGTCTATTCCTGGCCTAAGTGCATGATTTAAGTGTCTGAACTCTCTTGAGACAGTATCTGAACTGAAAAACATGTTAAGTTATAAAGTCCACCACACCCTACCTTTACTCATATCTTCCACGGGAGATGCTGCCCAAACTCTAAATGTCTTTGTTTTTTGTTTGTTTATTTTTTTTGTCATATCTTGGGGCTACAAATGTAGTTGGATGACAAGCTGTCCATATGGTGTCCTTCATTCTTGATTCATGACTGACTCATCTTCTTCCCCTGTCACATACATTCTTAATAGTGTATGCAACTTATGCAACTTCTTCAGCATAAGTCGTAAGGAAAGAGAACTGGAGGAAACCTTAGTTCAGGGGTGGGCAACTTGTGGCCTCGAGGTCACATGTGGCCCTCTAGGTCTTTTGACTGAGTCCAAGTTTTACAGAATAAATCCTTTCATTAAAGGGTTCCCCGCCCCTTCCTTAGTTCAACCCCTTCATTTTACAAATAAGAAAACTAAAACCCAGAGGACCTTAGAACTAATGTCCAACTTGTCAAAGACATCACTGATGTAGACTATTTATGCTCTAAGTGCTCCTGGTAATGGGTAACATCACTCAGTCCTTCCTCTTTGGTTTGGACATCCATAACATTGAATTTGGCATCTTGCTTGTCATCAATAATTAAAAGATTTGAACAAAATGATATCCTAAATCACATCTGTCATGGGGACTTGTATAATTTTAGCATATATGTGGGAAAGGTTTTGTCTGAGGGTAGCTTTCAAGAATGCATCCAATTCTATTGAGTCAAATGTTTAAAAAAAATCAACCATAGAAGCTCTGGGATTTTATATCCTCCACATCACTCAGTTGCATGAACATAAAGATATGATCTACCATTGAGGCTATTAACTTGCAAACCATGTACTGTTATAATTTTATGTGAAGAGGACAGTGACTTAGATGTACCTGTAGGAATGTACACCAAAAGTCTCCAGCTTCACTCCCACTCCTTTAGTGCTGTTTAGTTAATTTAGGAGTGATTTTTATGATGGTGATATTGGCTACCAGAGATACCAGAGTTGAAAGGAATTTACTCAAACCAAAAATTGGATGGGTTTGAGGGTACTTCCACTGAGGAAAAGCAGTACTATAAAAAGACAGATTTTACCTGTTTGCTTTGTTGACTGGGTGAAACTGTGGGTCTGACTCACACAATACCTAAAATATCCCCAAGCATGGGCTATCTAAAAATATTTCCTGTGGGGAAGAGGCATTCTAGCAGCTTGGCCATGGATGATATCACTAGCTCTAGGAGATCACAAGGTGGCAGTTTCAGAGGCAGAGAATTCTCCCCGCTGGGATAAAACCCTAGGAATGTGATTATCTGGGGGAGGAGCATGGTCATCTGTAGGAAACTGTGCTCCTTGTACATATGGGTGCCTTTTTCCTTATTGGTTATTTTGTTACTCTGCTTGAGTGTCTTTTGCTTTGAATTAACGTATAATCTGACTTAATTTGTAAAAGAGGACCTCATTTAGGGGCTTATGAGTTTTGGATTTCAATAGATGCTGATCCAAAGAGAACCTGGAACTTAGGTATGTTTTGTTTGAGGTGGGGTGAGGGGACGTACACTTTAAAAGAATTACATTATATTGTCTTGGTCTGGTAAAAATGAGCTCATGACCTGTGGATTTGAGTAAATGCTGACCCACCAGCTACCATGAGGCTGGTTTTCATTTTTGGTGGAGGAACTAGGCTATATATACAACTGAGAAGTTGGAGGAAATTGCAATAGGTTGCATTTGAGCAATTATGTAGTGGTTTTTGTGATCCCAGACTTATTACTTCTTCAAAAATTCATGACAATAACCAGTATACTCATAGTAATGCTATATTACTGAATCTCAAGAAAGCTTTTTCTCACTGACTTCAGTAACTCCCTGGGACCTGTGGGAGAGGATCCTGGAGCACAAAGTTTTGATTTTTTTTTCCTTCAAGCTGTGAGACTTCTGATAATCTAACAGTCCCAGGAGTAAAATCATAATCAGTGTTTCCATCATTTCAAGCCCTCGAGGGAAAGATTGTTTGTAGTGAGCAGAGTCCCTCTGGGACAGAGCTGTCCCTGACTTCTTCCTAAGAATCATATAATGGGATTTTTAATTTCCACACTCTGCCCACCTATCCCAAGTACGAACAGTCCCCTCAGGAGGAGAGGCTGAGGGGGGAAACAGAAATACCTTGCCAGTCCCTTTCAAAGGTAAGTCTGGCCTCTTGGACAGACCAGGGACAAATGGAGGGAAATATTATTTTTCCTGAATAGGACATGGTTTGTGAAGGCCCTAGTAACCCTTTAGGAAAGACCTGGAGACCCAGTAATAAAAAACCAAAACATCCACTGGGCTATCAGACCTGTACTCACACAAGTGAAGGTCCAAGTCCACTCTCTGTCTGGGCACCCCTAGACAAATTCTGCCATTACCTTCTTAGGTGTATCTCTGAGGTCCAAGAGAAGATACTTCTTTGGTATAGGTTTGATTCAACCAGTTCAAGGTAAAAAACAAAAGCTCATAGGAATATGGGATTTAGATCAGGATAAGACCTTGCAGGTCATCTAGCCCAAGCCATAATATTTTTTCCAGAGGAGATAAATTGAAGACCCAGATGGGGGAAGTGACTTGGTTAATGAATAACAGATCTGGGATTTGAACCCACATATTACATAGGTATTTTGTATATTGCATAATTACATATATATTGCATATGAAATATATGTATATATTACATAATAGGTCAACCCTATGTAAAACAAGACAGAAAAAAGCAAAAGAAAATAAAGGTTCAGGGCTTAGGTTACATGATGGCCATGGAATGGTGTTTTTTCAGACACCAGTATTCTCTCCTTCTCTTGTCTTCATTTTTTATTGATCTCCAAGTGTTTGCACTGACTGTCCCCCGTATATGGAATGCTCTACGTCCTCATCCCTACCTCCTAGCTTCCCTGGCTACCTTCAAGTCTCAGCTTAGAGTCTTACCTTTTAAAGAGGCCTTTCCCTGTCCTCCTCAATCTTAGTGGCTTTAATTTATCCAGCCTACATCTCATTCCTACATCTCGTTGTTTGCATGTTGTCTTTCCCATCACACTTTGAGTGAACTCCCTGAAAGCAGGGACATTTCCCCCTCAGTGCCTGGCACATAGTAGGCGTTTGTAAATGCTGGTTGACTATTTCCCAGATAGAGTGCCGGATTCAGAGTAAGTAGACCTGGGTTCAAGTTCCAAGTCTTTTCATTGACTAGCTATGGCGCTGACCTATCAGAACTTCAGTTTTCTCATCAGTAACAGGAGGATAATAATACCTAGAGAGATGTGAACTTCAGATGAGATATTCAAAGTGCTTTGTAAATCTTAGAGCACTATAGAAATGCAAAATGTTATTATTACCACAACTACTACTAAGTTAAACTGGGAACGCTAATACTTGTCTTCATTTCTGCCTTTTAGGGAGGGATATTTTCCAGTCAGGTCTAGTCATCCCTCTCTTTGTCTCTTAGAGCCAGGAAGACCTGGGCTCAAGTTCTATTAACCTCTGATATATACCAGTTGTGTGACCCTAGACAAGTCATTCTTTTTAAAGTTTGTTTTTAAAGGATGTCTAGGAGTTTCACAGGCTGAACGATCTAACTTTTCAGTCCTACAGGCAGTACTCTAAGACTCTAATTTGCAGAGCAAGTGTTTTGATCAAATTCCTCATCAAGACCAACAAATTCTTAATTGTAGTGTGTATTTCTATCTCTATGGTCTCAATAACAGCATTATACTCCACTTGTCCTATTATTCATGTCTAAAGGAGACTGAATTCAAAGACTTTCTTTAGATTTTCTAGTCTGCTAAGCAGCAAGTGTAGATGATGCTCCAGTCCTATCCACTACCACCCTCGCTCCACACTCACTGAGAATCTACATTAATAAATCACATCCCCTTGCATTTTTCTAGTAGCTGTTTTTCAGCATTCTTTACTCCATCCCCACAAGAATCCTAGTTGCTCCCCCCTCACCAGATCTTGAAGGGCAATGAAGATTCTTACCATTGAGAAAGAGAAACTGAGACATAGATAGGTAAGTGCCACTCAGATTCTCTAAGATGGAGCTTCCCATTGCTGAAACCAACTTGAGGAGGCGTGCTTGTCTGTAGAAGGAATGAAGTTGACCATTCCCTATCCTCCCTTATTCTGTAGATGGAGTAGGCAGTTTTTGCTCATGGGTCATTCAGCACTAGGGACTTCCCCTTCTTTCTAGTCATTTTCACCATTCACATAGTCCTGTGGGGTCCTCTCTCTTTTGGGACTGGGGAGACTTGAGTTTGAATTCTAGCTTTGACTCTACTAGCTGTGTGAACTTAGGCAAGTCATTTCATGGCTCTGAGTCTCAGTTTCCCTCCCCTTGATCATTTTAGTTGCCTTGTTCTGAACTCTTGTTTTGTTCCATTCTGTCTGTCCTTAGGTAGGGTGCACAGACTTGTTCAGGTGTGGACCCACCATGCTTTTGTATGGGGGGAGAAAGAGAATTTTTGATTTCCTCCTGATGTCCTTTTGGATAATGCCTAACATTTGGGGGGGGAGGAACTTTTAAATTACAGGAAATATTGGGCTGATAGGAATAAAAGCTACCCTGACTTTGGGTTTCTCATTCTATTTGTTGTTCAGTTGTTTTCAGTCATGTCCAACTTTCAATGACCCCATTTGGGGTTTCCTTGGCAAAGATATTGGAGTGGCTTGTCATTTCCTTCTCCAGCTCATTTTACAGATGAGCAAACTGAGGCAAACAGGGTAAAGTGAATTGCCCAGGGTCACATAGCTAGTAGGTATATGAGGCCATATTTAAACTCTGGAAGCTGAGCCTTCCCAACTTATGGGACTGGCACTCTATCCACTGCACCACCTAGTTGTCCTCGATCTCTATAACATAACAGATATCTGGAAGTTCATCATATTATAATTAGTATGGGCTATTTTGCCTACTGCCTTTTCTTACCTTTGTTCTGGCTGTACTGGGTGAATCTTACCTACAAATTTTCAGCCATGAGATCTTTCTAAAAGTTATATATGCAGACTCAACTTTTCATTCAAAAAGGGAGCTTAGTTTCTATTTGAAAAACTGGAGATTTTCTACTTCTTCCAGATTTATCTGAAAAATGAAAATATAAATATAAAAAAATATTAAATACAAAAGACCTAACATCAATCTCTGGGCAATCAGATCGATACCATGATCTACCATGGATGCCTCTACTCTCTCACTATGCTAGATGTGGGTCTGGAGGTCAGAACTAGAGACGTACATTTGGGAGTCATTTAAATATATATGGTAGCTGAAGATATGGGACTGAATAAGGTCACCAAAGGAGAGAAGTATGGAAACAATTATTATATGCCAGATACTACGATAAGTGCTTTACAAATATTATCTACAGCAGCTCTGGGGAGGTAGGTACTATTATTATCCCCATTTTGAGATTGAGAAAATTGAGGCAGACAGTGGTGACTTACCCAAGGTCATACAGCTGGTAGGTTTCAGAGATCAGATTTGAAGTCTTCCTGACTCCAGATCCAGGCCTCTATCCACTGTGCTACCTAGCTGCCTCTAGAATAGACCAAGAAAAGAAGAAAGGGTCATGAATAAGCCCTCTGAAAATACTGCTTTAAAGGATCTGGAAGAGAATGAAGAGGTATTGAAAAAAACAGGAAAGGAGTGGTTTGAGAGGAGGAGAGTCCTTGTGAAACCAAGAAAAGAGACAGTAGAAAGTTCTCTATCAAAAGAGAATAGTCAACACTGTTGAAAGTCATAGGAAATCAAGAAGGAGGAGCACTGAAAAAAACTGTCACTGAATGCCGTGATTGGGATGTTGGTCTTTGGTGACCCTACAAAGGGCAGATCTGGTTATGGTAGGGGCAGAAGTCCAGTCATAAGGGTCACAGAAGAGTCAAAGTGGTGAGCAAGTAGAGATAGCCAGTGGAGAAAATGCTTGCCAAAATTTCTGGAAAGGAGAGTCAGAGGAGGGTTTTAATTTTTTTTTTTAAGGATTGGAAAAACTTATGCATGTTTTATTAAACATCTAGGAAGGAACGCTCCCCCAATATGGCTCCACCAATTTTCCTATTCTTATTTCATTCATGCACCCAATGTTCCAGTCACGCTGGAATATATTGTCTCTTCATCTCTGACTCTTGGAATCACAGAATCACAGATTTAGAATTGGGAACCTACAGAGAACCTACAGGCCATTTAGTCCAAGGTCTTCTTCTTATAGATGAGTTGGTAGCCTAGAGGATAGAGTACTGGCCTTAGAATCAGACAGATTTGAGTTTAAATCTCCTCTCAGAGGCTCAGAAGCTGTGTGATCCTGGGAAAGTCATTTAAACTCTATTTGCCTTAGTTTCTTCAACTATAAAATAGGGATAGTAAGAGTACCTACCTTCCAGAATTGTTGTGAGGATTAAATGAGACAGTTTTTGTAAAGTATTTAACGTAGTACCTGGCACGTAATAGGTGCATAAAATGATTGTTTCCTTCGTTTCTTACAGATGAGAAGACTGAGACCCCAAGATGTTGTTGTCACTCCAAGATTACATGGCTAGGAGCAAAGCCTGGCTTCAAAACCAGGTCACCTGACTGCCAGTCCAACTATCTTTCTATGTCTTTTGGCTATTTCTCAAATACAGAGGCTGCCAGTCAGAACTGGAACAAGAGTGTGGGTGGAGAATATAAGGTAAAGCCAAACAGTCAAACACATATACACAAGAAAGGTATGACTGTAGTCCAGGCAGGTGGAGGCCATTGACCTTGTATTTTTGTTTTTTGTTGTTGTGAAGTCCTGTTCTACTCCTGATCCCATTCGAGGTTTTCTTGGCAAAGATACTAGAGCAGTTTGCCATTTCCTCCTCTAGGTCATTTTACAAAAGTTAGGGAAACTGAGGCAAACAGGGTGTGAAGTGACTTGTCTAGGGTCACATAGCTAGTAAGTGTCTGAGGTTGGATTTGAACTCAGGTCTTCCTGATTCCAGGGTTGGCACCCTATCCACTCTGCCACCTAAGCTGCCCCAAGTTCAGAGCAGATACTAGGTCAGATAGAATTTCTTATCGTATCAACCAATCAACTGATGGGAGTGGGGAGACTGTAAGGAGGGATTACAAGAGATGTGGCATCTTCAGAGGAGAGCCAGATTTTCACTGGAATGAGAAAGCAGAGGAAATGATCATTGAGAAGTCCAAGGGTTAAAGGAGTGTTTATTAACAATGGGACAGAGATTCCAAAGAGTTCAGTGGAAAGCTCTAGATGATGACTGGGGGTGGAGCAGGGAGAACTATAGGGGCCAGTGCTGATTGGAAAAGGGGGCAGGCCTCTAGAGGAAGCCATATGGATGTTCTACTTCCCTTTGAGGTGGCGTGACTGGATGATCAGGACTGGGGAGCCATTTAAGCAGTCTATACTAGCTTAGGCACATTCTCTCAACCAACTTTAAGTGATACACAATTTGTAGAGCTAAGCCTCCCTCCGAATTTCAGGTAGAATTTAAAACCTCCTTGTTTTGTCTGACATTGCCCAGAGGTTTCTCTTCTAGGTGTGCCTTGGTTCAGTGATTTTAAAGCAATATCTATGCATCCATCTACCCACCTAATCACTCACCCATCCATCTATCCATCCATTCACCCACCTATCCAACCATTGAGACTAGACTTGAGATTTCACTGATATAGAATGTCCAGCACTTTATCCACAGGGACGTGTATCTAATGAGAGAGACAAGTATACATATCATATATATATACATATATATATATGTACGTATGTATGTTGTTGTTCTGTTTGTCCTTCGTTCTCCAAGAGGACCATGACATCAAGATGATGACATGACTTGCAGTTGACTTTAATTTGAGTGAGGGTGGGCTGTGCAAGGTCACCAACCTCACTTTCTTCTCCTGAGCCATCTGGGTTCAGTGGCCTGATATCTATCAGGATGGCTGGAGATGGCCCAGGATGCATTGTGGGAGGAAGAGCAAGGAGGTGAGTGTCACTGGATCACAGAGAACTTGGAAAAGGAGAGGGGTTGATATATATGCATGTAGCATCAACATGAAGTAAATCAATATACAAAATAGTGAAATATAGGGATAGTTCAACCATGTCCAAAGTAGTTGTGTAGTGTGAGGCAGAAGCAGATTCCAGAAACCAAAAAAATACATTAACTGATTGGTCAAGGTATCTTGGCCTCTGATTCAGGCATACATGGATTGGAGAAAAGGGATGGGTTCAGAGAGTGTCTTCGTTTTAGAGCATTTGCTGACCTTGGGACACAGAGCCATCATTGTCCAACCCATTGGTGCCTCTGAGACGTATCTACAACTTCAGGCAGCTTGAAGCCCAGTCAATGCTTTTGACTTCCCTAGGGATATGTATAAACACAGGAAAACCCCAAATAGACCCATGAGGAAAGGCACCTAAGAAAGCAGAGTTATTGGGGCTGCATTGTCTGCCAGGAAGGGCCTTACCCACTTTTCAGCCCAATAGCTTTGAGCTACATGCATTTCCAGGACAGGAGCCCAAATGGGAGTGTACATCCTCAGGCTCAAGGTTTCCTTACTATCTATCCATTTTCTGCAGGCAGTTTCAGAAGGAGAGAGAAAGATAAAGAGGTGGTATCTTTACCCCAGGCTATGGCAGTAAGTGCTGCCTTTCTCTTCCTGTAGATCAATTCCCCTGCCTCCCTGACCTTGGTAACTACTGATGGGATAACAGAATGGATATCATCCTGAAGGCAGTTTGGATACAGCAAAAGTCTCCTAAGCTGGGGATGTGGAGCTTGCTATATCTTCCTTCCCATCTTACTCATTCTTAGCTGTGTTGCTCCAAGGGATACTGATAGTCCACATGTGGGCTGCTTAGGGGACATGGAAGGGAAGGATTGTGAGTGTGAAACACTCCAAATCTTTCTAGGTGGGTGAATCAGTAGGGGGAGGCAGGATGAGGAACTCAGGGTGACAAAGCTTTCTGTTGCTTGAGCTGAGTAGTTTCTTTTGACGTGCTTTTGTAGTGATGGCAGCCTGAGTGCCCGAGAGGCTGAGAGGTAGTGCAGGAGCTGTCTGAGCCCCTTCCCAGGTGATTTTGGACATGTGGAAATTGCATTCAACCAAGGACAAGAATGTGTTCCTATTGCTGATGGATTAAGACAGGCTGCAGAATCCTCCTGTTATTGAACTGTTACAGGCCAGGTGTGCAAGAAAGACAAGACAAACTCAGACTGAGGTAAGGCTTTGGTGCCCCACAGAGAAGCAAGCACACTTGCAGTATTCTTGGTGAACAATGGATTCCCTGCAGTAGCACTGTGTCATCTCTGCTAGAGTGTTACCTCTGGGGAGACAGCCAGAAAAATAATTAGCCAGTCTAGGCAGCTCTGCCTCCCCTCCAGTGCTGCGTGCACTAAGGTCATACTTGTACTTGACACCTGAGTCAGAGCTCGATGTCACATCTTTGATGGTTGTAATTCTGAGCCAAGAGCAGATCGTATCTGATCAGTTACCTTGAAGCTTTTCCTTCCCATCCCTTCCAGGGACATGCCCTGCAGTGTTTCAAGCACAAAGGTTACTCTCTAACCCAGACCAAATTTTTTCAAATTTTAGCTGAAGTTCATCACCTCCGAATCTGGCTCCAGATGAAAGGCTCACTGATTTAGATGGGCAGTGCCAACATCAAATAGAAATGGTGCCACTAAGCCGTATGACAGGATCCCTGCAGGAGGTATATTGACTTAGAAAAGCCCACATCAGCATTATCAATGTTCCCTTGGGTTTGAGTTTGTTTTATTAAACACTTCCCTATTTCATTTTCATCTGGTTGGGCTGCACTCAGGATTGTTATGGGCAGTGCATGCAACAGCCCAAATTTAGAGCAAGAAGCTTAGTTATTAAGGACCTGTCTTCAAATTCCATTTCAGCCACCCACCTGTGTGACCTTAGGCAGGCTACTTCCCTTCTCTGGCCTTCATTTTCCTCAGTCTGTAAAATAAAGGGGTTGTAATTATAACCTTTAAGTTCTCTTACAGTTCTAGATCTAAGATCCTTTTTCTAATGAGACGAATCCAACTCCCTTATTTTAAAGATGAGGAAACTGAGACCCAGACAAAGGAAATCCCTTACCCATGGTCACACAGGGAATAAGGGTCAGAGCCTCTGATTCCAATACAAAACCAGACTCCAGATCCAGCCCTATTTCCATTGCACCAGTCTCAGAATTTCTTGGTCTTTCTTAGTCTCCATCTTGGTCTTTTTGAAGTTGAGGTCAGCTTCTTCCAACAGCCCAGCTAGAGGCCCTCTAAAGAATTACTACTGTCTGTGTACCCAGATCCCCCATTTCTTTGACCATGCCCTATCCACGTGGTCTGTGATTCTCTCTCTGTCTCCCCCCTCTCCTGTCTCTCTCCCTCCCTTCTTTCTTTCCCTCCCTCCTTCCTTCCCTTTCCACCTTCCTTCCCTTTCCTCCTTCCTTCCTTCCTTCCTTCCTTCCTTCCTTCCTTCCTTCCTTCCTTCCTTCCTTCCTTCCTTCCTTCCTTCCTTTTCATGGGAGCCTTATCCTGTCTCCTCAACAAACAACAAACTCCTCCTTATTTGTTCATATTTCCTGATACTTCTCCCACATATATTACCCCCCCCCCCCAACACATACTTATAGTTCTTTTCAAAAGATAAATGTTTGCCCCATTTGGGAAATAATTTTACATGTTTAAACTATTTTAAAAACATTTAAAATTTCTTGAAAAAAAGTTCATTTCTTTATTCTTGAATTCTCAATTTCTACCATCCCATTGTTGACATCACACATGATATTACTGCTTCATTGTACTGGAGTTATATTACTGGTGACTTTGAGCAAGTCATAACCTCCCTCTGGATCTCAGTTTCCTTTTATGTAAAATGAGAGATTAGATTAGATCAGGAGTTTCTAGCCTGGAGTATGTGTATCACCAAGAGTATGAAAAGCTTATCAAAGGAAATATGCAGTAAATAACTGTATTATTCTATCAAAATTAATCTATTCATTTCATTTCTTTTGAGCACATATATGGTAAACTCTAGTATTTATTTATTTCATGTTAAATAGGAGGTATGGGAAGGTGTGCTAAAAGCCAGGGAATGAAAAGTGGTGGGAAACTCCACACTAGATGGTATCTAAGATCTTTTCTAGCTTGAAAATCCTATGATCCTGTTATACAGAAAAGTAGTGGTGAATTTGCTATGCCATTACAATGCTGTTGGAGCTTTCCCACAGTGACCCATTGATATATCCTAAGGCATCGAGAAGTTAAATGACTTGCTTATGGTCAAACAACTAGTTAATATCAGGGGCTCTCTTTGAACCCACATTTTTCCGACTCTAAACCCAAGACTGTATTCACTATACCACATTCCTTCTAGAATTTTCTAAAATCCTTTCCCCACCTTTAGTCTCTAGTATTCCATGACACCCCCCCTCCAGTTTTGTTTTCTTTTGCAAGTTAATAAGTCTCCTATGCCTGGATTTATGCTTGAAGGCCCTTCTAGATAGTCATTTGGAATCTTTGTAACATTAATTGGCTGGTGCATAATTCCTGCACATCTGGTGTAATCTTCTATAAAATGAGGAGAGTAGCTGCCCATCTCCACTACCATCTTTTTTTTCAGTAAGGGGTACTTAACCAAGTTTTGGTATCATGGTCCCCTTTAGCAGTGTGGAGAAATCTATCGATCCATCTCAGAATAACGTCTTTAAATGCATAAAATACACATTGAATTCTAAAGGAAACCAGTTATATTGAAATATAGTTATCTATCTCTCCATCTATGTAATAGCTATACAAGTATATACATGTATTCACATATATGTATATGTATGTTTATATGTACGTTGACATTGTAATTAAAGGCCGGTGGAAATGAGATCAAAAAATATTTCTTAAGGCTAAAAGCAGTAGGTTCCTCTACTCAGGGTTCTCAGGCAGAGGCTAAATTGGTACATATTTATCTATTTACATGTTGTATATATTCCGGACAATGTAAACTTCTTGAGATAAGGACAGTTTTTTCCATTTTTGTCTTTGTATCCTCAGTACTTTGTACAGTGCCTGGCACATAGTAGGACATTTAAAATTGCTTATTGAATTAACTAGATAAAATGGGGTTTGTAGTCTCAAGTCTGATAGTCTCTGGATATTCATGGTCTTTTTTTGAAATAACCAGATTGCTATCTCCTTTCGATTCTGTGGGTTTATTGTAATGGTATTCTGGTACGTGATTGCAGTGGGGGCTTCTGGGCAGGCAGATGCAATCAATAGGGAATAATTATGACACATTCAGAGGACAGAACACTGGAATATAACACAATTTTCTTGAAATGGGGCAATCAATTAAACATTTATTAAGCCCCTAAAATGTGTCAGACCCTGGAGATAGAGACAAAACAAACAAACAAAAACAAATGGTCCTCGATCTCAAGGTGCTTATGTTCTATAAGTGAAGCATATATATGTATAAAATATATATACATATGTGTGTGAGTGTACATATATATATATATATACATATGTATATATTTGGGAGGTAAAAAAATGAATGGGGAGGAAATGGGAAGTGTTAACAACTGGAGGAGATCAGGAAAGGCCTCATGCAGGAGGTGGCACTTGGGATGAGCTCTGGAGAAAACCAGGGATTTTAAGTCATAGAGATGAGGATGGAGAAGTGGCTTCCAGGTATGGGGAATGAGCTGTACAAAGGTAGAGGTGAGGGATGGATTGTCGTGCATGAAGAACAGGAAGAAAGACAGCTCAGAGGAAACAGAGTTTGTGATGGCAAGGTGAAAATAAATCAAGAAAGGTAGAGTCAGGTTGGAGTGGGCTTTAAGTGCTAAACAGAAAAGCTGGATTTGATCCGAGCAGTTACAGGGAACCATTAGAGTTGATTGAGCTGAGGGAGTAACATGCTCAGTTCTGTCTTTTAGGAATATCACTTTGGTAATTGTGCAGAGGATGGTGTGTTGGAGAGATGAGAGATGACACAAAAGACCAGTTAGGAGGTTTTTGTTGTAATACTAATAACCCTATTTTTGTAATTGTAAACAATAAAAATAATCTGGGTGGCACAGTGGATAGAGAACTGGATCTGGAGTAAAATCCTCAAGTCAAAGACCTGAATTCAAATCCAGCCTCAGACACTTACTAGCTGTGTGACCCTGGGCAAGTCACTTAACCTCTGTTTGCCTCTGTTTCCTCTTCTATAAAATAGGGATGATAATAGCACCTACCTCCCAGGGTTGTTGTGAAGATCAAATAAGATAATAATTGTAGAGTGCTTAGCACAGAGTAAGTGACATATATATATGTAGATATATATACATATATACACACATGCCCACATATATGTATACATATGAATATATATGTTAGCTAATAGTAACAATGATAGTAATCCAGGTGAGAGGTAATGAAGGCCTGAGCTAGGATGGTGGTCTTGTGAGTATAGTGAAGGGAATGGATAATAATAGATAATATCTATACAGACAGTGCTTTATGGCAGATAGCTGGCACAGTGGATAGAGCACCAGTGCTAGAGTCAGTAGGACTGAGTTGAAATCCAGCCTCAGACACTTAACAGCTGTGTCTTTACTTCACCTTGTTTGCCTTAGTTTTCTTATCTGTAAAATGAGCTGAAGAAGGAAATAGCCATTCACTCCAGTATCTTGGCCAAGAAAACCCCAAATGGGGTCAAGAGGAACCAGAGAGAACTGAAAAACTATTGAAAGGGACTAGATATAGCTCTTTAAGACTTACTAAGTGCTTTACACATTTTGTCTCATGCAAGAGATGTCGAGCAGAGCATTATCCTGTTTGGGAGTGTGGCTGGAACCAGATTAAAATGTAATTGGGAAATATTTAACAAAATAAAGAAAAGCACAGTAGAATACAGATTATGTTGATACGTGGTTTCCCCACAAGGATCCCTTATGTATGGGTTATTGGCCTGTTTCCATTTGAGTCTGACACCATCTAGGGATGGAAACTCTCCTTCATATCTCATATCTATTCAGTTATGTATCTGCTGATAGTGTTTCGGTCTCTAGGTGTCAGATGCAAATGGAAACAGAACAAGGATGCCCAGAAGAGAAACAGGACACCCTAGACTGATGGGATCATAGTATCATTGATTTAGAGCTAAATCACTCCCCCATTTCGCAGATTAGGAAACTGAGTCCTAGAGTGACTAACTTGGCCAGTGTCACACAGCTAGTAAGTGTTGAATATAGGATTTGAAGCTAGGTCTTCGTGACTCAAAGTCCAATGTTTTATCTGTTCATTGCCCTACACTAGTAATATTAGCTGTGGGTAAACCTTGGACTATAGGACACAGCCACTGGCAAACTTGGGAACCTTCTAGAAAGAGGAGAAAGGGGTTAGGTTTGAACCTTGGTGACTTTCTTTCTTTTAACATTTTTTGTTTTGAACTTAATTAATCAAATAAAATGTACATTTCCATATACATAGTAGAAAAATAGATGCTTATAAATAAAACTACAGATCTCCACTAGCTTGTTTTTCTAATTGTAATAAAATTAATCTGTTGTTCTCAAAGCATTTTTAAAAAGATTCCTTAATGACCCTGTCTCCTTCCTTCCTTTCTCTTTCTTCCTTTCTTTTTTCTTTCTTTTCTTCCTTTCTTTTCTTTCTTCCTTCCTTCCTTCGTTCCTTCGTTCCTTCGTTTCTTTCTTTCTTTCTTTCTTTCTTTCTTTCTTTCTTTCTTTCTTTCTTTCTTTCTTTCTTTCTTTCTTTCTTTCTTTCTTTCTTTCTTTCTTTCTTTCTTTCTTTCTTCATCATCAGTCCTCTGGAATTGTAATTCATCATTGCATTGACCAGAGTCCTCAAGTCTTTCAAAGTTGCCTTTCTTTATAATGCTGTTGTTATTATACAGTGATCTGCTTCTTTCCATTTCACTCTGGATCAGTTCATACAAGTGTTCCTACATTTCTCTGAAACCATCCCTTTCATTATTTCTGATGGACCAATAATATTCACCTTGGTGACTTTCTATCTTGTGAAAAAAGCAAGGCTAGATCCTTTGGGTCATCAGACAGATTCCTTGGTTGATGAATTGCATTCACTAAGGCTCAGAGGCAAAACGGTCTTAACTCAGAGATGATGAATCTAAAGTAAACAGGACAGATAGTAAGAGAAGAATAAGATAGAGGTGGTCAAAATGAATAGTAGGGTAGGAAACCAAGAAACCAAGTGGGGCAAACTTCTGTTCTAGATATGACTGGTGTTACAATCTCCTTTCATGTTTTATCTCCTTTTAGGCTCCTGGGATGAAGCTGGGTAATGAGACATGGATAGTGAGGGAATTTGTGCTTGTAGGATTCTCTAACCTTCCAGACCTGAAGCCCACTCTCTTTACTCTCTTCCTGCTCATGTACCTGATCACACTCAGTGGCAACATCACTATCATTACTATCATCTACCTGGATCACACCCTCCACACTCCCATGTACTGCTTCTTAGGGGTCCTGTCCCTTTCGGAGACTTGCTACACCCTGGTCACCATCCCCAACATGCTGGTACACCTGCTAATGGAGAACCAGCTCATCTCCATTTCCAGTTGCCGGGCCCAGATGTTCTTTTTTCTTGGCCTGGGCTGCAGTCACTGTTTCCTCCTCACCCTGATGGGCTATGACCGCTATGTGGCCATCTGCCACCCACTCCGTTATGTAGTGATCATGAGCCCCCCAGTTTGCCTCCGTCTGGGAGCCCTGGTCTTCTGTTCAGGGTTTCTGGTGGCTGTCATTGAGACTTGTCTCATATTCTCCTCCTCCTTCTGCCACAGCAACCGAGTGGAACACTTCTTCTGCGACATTGCGCCTGTTCTCAAGCTTAGCTGTACTCAGAGTGCAGCCAAGGCCCTGACCATCTTCTTCCTCAGTGTGATCGTGGTGCTAGTCTCCTTCCTCCTCATTCTGCTCTCCTATGCTTTCATTGGAGCTGCCATCTTAAGGATCCCTTCTAGGGCTGGGCGGCGCAAAGCCTTCTCTACTTGCGTGTCCCACCTCACAGTGGTCATTGTGCACTTTGGCTGTGCCTCTATCATCTATCTGAGACCAAAGTCAGGAAGCAACCCAGATCAGGATCGGATGGTGGCTGTTTTCTACACGGTGGTCACCCCATTGCTCAACCCTGTGGTGTACACTCTACGTAACAAGGAGGTGAGGGTAGCACTACAGAGGACCTTGGGACGTAGACTAAGGACCCAAATTGACTAATTGCTAGAATGAGGCTAGAAAAAGTGGGAAAACAGTACTCCAGTTTCAAAAGGGACTCAGTTGTCCAAATTCAGTTGGGCTGACAGTTTTAAATTGTCCCAGGATTCCAGAGTCATACATAACTTAAGTCCACTTAACCAGAGATCACTTTGGCTTTGCTTCTCAATTGTCTGTCTCTAAACCTTCTCCCCATAACTCTAGAAGGCCTACCCCAACATATTATCCACTCACATATTCTACTTCTGAATCCATATTTTCCAAATTAATTAGCTTTATGACCAGAAAGTGATGTTGTTGAAGGAGCATGGAAGTCATCAATACCCTATGGCCCCCTCTGTTTTCTTGCTATTTTTCCACTGGCTAGGCATACAAACTATTTAGGATCCAGACCAGTTGTGTTTCATGCCAAGCAGTTCAGAAGACCTTTGGAAAGAAGGGAAACATCTCTTTACCAGCTCTAATTCAATGAGTGTGCAGATAGGTGCAACAGAGTTTGAATTTACTTCAACTTTCTCCCCCCCAGAATAGATGAATAACAAGAAACTGGATGAATTCAATTAATAGTTTTAAAAATGCTTTAGTACTTAAAAAAATAGATCACAAATGTTTCTGTTCATCTTCAGAACTCTGGAGAGATGAAGGATGGGCAGGGTGTGTGACAAATAAAATGCAAATAACAGGGAAACTGAAGCACGTTTCTCCAAGCAGGATAAGGGTTTATTAATAGTGATGCATATTAGCTGTTAATGAAGTGGGTCAGACTGGCCCCCTCAGTTAGGTCTGTGACCACAAAAACACTCTTTACTGAGCTGCAAAAAGGAGTTTTGAGTGGTTGGGGAATATTGCAATTGCCTTCACCTGGGAAACATGGCTGGCCTTCAGGGTTTGATGATCACTCCCCTTAACAATTAAAGCATTTTAATTGCTTGATGGGCCTCAACTGCCACTAGTAATCTTGACTAGAAAATCAGGACCGCAGGATTAGCCATCTCCTGGGGAGATCCAAACACCTCTATCTTTATAAGGAGAGACAAGAGCAGAAGAACCATCCCTTGGGGAGGGGCTCATCCGAAACTAGTTTCTGTTTACAAGTAAGCAAAACAGAGGTCCCAGGGGCTAGTTGGAAAGAAGTGACATCATCATTCAACCCCACCTTACGGGGATAGACCACATTTTTGAGTTTACCTGAGAAATGGGATTTAAGAAAGTGCAGAACAAAGCTGGTTACAGAGTAAAGTCACTTATTAAATGATCCAGCATGATTTTAATTTCCTCAGGTGTGTTATGGCACAGAAAAGTGTCTGTATTTTCAGCTGAAAGAATGGTAGAACCATGCTTCTTCTTTTATAGGTAATTTGCTCCAAGACAGCTCAAACCCTACCTTTCCTTCTTGTTTCTCTCCCATGCCCCAAGCTGCTAGCTCCTTCCCCTCTCCAATTATCTCAAAATATATTTTATATATATGCAGTTATTTCCATGTTGGCTCCTCCGTTAGAATATAAGCTTCCTGAGGGCAACTATTTCTTTCTTTTTTTTTGTTCTTCAATAAATTTTTATTAACCATTGGCTTGTGTATGGCACTGTACTAGGGGCTGGGGAAAGACAAAGTAAAACAGCTACTCTCCTGAAGGAGATTACATTGTAATGGAAGAGAAACCATGTACAGTATGAGTATATACAGATTATATACAGAAGGAAAAGAAGGTAGTTTGAGGAGGGGGTGCCCTAGTAGTTGAAGGGATTGGAAAAGGCTTCTTGAAGAAAGGGGTAACTAAGCTAAGTTCACCCTAAACTGAATTTATACATCCAATTGTCTTACTGTCTCCCTTTATTTGTTTATTTTTTAAAAAATAATTAATTTTTAGTTTTTGACATTTGCTTTTATAAGATTTGGAGTTCTAAATTTTTCCCCCCAACAGGGTATGGTATCTGGAACTCCCCAAAGAAAAGCAGGCATTGGACTCATCCCAGGATAGTCTTTTCAACTGTCCTTTCACTGTGGCCCTCACCCAGCCCAGCCCTTCATTCTTTGTTACCTCTGTCTTCAGAAGATTCTGAAGATCACCTGTCTGGTTAAGGTACCAGACACTGAAGTCCTTACTTGAACTAAACTGCCAAGCATTCAACCTATGCTTCAGAGAGCACAATTCCAATGGGCTGGCCACGTTGTTCTAATGCAAAATGTATGTAGCCAAAAAGACTATTTTTTGGAGAACTCTCATGGGGCAGGAAATCACATGGTGGTCAGAAGAGGTGATACAAGAAACTCTCAAGGTTTCTCTCAGGAAATTTGGAACTGATTGTGTGACATGGTAGACACTGGCACAGGAGAAGGTGCTGTGGTCTATGAGCAAAGCAGAATTGAAACAATTCAAAGGAAATGCAGGATGTGCAAATTTACAGTAACCACCCCAAATGTTCACTTGGACTATTTGTGTCCAATCTATGGTAGAGCATTCCAAGCTCGTATTGGCCTGATCAGCCACAGTTGTACACAGTGAAATTTCACTTTATCATGTGATGTCATTTTGGTCCTCTTAGAGAATGAAGGACAACAACCAACCAACCAACCAACCTTTGGACCACCCCAGGCTACTTGCCACTCCTAGATCACACCCAGATCTTCCCACAGACTTCCCATATAAAAGTGTTGATTTTACTCCCATTAAATTGCACAGACTCATTAGGAATCCTGCCCACCCCAATCAGTGTCGTAATCAACTCAGTACCTGGACTGAAAGAAGGCTTGAATGGTCGAATTCTTTCTTGAGGCAGACCTGTACTTTGTACCCTTGCATTTTGAGGTTCCCACTACCCCTAGACTGCAATCTCCCTCCTTTCATTCCCCCTTCCCCAAGATGGCATACAATCTGATATAGGCTATACATGTATGATCATATTAAACATATTTCCACATTAGTCATATTGTGAGAGAAGAATCAGAACAAAAGGGAAAAACCATGAGAAAGAACACATAAAAAACAACAAAAAAAAGAGGAAAAATAATATGCTTCAATCTGCATTCAGACTCCATAGTTCTTTCTATGCATATAGGTAGCATTTTCCATCATGAGTCTTTTGGAATTGTCTTAGATTATTGCATTGCTGAGAAGAGCTAAGGCTAACAAAGTCAGTCATCACACAGCGTTGTTACTGTGTACAATATTATCCTTGTTCTGTTCATTTCACTTAGCATCAGTTCCTGTGAGTCTTTCCAGGTTTTTCTGAAATCTACCTGCTCACTATTTCTTAGGGAATAATTCTATTCCATGACCTCTATATTACACAATTTGTTCAGCCATTCCTCATTTGATGAGCATCCCTTCAATTTCCAATTCTTGGCCACCACAAACAGAGCTGCTATAAATATTTTTGTACATGTGGGTCCTTTTCCTTTTTAAGGATTTCTTTGGGATACAGACCTAGTAGTTGTATTGCTGGATCCAAAGGGTATGCACAGTTTTATAACTCTTTGGGCATAGTTCCAAATTGCTCTCCAGAATGGCTGGATCAGTTCACAACTCCACCAACAATGCATTAGTGTTCCAATTTTCCCATATCTTCTCCAACATTTATCATCTTCCTGTTTTGTCATGTTAACCAATCTGATAGGTGTGATGTGGAACCTCATTGGTATATAGTAGGCACAGAGTTGTTTTAATTTTCATTTCTCTAATCAATAGTGATTCAGAGTATTTTTTCATATGATATGGATAGCTTTAATTTCTTCATCTGAAAATTGCTTGTTCATATCCTTTGAGTATTTAGGAATGATTTGTATTCTTATAGATATATATATTTTTTACAAATGAGGACTTTATCAGAGACACTGGCTGTAAAAATTGTTTCCCATTTTTCTGCTTCCCTTCTAATCTTGGTTTCATTGACTTTGTTTGTGCAAAACTTTTTTAATTTAATGTAATTAAAATTATCCATTTTGCATTTCATAATGCTCTTAATCTCTTGTTTGTTCATAAATTATTCTCTTCTCCATAGATCTGACAGGTAAACTATACTTTACTCTCCTAGTTTGCTTATAGTTTCACCCTTTATGTCCAAATCATGTGCCCATTTTGACTTTGTCTTGGTATATGGTATAAGATATTGGTCTATGCCTAGTTTC
The DNA here is from genome assembly GCF_028372415.1 of Notamacropus eugenii. NCBI lineage: Eukaryota > Metazoa > Chordata > Mammalia > Diprotodontia > Macropodidae > Notamacropus > Notamacropus eugenii. Next base: position 56,945,547 of record NC_092875.1, on the reverse strand, counting down.
TGCCATAATGTTTTCCAGTTTTCCCAGCAATTTTTGTCAAATAGTGAATTCTTATCCTAGAAGCTGGAGTCCTTGGGTTTATCAAACAGTAGATTACCATAGTCATTGACTACTGTGTCTTATGTGCCTAACCTATTGCATTGATCCACCACTCTATGTCTTAGCAAGTACCAAGTAGTTTTGATGATTGCTACTTTATAATACAGTTTTAGATCTGCTAGGCCACTTTCCACAGACTATTTTCTTTTTGTCTTTTCTTTGTCTCCCCAGTACTTGGCACAATGTTTGGCACCTAGTAGATACTTCATAAATGCTTGTTGACTGCCTGTGAGGAAATAGTACCTTTCCAGTTGAAACCATAAGCTAGAGCCAGAGAAAAATCCTAAAACTTCATGCCCAATGCAGCTGTGGCTGGTAGCAAAGATGGGACCAGGGAGCAATACGCAGCAGAGTTCAAGACTGGCAGAGGTAATACATCCCAGAGAGAATTCATACCACAGAGCACCAGTAGAGTGAAGGACTAGCGGGGGTAGTGTGTTGACATCACCAAAAGACCATCAGTGGCCTTGAGGTGTGAAGTGCCCCTCAACATGTGTGTGTCTTCATCATGAGTTTTCTATGTATATGGCTTTTGATGCATGTATCATGGTCATACATGTTGCACTCCTTGCATAAGCCCTGGTCATATATTTTTCTACAGATACGCCCCTTTATGTGTATTTCGCACATCTATCTCCATTCTTCACATGGATGGTGTTTGCAGAATTCAAACTCCTTGAGGGTAGGGGCTGTCTTGTTTTTTATCATTGAATCCTTACTGCCCAGGACATAGTATATGCTCAGTTAATGCTTGTTGAGTATAACAGAATTGAAAATTGAATTGAACTGTGTATTTATGAGAATATGCCCCAGGCTGATGGGAGAAATGTTTAATTATTTCTTGTTATTTCATTAAATACCTTTAATTTGAATTAATCATTTAATTATTATAACTATATATAATATATACATATAATATGTATATAATATTATATATATAATTATGAATAATCATTTCCTTTGGCTAACTTATAAAGGTAAGAACATTGATGTGGCATCTTGTGCCATAATTTTAGGTAGACCAATCTTTTTAGTAGATTTAGTAGATGAATCAATCAAATAATTGAAATTTATTAAGTACCTACTATGTGCCAGGAACTGTGCTAAGTGCTGGGGATACAAAAAGAAGCAAAAGACAGTTCCTGACCTCAAGGAGGGTATAATCTAATGGGGGAGACAACATGCAAACAAATATAGACAAAGCAAGCTATATACAGGATAAATAGGAAATTAACAGAGGGAAGATGATAGAATTAAGAGAGGTTGGGGAAGGCTTCCTGTTGAAGATGGGATTTTAATTGGGACTTAAAGGAAATTAGGGGATTCCAAAGTTGGAGAGGAAGAGGGAGAGCATTCTAGGAATGGGGGGACAGACGGAGAAAATGCTCAGAGTCAAGAGATAGAGTGTGCTGATCATGGAACAGCCAGGAGTCCACTGTCACTAGACTGAAGAGTCTAGAATATTTTGAGCCTAGGGAAAATCAAAATGCTACTATATATGATATATGAATACAATGATACCACATTGGTAAAGCATTTTTAATGTAGTGAGCATTTCACCTCTGCTGGAAGATAAGGAAAACCTTGTTAGTTTCAAAGGGGGGAAAATAGATTTCTGAGACTTTGGGATATATATATTTATGTCTCTATCTATCTATCTATCTATCTATCTATCTATCTATCTATCTGTCTGTCTGTCTGTCTGTCTGTCTGTCTGTCTGTCTGTCTGTCTGTCTATCTATCTGTCTGAAATGCTTCCAGTATTCTCCTCTTATCTCTTTCTTTGCCATTGAGAATGACTTTTTGTCAGTCATACAAGAAGGAACAGAGTGGCTATGGGTAGACTCAAGTTCTCTTCCTTCTTTGCAACCAAGTGAGCATTGATTCAGGGAATCAATATCATAGGTTTCCAAGCTAGAGAGACTTCCTGTTAATAATTTGGCTGAAGAAGATAGGAAAAATTGCCACACTTGGACTCAGGGCTCTTTTTCTATTATGTCAATGGATAGTGGCAAATTTGTAGGATCTGTGCTCTGTTAGTATCCACTATTTATACCTCTATGTTGCCACTAGAACTAGTGGTGGAATTGCTGAGGCCTGATTGTGAGATAACAGTAGTCATGACTTAAGCCCTGACTGTTATGAATGGGACCAGTGGAAGAAGGAACCAGATCAAAGTGGAAATGGAAGCAGGGGACTGGATAGAGGGTATCCAAAGTGCCAGTCAATCAATTATTGGGAAGACTGGAAGAAGAGTGAGCTTGGGCTAGGAGAGTGATCTCTTTCCCCATGCTTCCTCTGCTATCCATTTTAAACTCTGAGGTATCCTCCTACCCAAATTAGCTCTGGGATCCTAAGCTGAGCCCCATCTCCCACATCTCTGGATACAACTGCTTCAGGAGGGAAGTCAAGAGTAGTTTGGGGAAATGTTTGAGTAGAACACTTAGTGGGGGAACATTTAACTAATTTCTTTTCATCTTGGTGGTTTCTAATAAATTAATAGACCAGAGAATACTAATTGTGAAAATGTCAGGGGGTGGTAGTATTTGACTGAGAGGGGAAAGTCTTAGATGTAGGGTGGGGGCAGATTTAAATAATTTCTCTGATGTTTTGGGACTATATTTTATATCATCTCCTACCTTAAATTCAGAATACAACCAAAGTGGGTTTTTACTTGCCTGCCTGTTTGAAGACACTTGGCACAGCCACTGAAGGAGAAAGAATAGACTGAAAGTTTGCAGCCTTGCTGTTTGCTAGGGGAAAATTCAACTATCTTTTTTTATTTTTTCAATGGTAGGGGGAAGAGGGAGGTAGATAAAATAGATTTTTGTTAACTAAAAAAATTAAAGTGAAAAAATCAGAAGGCTATTCAATTTTTACAACTAAAAGGTCATTGATAAATTTGGAGAGAACAGTTTCAGTTGAATTATGGTCAGAAGACAACTTGCTTAATACTTAAAATTGAGTATGGGAGAATAAGAGGAAGCATATAGAGTAAGTAGGTTTATTTAAAGGAATTTAGCCAAGAAAGGGAAGAGAGATGCAGGATGTAAATGAATGGCATTGGTTAGATCAAGTGAGAGTTTTTTAAGGATGGGGAAGACACGAGCATATGTGTAGGCAGCAGGGAAGGAGTCATTAAACAGGGAAAGATGGAAAATAAGAGAATGACAGTGGGGTAATTTGCTGGAGAAGATGAGACCATGGTACATATCAAGGGGTTTTCCTTGGCAAGGAAAAGGACCACCTCTTCATGTAAGATAGGTGGGAGATGATCCTTCAGTGTTATGAAGGAAGGAAGTGGGCGTTTATTAAGCACCTACTGTACAATACCAAGGTACTGCATTAAGTGCTTTTACAAACATTATCTTCGAGGATTCTACAGAAACCATGGAAGGTAGGAGGGAGGGAAGAGAGACAAGGAGGAGAGGAGAAAGGGTTCTCAGCAAATGGCCTAAATTCTTTTGGTGAAGTAGTGAAATGTAAAGTGAAGTCTTCAGCTTACGGTGAGGGGAAACAGGTGCTCATTTGGAAAACCTCTGTGGAAAGTGGAATAATGAATCTTTGGGAGGTGTAAAAGGACTGTCTTGATGAAATGAAGGCCTCTTTGGGATTATGTAATATAAACTTGTAGTGGACCCAATCTTTATTCAACAGTAGATGAATAGATATGGAGACTGGTGTGTGGGCTATGGAATGGGAGTAATCAAATCATTTTGATGTTAGGTTTCATAAGGCATGAGTAGCAATAGGATGAAGGGGCAAGAGATTCAAGTGTAGAGGACAGTGTAGAGTTGAAATGATTTACCAAGGGGTTGAGATAGGAAAGAAAGGACAATGTAACTAGTACAGAGGTGATAACTTGTGGAAGACCTGAGAGATAAAGGGGCTGGAGATTGTTGTAAGAGCAAAGAACAGGGTTAAGGGTCATAAGACATAAGAGAATATGGATTGATAAAAGATTTTGAAAGGGAAAAGGTATTTCAGTTTATGAACATGAAAGCAGAACAATTGTGGGTGATTGTAAGATCAAGGATATGATTATCTCTTTGCTCAGATTAGTGGAGTGGTCATAGTGGGACTGAGAAGGTCATAGGAAGTGAATACATTGAGGAACAGTGAGGTTAGTGCTTTTGAGGGATTATGAATATTTATGTTGAAGTTCGTTAGTATGAGGGTAGGAATTGTAGTAAAGAAAAAAATGGTGAGCCAGACACTGAACTCATTGAAGAAGGAAGAAGAATTTCCTAGAGGTCAGTAAAGGTCTCCCAGATCTAGGTTGGGTGACAGATTTGGATAACATGAACCTGTAATGTTGAGAGTTAAAGATCTTCCCTGCCCATTAATAGGCCTCAGGTGAAACACATGAAGGGAAGCTTGATTAGAGGAGGCTAATTTTTTAGGAAGTTCCACACCTTTTGTTAATTTCTAATGAGGCACTTGGTCACCAGGGTTATGATGCCCTCTGGCTCTGAAAAGTGTATATATACTTTGACATGAGGTTTTGCTTTGGGGCTTACTGTTTGGAAGAAGGTTCATGTGCCAGATGAGACTCTTGGTAGACATTAAGGAGCCCCCCGGCTTTGAAAACCCAGATGTTGGTGTTTTTTTCTCTAATAACTATGTATGTAACGGTCAGACAGTTGGATCTATCTGTTGATCTGTGATGTATATGTTGCTTATGGTAAGACTGTTAGAAGTCCTATCTGTTGGTCTTTATTTCTCTGCTTGTGTTTTCTCTGTTGGTATATGTGATTAAAGAAGATTGTTGACCCCTCAAAAGCTGCTTTCCCTTTAGCAAAGCAGATCTAAGAACCTATACTAGCAGGTCATCATGGATGTGTCAGGATGCTTGCTGCTACAGAACCTCAAAAGAACAAAAATTACTAAGGAATGGTGGTAGAGGAATAATCTGAAAGTGGCAATAAGGAAAGAGGAGTATTTTGACCATGGCCAATGAGTCAAGAGTATGACTGAAAATGCAATCAGTACTGGAAATAACAGCCAGGAATGCAGTGTCATTAGTAGGGAGCCAGGTTTCACTAGAAGATGGAGAGTGAGAAAGGACAAAGTTAAGATGAAAGAAATGTATTGATTATGGAGCAAGTGTTCCAGAATGCAGGGAGTGGGCAGATTTGGAGTGGGACAGTGAGGGATGTAGAGGGAGAGAGAGAGAGAGAGAGAGAGAGAGGAGAGAGAGAGAGAGAGAGAGAGAGAGAGAGAGAGAGAGAGAGAGGGAGAGGGAGAGGGAGAGGGAGAGGGAGAGGGAGAGGGAGAGGGAGAGGGAGAGGGAGAGGGAGAGGGAGAGGGAGAGGGAGAGGAGAGGGAGAGGGAGAGGGAGAGGGAGAGGGAGAGGGAGAGGGAGAGGGAGAGGGAGAGGGAGAGAGATCTCCTATCTTCCTGGGGAATAGATTCAGGACATGAGGGAGAACTTCCCAAGATCTGTCTTGGAACAGTATGACATTGTAGCAAGGCTGTGGGATTAGAACCTCAGGTGATCTGTGTTTAAATGTTTGCTCTACCACTTTCTAACTACCCAATCTTTTGTAAATCACTTAAGCACCAGAAGTCTCACGTTCCTCAATCTGTAATATGAAGGGATTGGACTAGGTCTTCTAGGTCCTTTCCAGACTAAACAGCTGGTAATTCTAGATTCCTGGAAAGAGTTCACATGGATTGATCATCTGCCTCACATCATTCCCAGTATTGTACTTGTGCCACCATCACTAAGTCCTGCCTTTGACCACATATTCTTGTTAAATATTTTCTGAATGTCTTTTATTTTTATATCAGTTATTTCTGGATATGGAATCCCACCTCCACCCTTCACACCCAATATTGAAACTTCTTTTATAAACACTCAAGAAAAACAAGTGTTTCAATGACATGTCTGAGAATGTAAGCAATACTTGCCCACCTGTAGCCTTTTACCTGTCTCCTGAGAGGAACTTCAAACTTATTTTCTCTCTAGGACAGAGATTGGTCATTACAATTACTCGAAATTTGGTTTTTCTTTAGTGTTCTTTTCATTTCCATTATTATAATCCTTATGACTTTGTCATGTGCCTCAGAATTCATTGCACCCTGGAATATCCCTCTGCCTTTGCAGCTTCCTTCTCTCATTGGGAAATTCCATCCAGGGCCTCCATTTTGGTGAAGGACCTAGCCCAGCCATCCTTGATTCTTCTCCTTGCAGGGTTTCTGACTCTCTGTTCTTGCCACCATGCCCTCATGCAGGTACATTCTCCCCCTCCTACCCCACCTTTTTCAACTCCCTTTTATATATTGTCTTCCCTTATTAAAATATAAACTTCTTAGGGGCAGAGTCTGCCCCTTTTTTGTTCATATCCACATTTCTTGCACTTAGCGTAGTAAGCACTTAATAAAAACTTTTTGCCTGCCTGCCTTTTGTAAATTGTTCTGCTGGATCTTCTCATTTTACTCTGAATCAGTTTATACAATTCAATTCAATTTAATCTTCCCATGCTACTCTGGATTTCTTGTATTTGTCATGTCTTACATAACTCCCTCCCATATTTTTTATTTTATTATTTAGGGTTAGGGTTCTATTGCTTTAATTTATCACAAATTAATTAAACTAATTAAACTGATAGTCATATATTTTGTTTCTAATTCTTTGCCACCACAAAAATTGATGTTAGAAATATTTTGTTGTATAATGGACTTCTTTTTTCTGTCTTTGACTTCCTTGGGGTTGTGGTGATGGTGGTGGTAGTGGTATATGCTCATTAGTGGAGATTATTGAATCAAAGGGTATGAGCAATTAAACTACCTTTTTCATAGAATTCCAAATTTTTTCCAGAATGGGTGGTTGGGTGGGGCTGTCTTGACCACAAACAATTATTGTTTGTCAATCACCACCAGAGGCAGTAGCAAGATGGGTGGGTGAGTTCTGAGACACATGGGACTTATAGAAAAGTAACAGGTGGAACACTGGACAGATATGTTTCAGATAGGTTTACCACTTAGGTTACAAGGAAGGGTGCAGTGGGTCTTTCCTCCAGTTTCTGCAGGGATAGCAAACCTGCAGTATTTCCTGAAAGAATTTTTCTAATTGTTTGGTGATAGTGAACTAGTAATGCCTAGGCATCTTTGATAATGTTTAGTGGTATGCAAGTATTCGTAGTGGCCTCCAGTTCATCAAGGTGTCAGTCAGTTTCAGGGTTGGTCATATATAGCATGAACAATGGGAAGGGCTGAAGGTTAAATCCCTAACCTGGGAAGAACAGCCCATTTTGGGGTGGAGACATACATGGAATAATTATAGCAGAATTCAGTGGTGAAGGGTGTTAGGGTCCATTGCTGGGATTTATAGAAGAAATAGCTCTTCCAATCGATGCTGAAAGTGGTCAGATTAAGGCAAAAGGCTATCTTCAGGACTTAGTGTATGGCTATATCACATTCTCACTTGCATTCTTGAAATCCATGAATCCTTGCCCCAGCGTAAGGACAACTTGATCATCTTGAGACTAATGGTAGCCCAGGAGTCAAGACTGTTCCAGGTGTTTTATAAGGAAGAGAGAGAGGTTAGATTGGTTTCCCATCCCTGAAGTTACAGGCAATGGAGACATTAATCATCTAGAAATCAGGAAGTCCTTAGTTTGAAACAGAAGTTTCCAGATATTGGGAGAAGGGAGTGTTGCCAGACAGAGGGGAGGAGGGATTAGATAGGAAGAAGGAGCATGGCTAGGGAATAGATAATATGTTAAACAGAGAGAGATTAAGTCATAAAAGCTAGAAGTTTTTTCCAGACTGTATCAAAAAGTAAGCTGGGCCAATAAATAATTCTGACTATGGGGAATGTAGTAGCAACATTATTGCTGCAGTGTATAGATAGTGTGGTCTGGTTGTTGGTTTGGTCATAGAAGATGGTAGAAGTGTAACTTAGACTTCAACTTTGGAACATTTCACATTAGGTTTTTCCTAATTGGTAGAGAGAATGATGAATCTGTGCTAACTGAGACTGTGTGAGGGGTGGAATTGGTAAGAGAAGAGGCATTTTTCAGTCCTGCTTTGAGAGAGACATACTCATACTCATCTTCAAGGGACCAGAGAGGAGGAAGAGAAAAAAAAATCTCTTGAAGGTATGTAAAGGATAACTGGTTCTTCAACACATTCCTTATTTCTACTTGCCTCCTTAGAGAATTCAGGCAATTTCCCCATAGGTAAGACTCGGGTCCCTCTCATATTGATTGATATACCCAATCAATCCCATTTAAAGAGCTTATTCACTCTGTACTTTCTGGTATATTGTAATCTGTAGAACATCTCTAATCTGCCATCTGCTTGGCTAAATTGGTTTACTTGATATTTACTATTTGTGATGGTCATTTGTGTAAAAAGCATTGAACATCTTGTATAAGCTTAGATTGCCCTTCTACTTAAGGGAATGATGACCAGGAAAGTGAATGGTTTTGTTGCTTTTGAATGTTAAAAAAAAAAAAAGCTGTGCTCCTAGACCATCCCAGCAATATTTAGTGGGGCAGAAGCATATAATTCTAGTTTAGTACCCCTTCTTAGAGCAGACTCGTGACCCTTTGTCCTGCTCACCTCCAGAGAGAAATCAGTTTTCTTTGGAGCCTAGTAAGCAATACTGCAAAGATGACTATCCTTGACTCCCTGTGAACCAAATTTAGTTTACCTGTGTGGACATACATATAGGATATGGACAATACATACCTTTTAGAAGGTTGTGGTTTGATGGTCAGTGTTTTCCAAAGAGCTGGAATGAGCGAGGTATTCCTGAATTTTGTTTAGATTATTTAGCACTCAGCAGAGTAGCAAAAATTCAATAAGCATTTTTTTTTTCCTTTTGAGTTGGTCTGACCCTTTTAGTCAGTGCACCACCTAAGTGTTGTGACAGCTTGAGGAGCTCCAGGGAAATGAAAAGCAGGATACCTTTTTTTCTGGTGTCTAGATACAAGTAATTCTTTCAATGTTGGATTCCTCCTGAATGTCTCTGTGCATATCAAATGTATCTCATCTTCAGAGAAGCCAATTTTCCTGTCTTTGACCCATTAAGCCATGCTGAAGATGGATAACAGTGGTTTTTAGGAGAGACAACTGGTGTCCCATGGGTCCTTGACTTTTTGTTTTCTCTTACCTGTTTGCTTGGGTCTTATGGGGGTCATGCCTGAGGGAGATGAAGACTCTGTAGAGCTCACTGTTTGCCAGAGATTCTAAATTAGAAGGCAAGAAGACTCTTCTCAGGAGGCCTGCCATCAATTTCTTTTGATCGGTCCAACTTCTTAAAGACTTCCCCAGGGTCTGATTAAAATTCTGGGGAACCTTGTTAGAAAGAAGAATGTGAAGAAAGTTGTTATCCTTCCTTCATCCCCAAAGGACTTTGTATGTCTTTTATAGGTGACGTTGAAATTATGCTTTAAGATTTATGAAGCTCTCTCTATATGGCATCTCCTATGATGTCCTCCACCATCTAGTACCACTGGTTTCTTTGCTATTCCTTGAACAATACTCCAACTCCTGAGTGCATTTTTGCTAACTATCCCCCAGACCAATAATGCTCTCCCTTCTCATTTCTATCTCCTGACTTCCTTCAAGTCCCAGCTAAAATCCCACTTTCTCTAAGGAGCCTTTCCTTGTTTTCCTTAATATTAGTGCTGTCCCTCTGAGATAAATCTCCCATTTAGCCTGTATATCTTTTGTTTGTGCATAATTGTTTTCATATCATCTCCCCCATTAGATAGTGAACTCCTTGAGGGTAGGCACTATTTTTGCCACAGACACTTACAAGGCAAGTCACTTGACCTCTGTCTGCCTCAGTTTCCTCTTTTGAAAATAGGGATTGGAGAAGAAAATGACAAACCACTCCATTAGGTTGTTGTCTTTTATTCTCAAAGAGGACTCTAGTATCTTTGCCAAGAAAAACCCATGGACGTTATAGTCTATGGAGTCATGAAGAGTAAGACATAACTGAATGAAGGAATACCACCAACAATAAAATGGGGGTAATAATAGCACCTTTTTGTGAAAATTAAATGAGATAATATTTGTAATGTACTTCACAAACCTTGAAGCTTTATATAAAGACTAGTGATTATGATTATTAGTAATAGTAGTAAAAGTAGCCATAATCATGTCATGGTAGTAGGAATAGTCACAGTAGTAGTGGTGGTAGTAGTAGTAGAAGTAGTGGTGGTGGTGGTGGTGGTGATGGTCGTCATAGTAGTAGAAGAAGAAGAGGTTCCTCAGTGCTTAGTTCAGTGTCTAGAACATGGTAGGCACATAATAAATGCTTATGGACCAACTGGCCAACTGTGTGACTCACAGCAGCCTTGTGAGGTAAGTACCATAGATATTACTGTTACTACTTTAGAGATGAGAAAACTGAGAATCAGAAAATGATTTGCCTACTGTCATATTACTGGTTAGTGTCAGAGGTTGGATTTAGATGCAGGTCTTTTTAAGTTCAGTACCTCCTGACACATCTCATTGTGTCTATCCTTTGCCTCACTAAGACCCTCCTATCCAGATGATTGTGTTCATGTCTGGGGTTCTCATTTCAGGAAGAACATTGACAAGCTTGAACACATCTAGAGAAGGATGACCAAGACAGTGAAAGGACAAGACTTGGGAAAAGGGGAAAGGATGTGATTTTTGTTGTTCATTCATATCTTGGAATGGTCCAACTCTTCATGACCCCATTTGGGGTTTTCTTGGTAAAGATACTGGAGTGATTAGCCATTTTCTTTTCCAGCTCATTTTATAGACGAGGAAAACAAGGCAAACAGTGTGAAGTGGCTTGACCAGGGTTGCACATCTAGTAAGTGTTTGAGGCTACATTTGAACTCAGGAAGATGAATTTTCCTGACCCCAGGCCCAGTGCTCTATCCACCATGCCACCTAGCTACCCTAAGGCATTATATCTGTCTTCAAGTATTTGAAGGGCTGTCATGTGGAAGAGGAATTTGACTTTTCTGGTATGACATCCTTGACTAGAGGAGAAGCCATCCCAAGAGGGTTTGGAAGCTCTTACGAATGAAATTCTAAAACCATAGGCAGCACAAATCCATTGAGGAAAAGGAAAGGGTGCCATCTAAAGGGACTGATGTGGATGCATAGGAAACTCATTGTCCTACTTAGGTTTTTGTAAAAGATCTGAAGTAATCAAATCAAAGCATTTAAGAGTTGGATGGGGGCAGCTAGGACAGAACACCAGACCTGGAGTCAGGAGGACCTGAGTTCAAATCTGACCTCAGACACTTAACTAGCTGTTTGACCCTGGGCAAGTCACTAACTCCCATTGCTTCAAAAATAACAACTAAAAAGAGTTGGGTGGGACTTCAGAGTTGATCCAATTCAATCTGTACTTGACTTTGACAAAGTTGTGAAGAGTTTTAATTGCTAACTTAATGTAACAGTAAGCATCCCAACATATACAGGGGGCCTGCAACCACAGGTTCTTTGATGTGTCTGTCTAAAAGGAAGGCCAACTTTTGAGGGGTTAATAATCACTTTAATCAAGCACAGGTATCAGAAAAAAAAATCAAAATCAAAATTTCAGAGAAATAAAAAATCAACAGACAGGGTTTCCAAACTGTCTGACTGTTAACATATATACTTTTTTTTTTTTTTTACCAGAGAGGGAAGCACCAACATCTGCGTTTTCAAAGCTGGAGGGCTCCTTAGCAGCTTCCAGGAGTCTCATCTGGCACACAAAGCTTCTTCCAAAACTAAGCTCCAAAGTAAAACCTACCCTCAGAGTATTTATACACTTTTCAGAGCCAGAGGGCATGATCTTCTGACTCAGTGCCTCAACAGAAAAAACAAAAGTTTCTTGGGACCTTCCTACAAAACAACTCCCTTCATCAAGCTTCCCTCAATGGGTACGTCCATCAATGGGTGGGGAAGATCTTTTTTAATCACATTCAAATAGAGACATTATACTTCTTGATTATACTAAAACAAAAACAGCAAAAGATCCTACTTGGCTTGACCTCACACTTGAGAAGCCAGTTTGGTTTTGTTGAAGTAGCAGGTGGACTCAGGAACAGAATGTTATCCTTACTGGTGATGTTGTAGAAGGAAGTTCTTTTTAAGTACATATTGGACATATTCCTAAATTATAGATCTTCAATGGCTCCCAATTGCCTTCAGATAAAATACAAAATCCTTTGCCTGGCCTTTGTGGCTCTCTACAATCTGGATCTCTTATATAAAAAAAAAATATATATATATATATATTTATATATATTAAAATATATATACATTATAAATATATATACATTATAAATACTACTCCCCCACTTATCACTGAAAGCAAACAGGTCTGCTAGCTGTCGCACCATGCATGGCATTCCATTCACTCCTGTGCCTTTAAACCAGTAATCTCTGGTTTCCTTCAACACTTGGCTCAAGTCACATCTTCTTCTTGAAGTCGTTTCCAGATCCTGTAGCTATTGCACCCCTTTTCAGAACTACCTTATTAAACATTAAGAACTTCCTGCTGGGTCCAGGGGACTGGGGTGCATTGCGCCTACAGCCTTCCTTACTAGAGACTTTTCTTGGCTCTGATCTCCCTACTTGGTCCAGACCAGGTTCAGTCTTAGGGGAGTTTGGTCTCTAATGAGAGACTATCTTTTCTTATACTCTTCAGGTTTTTGCCACCCTCACCCTCCCACCCCAGTTCAACCCTAGTGCTCTAGGGCTGATTTACTTAACTGTTACATTTTACCTCCTGTCCAAAGTCTCCCTGAAAGGAGTAGAAAGTTACTCACTGAACAATATGAATCAAGCATGGGATAGATATTTATTTCCTACATACAAATGAAACACTAAACAAAATATTCAAAAAGTGACAATAGTTCAAAAAGTGATAATAACATATAAATTCTCTTGGTAGGTTGATCCTTAAACCTCATCTAAGCATAAGGCATTTTGTGGAACTGCTGAGTTGGCATTTTAAATTTAACCTTGGCTCTGTACTATCCCTTTCACAGTAGATGTCTTCTAGCAAGCTGGGCCAGGGCTTGGGCTCATCCTTTTGTTGGTTGACTTCTCCAGTTGGAGTAATTGCCACCAGTCAGCTCTGACCAAAGGATTTAGGATCACCAAAGAACCTCTCAAACTCACAAGGCCAATCAGCCAGTGAGCCAACAAGCATTTTTCAAGTGATTACTATATGCCAGGCACTGTGCTGAGCCCTGGGAACACAAATATAAGCAAAAAGGAAAATTCCTGGCCTCAAGGAACTTACATTCTGATGGAAACTGAAAAGGAAGGAGATGGGGGAAAGATGCTTGGCTTGGGGCATGATGGAGAAATCCAGAGGACTCTGTAGCCTGATGGGAAATGACAAGCTGACTGTCCTGGGTACCGTTCTTACATGGATATTTTAAGAACAACCTTCTACCCTCCAATCAGAAGGAGAGGCCCTAGGGTCAAACAGTAGTTCAGAGTTGTGAGTTCCAGGGTTGAAGTGATCTTTCAGCAAAAAGAGCTTTCTTCTTAAGATGACCTCTAAACATGGATGCATCCATCTCAAGATTGATATTTATTTGTCTAAGATCAGAAAAGTGCAAAGACAGAGGAGGCTCTCCAAAACCCATGATTAGGCTTAGGAAGGATTCGCTGCTGTGTTCTCACAGCTGACATTCTGAGATGGGGCAGAGGGTTGTTGAGGAGCTACATGTCACATGGAAAGTCCAAGGAAGAACAGTAGGACTAGAGTCACTATCTTTTTAAAGATTCGTTGAATCATTGGTTCTTCCTGCTCAGCAGTCAATGGGGTAGGATGCTTTAGCATCTCAAAGTCACACATGGCTGGAAGAACTGGGCTTTATTAATTCCAGAGCATTGAAGTGATGAGCTAACACTTGGGATTGGCCAGAACCCAGAGGGCTGCTTTGTGCATACACATTCAGTCCTGGGGAGCTAGATAGAACCATGTGTAGAGTTCCAGACTTGGATCAGGAAGACCTGAATTCAAATCCTATTTCAGACACTTACTAACTGTGTGAGCCTGGTAGGTCACAACCTCTCTCAGTATTAGTTTTCCTATCTGTAAAATGGAGATAAATCAACAAATATTTATTAAGCCAATTACCATGTGCCAGGGCCATCATAATAGCATCTTCCTGAATTGTTGTGAGGATCAAACGGGATAAAGTGTGAAGTTCTTTGCAAACCACAAAGTATCAGCTACTATTATTATACTTATCATGTATCTATCCTGTATATACTTCTAAGTTCCTGGCGGGCAGGGGCTACTTCACTTTGGTTTTTGTATACTCAGCTCTTAGCTAGTAGGGTAGAGTTGACAGGGTAAGAGTGGGACTTGCCTGCTGCCTGATGAATGGAATAGAAAAGCATTTATTGAGTGCTTACAATGGGTCAGGAAATATGCTAAGCACTGTGGTTACAGATGAAAAAAAGACAGTCCTTTTTGCCAAAGGTCTTGCCTTCTGATTTGGGGATCCAGGCCCATCTTCAGTTGTCCTGATGTATATCTGGCCACTGGGCCCAGATGACTCCGGAGGAGAGAGTGAGGCTGGTGACTTTGCACAGCCCTGCCTCACTTAAATCCAATTCACCTGCACATCATGGCATCACCTCTCTGATGTCACGGTCTTCTTTGAGGACCATAGATGAAACAATAATACCTATAGGAGGATTCAACTGCAAAGCATATGGTAAAGCATGGATGGGGTCCCCAATGGTCCAGATGAGACAGATGGACTTTATCCTTCTTATTTCATAGGACCAGGGTGGTGATAAGCCAGCCATCCTGTGGTTACCTGTAAAATGAGAAGTCTGGATAAGGTCCAGATATAGAGAAAATCAGACTATGAAGGCATGGAATCTATACTGGGTTAGTGAAGCAGGTTGAGAAAGGGCAGGGCCTTTGACGTGCTACAAGAAGGTAGGGTGCATAGAGGAGGCAGCCTTGATGCTAGTGGTCCACCTAATTCCTCCTTTTTAATTTAGTTCCATTTATTTCACTTCGACCAGTACTTTAGAAAGTGATCTCTATGTGCAGAACATTGTACTCAGATCGGGGGAGATAACCAGTTTGAATGAAACATGATCCTTGATCTCATGGATGGACCTGAGAGTCTATTAAGGAAATAAGATACTAATATAGATATTGTGTGGTATCGGGCACTTTAAAATGTACTAGGAAATTACAAAGCTACATGTTATCTGAGGTCTGAGGAGGTCTCCCTCAACTAGTGGGATCAAGTAAAGATTCCTAGAGGAAGTGGAATCTAATCTGGGAGTAGTGGTTTTGTGGTACACAATTGACTCAAATACATCAGCAATAGATGTTTTGGAACAGGAGACTGTGAGAGGTGGGGGAACATTTCTTGGATTGTGGAGAAAGAAGCTGTAAGAAAGACAGAGGAGAAGGCAGTGTTGGGTAGGTATAGACACATGCTCCATTATAGAAGGTGCCTAGATTGGCCCTGGTTCTTGCCTGCAGCTGATTACTACTGCCAAGGACATTCAGGTCAAGTCAAAAGGGATTAATTAAGTGCCCACTATAGGTCAGGAATGTTGTAGCTGACCTGGTTGCCAAGAGGTGAGGCACTGAAGAGTTGAAAAGACTTCATTTGGTGAGAATGTCCCCCAGTGACATTCTTCCTTACTTGGAACACAGACTCTGAGAAAACTGCTGTGTTAGCTGCTCCTTCTCTGATGGCTAAACTGAAAGAGCTATTTGCTGCCCTTGAAGTCAGAAGTGTTTAGCACTGGCCATCATATTTCCAATGAACTGTGCTAGCCAACCTTTCCATCATGCTCCTCCTCCCCTAGGGTTTTCTGTCCATCATTTTTGTAGCTGATTATCCCACTGATGTGGATACAAACAGTGCCCTAAGAGTTAAAAATAATATTAAGGATTGATTTTGTGAAAACCCTGGTTTATTTTCTAACCTGAAGGCACCCTAAAGTCTGGCCTTATGACCAAACTTCTCCTTATGCTGGACCATAAAATTCCTTGTCCCCACCCCCCACCTCCCTCATCCTGGGGAATGGGATTTCCTTATCTCCCTTATCTTGTGTCATTCACAGTCCTCATTCTGAGTCTTTATCTTGCAAGACTTACCCTAGATCTCCAACCCCCTATAAGGAAACCCTAAAATCCTATATAAGTTTGGTCCTTTTCCTATATCATTGCCTTTGTTTAGCTCCTTGCTAAATCTCAGGCCTGCTGTTTTTGTGTCAATAAAGCTCTCAGTGGCTACAGAGAAGGTCTAAGTGAATTCATTCACATTTTGAACCAGCTCTCCCATCTCTTTCTTCAACATTATGGTGCTGTAAATTAAGAGTATAAATTAAGGTGCTAATCTCAGTCTATGTAGGTTATTATTTTGTGGAAGCATAGCTGGAAAAAAGGGAAGTCTATTCCTATCCTGTTCCTCCTGCTCCTGCCTATCTGGGCTTTCCCTGGGAAGTGCCTGAGGCCTGCCAATCTTCATTTTCCTCCTGGCGTTCTTCTCATTTTCTGGACTTCAGTACCATGCCCTGTTGTAAACGATGGTTTCACGTATGGATGGTGTGGTGGTGGCTGATGGAGCACCTATGTTTTCTTGGTGTTAATTGTTAGGCCAAAATCAGCACAGGCAGCAGAGAATTGATCCGTACTTTGTTGCTTCTCAGCTTCAGAGGCTGCATTGAGTGCATGATCGTCTGCAAACAGAAAATTATGCATCAACACTCCCTCCACTTTGGTCTTGTCTTGTAACCTTTTCAAATTGAAGAACTTACCATCATTACAGTAGTGGACCTTGATGCCTTGTTCATTCTCATTGAAAGCATTTGACAACATGATTGAAAATATCATGCTAAAAAGCATGGGAGCAAGCACACAGCCCTGTTTCACTCCATTGGTGACTAGAAAGGCATGATAGTATTGTCCACTATTCAGAATGTGGCCAACTTCCATTCATTTACCTTGGTAGTGTACTTTCTAGGGATGTACACATTGACAATAAGATTGACACATGCATGGCCAGAGAATCATCCTTCACCTCACAATGAGGAGAGAGAACTCCATTTGAAAGGTAGTAGAAGGGCAGACCTGCTCTAGCTTTCCCCCTGTAGCCCATAAAATACCTGTCAAAATGACTCTAAACAAATTCTAGAGCAACAGAAGTCACAAAATGACAGAATGAAAGAGATTTCTAGCCCAAGACAGCCTGGAAGGCCTACTGGAAAGTTCTATCACACTGAGCTGAGAGTGGAGCACAGCACAGCCTTGGCCATGTGGTGTGCCAGGGACAAGACTGAAACAGCTTCAAGGTGTGGAATCATGGGTAGCAGCTGCAGTTCCCAGATTTCCTAACCCACAAACACCAAAGATAGCTTCAATGGTCATTGAGAAAACTCTTTCACCTGGGTGAGAAGGGAGCAGGATCTGCCCTAACTCCAGCTCCAGGGCAGTGACAGTCAATACCGCAGCCTCCATTTTTGGAGCCCTCAGCCTAAAGACCCTGAGGGAATCTAGCAGCCATTCTGGGTCTCACTTCTGAGTGGCAGTCCTTGGTTGAGGAGGAGTGCTGGCTTGGTAGAACTGGTGCAGGCTCCAGAGAAAGAATCCTACTTGCAGATCCTGGGCAGACAAGCTTGGCTGCTCCCAGACCAGAGCACAGACCAGGACAGGAGTAAACTCCTCTCCCTTGATTGTGCCACCTTGGAGGAACTGAGAACTTACAGGTCTCTAGAGTATATCCTCCAATTGACAAAGGTCTCAAAAGTCAAGTAACTAGGTGGGGAAATGTGCAAAAAAGGAGAAAAAAAAAATAAGACTATAGATTGACTACCAAATTGAAGGTCTTCAGAGCCTTTGTGCTGACCTCCTTGTTGTATGCCTGCAAAACATGGACAGTCTATCAGCACCATGCCAAGAAACTTAACTGCTTCCATTTGAACTCTCTTAGGAAGATTCTGAAGATCACCTGGCAGGATAAGGTACCAGGCACTGAGGTCCTTGCTTGCACTAAACTGCCAAGCATTCAAACTATGCTTCACAGAGTGCAACTCTGATGGGCTGGCCACATTGTTTGAATGCAAAATGTATGCTTGCCAAAATACTATTTTATGGAGAACTTGCATTGGGCAGATAATCACATGGTGGTCAGAAGAAGTGATGCAAGGACACTCTCAAGGTCTCTCTCAAGAACTTTGGATTTGATTGTGTGACATGGGAGAGATTGGCACAGGACCACTCAGCATGGCGTACCCACATCAGAAAAGGTGCTGTGCTCTGTGAGCAAAGCAGAATTGAAACAGCACAAAGGAAACATTGGGTACACAAATCTGGAGTAACCACCCCAAATGTTCACATGAATTATCTGTGCCCAATCAGTGGTGGAGAATTCCAAGCTTGTATTGGTCTGATCAGTCACAGTCGTACACATTGAAACTTCACTTTATCACGGTGATGTCATTTTGGTCCTCTTCTAGAATGAACGACAACAACCAACTAACCAACCAACTATGCCCTGTAATCCCAGTGCTCAGCACAGTGCCTGGCATATAATAAGCTCTTAATCAATGCTTGTTGCTCGTTGCCTTCACTTGAATTTAAGCTGGGTCTTGAAGGAGGTAAGGAACAATTAGAGGGGATAAGGGAAAGAATAGGAATGGGGGACAGCTAGTGAAAAGATGCAGTCAGGAATTGCCATGTCTGAGAAACATCTAATAGGCCAGTGTAGCTGAATGATAGAGTGTACAGAGAGAAGTAAAGTATAAGAAGACTGGAATGGTAGCAAGGGGCCAAGTTGTGAAGAGTTTTAAATGTCAGAGGACCTTGGAGGTAATAGGGAGCCACTGGAATTTAATGAGTAGTTGGGTGACATGATCAGACTTGCACTTTAGGAAAACCATTTTGGCAGCAGTGTGGAGGACAGAATGGAAAGGGGAGAGACTTGAGGCAAGTCTTATAAGCCCATTGCAACAGTCCAAGTGAGAGGTGATGAGGACCTGAACTAGCTGTATGAGTGGAGAGTGAGGAGTATCTTTAGGCTAGAAATAATGTGAGGAGATGAATTGAATTTGGGGGTTGAAAGTGAGGAGTGGAGGGTGACATTAAGGGTGGGACGCTGGGTGGATAGCAGGGACAGTGGTGCCCTTGAATGTAATAGAGAACGTCCAGAAGAAGGGAGGATTTTTGCAAAAGGACAAAGAGTTCTGTTTTGGGTCTACTGAGTTTGAGATTCCTCCAGGACATCTAGTTCTTTTTAAAATTTTATTTATTTTCTCAATACATGTGAAAAATTTTTTAATATTTGCTTTTTAAAATTTTGAGTTCCAAATTCTTTCTCCCTTCCTCCTCCTTCATTGAGAAGACAAGCAATTTGATATAGGTTATACATGTGCAGTCAGGCAAAACATATTCCCACGTTAGCCACATTGCAGAAGAAAACACAGACAAAAGCAAACTATGAAAAGTAAATAAAAAAAGTATGCTTCAATCTGCAATCAGACTCTATAGTTCTTTCTCTGGAGGTGGATAGCATTTTTCATCACAAGTCCTTTGGAATTGTCTTGGGTCATTATATTGCTGAGAATAACTAAGTCATCCATGGTTGATCATTGTGTAATATTGCTGTTACCGTGTACAATGTTTTTCTGGTTCTGCTCACTTCAGTTTGCATCAATTCATATAAGTTTTTTCAGGTTTTTCTGAACCCATCCTGCTCGCCATTTCTTATAGCACAATAGTATTCCATCATGATCATATACCACAACTTGCTCAGTCATTCCCCAATTGATGGACATCCCCTCAATTTCCAATTCTTTTCCATCACAGAAAGAGCTGCTATAAATATTTTTGTATACATATATATACATATATACATATATATATACACATATATATATATATATATATATATATGTCCTTTTCCTCTTTCTTTGATCTCTTTGAGGTACAGAAACAGTACCACTACTAATGGTATTGTTGGGTCAAAAAATATGCCAGTTTTGTAGTCCTTTGGGTATAGTTCCAAATTGTTTTCCAGAATGTTCAGATCAACGATGCATTAATGTCCCAGTCTTTCCACATCCCCTCCGACATTTATCATTTTATTATCCAATCGATAGGTGTGAGGTAGTACCTCAGAGCTGTTTTAATTTGCACGTCTCTAACCTATAGTAATTTAGAGCATTCATTGATATGACTGTAGATGGATTTGATTTTTTCTTCTGAAAACTTCCTGTTCATTTCCTTTGCTGTTTTGTCATTTCAGTCATATCTAAATCTGACTCTTCATGATCCCATTTGGGATTTTCTTGGAAAAGATACTGGAACGCTTTGTCATTTCCTTCTCCAGCTCAGTCTTACAGATGAGGGATCTGAGGCCAACAGGGTTAAGTGACTTGTCCAGGGTCACACAGCCAGATTTGAACTCAGAAAGATGAATCTTCCTGACTGGAGGGCGAGCACTCAATCCAGAGCACTACCTAGTTGCCCTTATATCCTTTGACCATTTCAATTGGGGAATGAGTTCTATGACAAATTGGGCTCAGTTTTCTATAGATTTCAGAAATGAGGAGTTTATCAGAGAAACTGGCTGTAAAAAGAACTCCCCCAGTTTCCTGCTTTCCTTCTAATCTTGGCAGCATTGGTTTTGCTTGGCAAAACCTTTTCAACGTAATCAAAATGACCAGTTTTACATCCTGTCCTGCTCTCTCTCTCTTCCTTGGTCACGAATTCTTCCCTTATCCATAGACCTGACAGGTGGAGTTTTCCAGACTCCCCTACTTTGTTTATGAGGTCACCCTTTCAGGATATCTAGTTCTGAAGGCCAGAGCTTGGGAAGGAGAGAGAATGAGGCTGGGAGCTGAACTGAGATTATTGAAGCTGGACCCATGGCAGAACCTTGGCATGGAGAATGGGAAACCAGGTGCGATCCTTCCAATTCTGGACTCCTAGAGAAGCAGGCAAGGCAGAGGATGGAGAATGGTAACAGCCAGCCTTTATACAGCACCTGGAGGTCGGCAGAACACAAGTGTCAGCTCATTTGATCCTCACGTGCTGCTGAGTCCCATTTAACAGAAGAGTGAAGGGGCAGACGGAGGCTTGCGTGGCTGGGCGCGTCCCCCCGCTAGGGCGTCTGAGGCTGGATTCGAACTCCGGTCCAGGGCTCTGTCCACCGTCCGGCCTAGCTGCCCCCAATGAACAAATATTGGCTTAGAGTTGTTGAATTGTTAGCAGGGAGGGGGGTCTTGGGTGTGGGCCGGTGGCGAGGTGGAGGGGACAGAGATTTATGGGGTGGGGGGCTCCGAAAAAGGAGTGTCTGGGACGGGGTGGGCGAGGGAGGGGACGGAACCGGGGCTCTAAGCGGCCAGGTGAGGCCCGTAGCGGAGGCTGGGACCGTGACGTCATGGGGCGTGGCCTCGAGTTTTCTGTTGGGGGGGCCATGATGGGGCGTGTGAGGAGGCGGGGAGGGTTATGGGGCCCCCCTCTCCCTTCCCCTTCTCCACAGCCGAAGGCAGGGGCCCTGCGGCGGGCAGGGCCTCTGGAGAGGCTGGGGTCCTGGGCACGCGGCCTGTGACCCGCAAACGTTCTCCGTGGGGCTTTTTGAACTGGCTTCCCTTTTTCTTCTTCTCCTTCTCCATCCGAAGGCGGGAACCCGCTCCAAGGACCCGGATGGACCTAATGTCCACAGGGCGGAAGACTTAGAATTTAGGGGCCTTTTCCCTCTACTTGACTAGGAGGCGCCAGTCACGTGAGGATGAGCGCCGGCCAAGCCACGGCGTGACCTTTGTTACCTCAGGGGAGACGAAAGAGAGCGGGAGGGGCGGGGGAGCCACCAATCCCTGGAGGCTCGGGGCGTGGCTCGGGGCGGAGAGGAGACGTGACCACGCAAGACGGGGCGGGGCTTAGCCCGAGTTTGCGAAGCCCCGCCCACGTAGGTGGGCCGGGCCGGCTATGGGGCTTGGTGCGGCCGGGGCATAGGCCGGGAGCCGAGCGAGGCGGGGCCCGCGCTGTTATCGGGGGCTCGTGTCGGCTAGTAGGGCTCGGACATGGAGGCCGGCTGGGCCTTGGTCCCCTGCTGCGTCCTCGTGGTGGCCTGCGGGGCCCTGGGCGCCGCCCTGCTCGGAGTCGCGCATCGCCTGGGCCTCTTCTACCAGCTCCTGCACCAGGTGCCTGGGGCCAGGGAGGGAGGCGCGCTGCCCAGGGGCTGGCATCGGGAGGCTCAAGCGAGCTTAGTTCACACTGGGGCGGGCGCTCCAGGGCGCTTGGAGTGTGTGGGCGCGCGGGTGACACACGCACCTCCCTGGTACCCTGGAGTGCCAGCGCCGACAGGAGCGCAAGGTCACCACTGCAGGGCATGGGGACAGCGCAGGCTTCCTGGTGCCCGTCCTCCAGCTCCCATCCTCCCCCTTCTCGTCCCTCATTTCTCCCCCTCTCCTATCTCCATATCTTCCCCCCACCTTCCTTTTCTTGAACTGCACCCTTGTCCTTTGCCCGCCTGGCATGGGAGTGGGGGTGGGGATGGGCCTTGGAGAGGAAGGACTCCTGGTGCCAGAGAGAGTGCGGGGCCCGCATCGAAGGCTGCATCGGAGGCTCGGTGTCTGACCCCACAGACTGCTCTGTGTACCAGCTCCACTGACCCCTCCACGCTGTCAGATCCAAGGATCCCAGAACACTTTCCAGAGCTCACTGCCTTCTTCAGCCTTTTCTAGCAGGGAGGAATGGGAATGAGGACAGAAGCCAAAGTCTAGCTGAGCTGGGCATGAAAGATTCGTGTCTTCCCCAGCCGATGCCCCAGTATTTAACGGAGCCCTGCCCCAGGACTTTGAGGGAGTTGACCACCTTGTGAGATAGCACAGGGTGTAGTCATGGAAGTCCAGGGTCTAGAATATAGTATAGGGAGCAAAAGGGAGGGAAGGATAGGTTAGGGAAATTCTGTGCCGTGCTGTGGAATCCTCTGCAGTTCCCCATAGAGACAAAGGCAGCCTAGGGGACAAGACCCTACTCAGCCCTGACCCCTTTTACTCAGTATGTAACAGGATTGTAACCTTCAGGTCTTGGTCCTTGCCCCAAGCTCTTCAGTGTTTAAAGAGAATGAGCACAAACACCAGGCCACACTCTGCTGCCCTTCTCCCGTGCCAGCTCCCTTACTCCTTACCTCTCATGTTCTAGGTTGACAAATCCAGTCCACGACATGGTGGGGAGAGTGTGGCAGCAGTGCTGAGGGCGCACGGCGTGCGATTCATATTTACCTTGGTGGGTGGACACATTTCTCCATTGCTGGTGGCCGCTGAGAAGGTCGGCATCCGGGTGGTAGATACGCGGCAAGAGGCCACGGCAGTCTTTGCTGCTGATGCTGTGGCCCGGCTTTCAGGTAGGGCCTTGATTCCTATGTCCCTTTCCTAAGTAAGGGAAAGTGAAGGAGGATGGGTATTACCATGATTACTAAGGAAGACTTGGGAAGGTGTGGGTATCCTTTTGAGTAGGTCTGTGCAATTGTTGCCATGGTGGGTATTGAGGGGTAACTGGAGACCGATCTGTGGTGCTTATATACATTAGAACCTCAGTCGCTACTTGTTGAATAAGTGAATGTTGACTTTGCTGATAATGGGGATTTACCCGTGGCAGGGACTGTGGGTGTTGCTGCTGTGACAGCTGGGCCTGGCCTTACCAACACAGTGACTGCTGTGAAGAATGCCCAGATGGCCCAGTCACCTGTGCTGCTTTTGGGAGGGGCAGCCAGTACATTGCTGCAGGTGAGGTGGGGGCTGGCCTTCAAACGTGGGTATTGCTGTGATAATCTAAGGCCACGTGGGAAGAGGAGCCTGTAGTGGCAGGAGGAGAGGTGTTGAATGGATATATAGTGGCAATCTTTCCTTGCATCAGGGCCGGGGGCCACTTCAGGGCATCGATCAGATGTCTCTGTTCCGGCCACTCTGCAAGTTCTGTGCCTCTGTGCGCCGGGTCCGTGACATCATCCCTACTCTTCGGGCTGCGTTTGCTGCTGCCCAGTCTGGTACCCCAGGTAGGCATGGGATGGGGTTGGTGGTGGGGGTGACCAATGAAAGAGGGATTATGCTAAGGGGGAGAATGGGGTCTTGGGGTAGCCGATGAGGTAGCCTCCTACGCCCCCATTCCCAGGCCCTGTATTTGTGGAGCTCCCCATCGATGTGCTCTACCCCTACTTCTTGGTGCAGAAGGAGCTGATGCCGTCCAAAGCCTCCAAGAGCCTCATAGGAAAGCTTGTCTCCTGGTGAGCATCCCCCTGCCTCTCCTTACTCCATTTGCTTCCTCCGTCATCTGCCTTGTCCTTTTCCCTAGCCTTCCCATTCAGTCTATCAGCAGGCATTTATGAAACTAGCTTTCCCTGGCCCATAGGAGAGAGAAGAGGAGGAGACTTGGAGACTCGGTGCTTGTTTTCACTGAGCTGGCTCATTGTTTCATTGGGGATCTAGGGCTCATGCTGATGAAACAATTGGAGAGCTAATTTATATGTTTCAGGGCATATGTGCTGTAGGTGTTCAGAGACATCAAAATGGTCTTGAGCAGTTAGGAAAAGCTTTGTTGAGGGGTTAGCATTTGAGTTCAGCAAATCAATTTAGCAAACATTTGTTAAGCATCTCCTAGGGGTAAAGTGGTTGGAATGTGCCAAGAAAAAAGTACCTATGGGATGTTCCCTTAAGGACCTTTCACTCAGTGAGTTGGCTGTACTGTATGCCTAGATTGGTGGAGATGAGGAGGGAAGGGCCATGCAGATGGGGAGACCATCTGAACAAGGCTGGGATGGTGGTGGTGGTGGTATCTTTTGCATGTGAGAAAGAGGGTGTGTAGAGGGGAAATGAGGTTAGAGTTTAAAGGTAGGACCTACTGATGAGACTTGAAAGCCATATAGCAGTGGTTCACTTGGATAAAGCTAGTAATTTTGAGTTCTTGAGCCCTGTACAGAGCCGTGTGCAGAGGGCATTGGAAAGGAGAGACTGGGGCAGGAGTCTGTAACCTTTTTTGTTCTTTTAGCGGCAGCTAGGTGGCTCAGTAGTGCATAGAGCATGGGCAAGAGTCCCAAAGACCTGACTTGAAATACTTTCTAGGTCTGTGATTCTGGACAAGTCACTTAACAGTTGTTTGCCTCAGTTTCTTCATCTGTAAAATGGGGATAATAATAGCACCTACCTTCTCAGGTGTTGTGAGGCTAAAATGAGACATTTGCAAAACTTAAAGAGATACATAAATCTTATCTATCCATTCATTCCTTTATCTATTCAACTATTTATTTATTTATTACTGACTCGATTACCTATTTGTTTATTTGTCAGCTTGTATTATGGACCCTTCTCAGAATAATGCTTTTAGATGTACAAAATAAAGTACATAGAATTCCAAAGGAAGCGAATTATATTGATGCTCAGTTATAACATGCACGCGCACACACAGACACACACACAGACACACACGCACACACAGACACACACGCGCACACGCACACACACATGCGCACACACACACACAGACACACATGCACACACACGTGCACGCACACACGCACACACACACATGCGCACACACACACACATCCCAACAAATAAGTTCACAGACCCAGGTTAAGAACCCCTGGAGGGAAACTAAGTAGGAGGTCCTTGCCATAATTCAGGTATGAGGTAGTGAGGATCTGGACTAGGGTGGTGGCATCAGGAATAAGAAAGGAAGAATTTATGAGAGACAAGAAAGAACCCTCAAATTTGGGGTTAGATTGGACCCAGGAGACAGAATGTGGAGGAGGAAGATCCAAGGTGCTTCCTGAAATTCCTAACCTGGGTGGTATGACTGGCTCAAGGGGGGAAAAGGAATTGGTTTGGGGGTGAAGAGGTTTGCTCTAGACATAATTGAGTTTAAGGTGATGCTTGGGTATCCACCTGGAGATGTTTTAGAAGCAGTTAGGAATATGAGAGAATGTCTTATGCTTAGGCAGAGCATAACACACGTTTGTTGAATTGCATTGGTATAACCAAGTAAGAAGCTGGGGCTGTATGTAGATGGGAAAGCCATAGAATCATAGAATTTTAGAGCTAGAAAGACTCATGGGGAGGGGCATCTCATCTAACCTCTTCATCAATCACTTGAAGCTCAATTTTCTTGAGAGATTGTGACTTTCCAAAGGTCACACTGAGGAAGTGACAGAATCAGGACTAGCCCCCAAGTCTCTTGCTTTTCAGTTGTGGGAATGGTTGGAATTATGTCAGTGAATAATCTCTTTGAAAGAGTGATGATCGAAGGGGAGGGCCCAGAGAAGACGCTTGATTGTTGTTGACCATGAAGAAGAAAAAGAACTATGGAAGGAGACAAGATTAGAGGGAAACAGAAGATGTAAGAGTGCCAGGTGAGGGCTGAGAGGATGGACAGAAGTGTAAACGGATGCCAAGAAGGCATGGAAAATGAAGGTGAGAAAAGACCATGGGAGGTGGGGAGAAGGGTAGTATGATGGAAAGAGGATGATCCTCCCAGAGCTGGAAGGGACCTGAGAAACCACCTAATCTAACCCCTAATTTTATAATTGAGGATACTAGGACCTAGGAAACTTGAAATGACTTGCCTCAGCTCACATGCATCGGTAAGTGTCAGAGTGGGTATTTCAACCCAGCCCTGGACTTAGGGATAAAAATCCTGGCTTCAGGACCCAATTATGATATTTACTAGCTCTGTGACCTTGGGTAAATCATATTATCTTGCTGAGCTTTTAGTTTACTTATCTGTAAAATGAAAGGGTTGGCTAAATGATCATTAAGATCCTTACAAGTTCTTATATTTCATTATTCTGTATTAATTTGCCTTTTCCTATGGCTTTCTCCCTTTTTTATCCCTTGTACTTCCTAGTCCTCTGCCCTCTCTTTTTTTCTCTTTCCTTTGCTCTTGTTTCTAATTTAGCCCATTCTGATTTTCCCTGCATTGTCCACCAGGTACCTGCAGAACCACTTGGCTAATCTGTTTGCAGGGGCCTGGGAGCCACAGCCCGAGGGTCCCCTGCCTGTGGACATTCCTCAGGCCTCTTCCCAGCAGGTGAGCTGACCATGCAATCCTGGGCCTGGATTGTTCTTCCTGAGGTTCCCTGGGCATCAGAATGTGTGTGTGTGTGTGTGTGTGTGTGTGTGTGTGTGTGTGTGTGTGTGTGTGTGTGTGTGTGTGTGTGTGTGTGTGTGTGTGTGTGTGTGTGTGTCTGTGTGTGTGTGTGTGTGATAAGCAGAAGAACCTTCCCTTTACCCTGTTCTGGATCCTCCTTGACAGGTTCAGCGCTGTGTGGAACTTGTGAGCCGAGCCAAGAAGCCCCTCTTGTTGCTCGGAAGCCAGGCTTTACTCCCCCCAACCCCAGCTGAGAGCCTCCGGTGAGGAGTCTTTCTATATTTTCCCTGGCCAGAGCTTCTGCTGAAGAGATCTTCCTTATCCTGACCACTGTCCACTCCCTCCCCCTCTGCCCCACTCTCCCTGGCTTCTGGTGAGGAGACTTTGCTTCTGTGCCTCCTTTGAGGAATCCCCCGCCTTTAACTTCAGAGAAGCTCTGCCTGCCCTCTCCCTCCAGGGCCTTAGGGGAGAAAAATCTACCCTCTCTGCCCCTGCATGGCTCCCCTCATCCTGACCTAAGGCAGACTTGGGCTTCCTCCAGCAGAGTTGAGGGTGGAGGGGATTGAGGGGATTGAGGCTGGCAGGAGGAACTGGCATTGATGGAATTGGTGACCAGGAGGAGCTACCCCAGGCTCCTCTGATTTTCCTTTTCTTTTTAGAGCTGCAGTGGAGTCTCTGGGTATCCCTTGCTTCCTGGGAGGGATGTCAAGGGGACTTTTGGGCTGGGACAGCCCCCTTCACATCAGGCAAAACCGCCGTGATGCACTGAAGGAGGCTGATGTTGTCATCTTAGCAGGTACATGGGCTAATCTGTGGAGGCAAGAGTGGAGGGGGTGGTTGTCAACAGTTCATTTTTGTAGGTCTCCTTGGGTGTAGGACCCTGATTGGCATTCCCCATCACTTTTCCTGCTGGTTTCTTTGGGTCTTTGTAACTTCCTTCCCATACTTTCCCCCTTGAGAGGAGTTTAGTCATGCCCCTACACTCCCATTCTTTTTCTCAAATTCACCTTTAACAGGTGTTTCCACAGATGTTAGGTAATGGTCACTAGGTGGCTGCTGTGTTGAAAGCCCATTGTAGGTGCTATGTGTTTAGCTAAGATGGGATGGACGTGCCTTCCCCATCTTCTTTGACTGGACAAAATACATGTTTGAATTGCATTTATTAGAATAGTTAACTTTTGAAACAAGCATATTAAACAAGCAAGTTAAACAGATAATTATTTTAGAGACAGATTCTTAAAGAAAAAAGAAAATGCCACGTATACAATAATAGTTCTCATTTATTTAGTCTTTTAAGGTTTGCAAAATACTGTGTGTACATTCTCATGAAATCCTTACACCAACCCTGCTAGGAAGGTATTACAGATGTCATCATCACCATTTAACCTCCATTGCCTATGACTATAGGTTAGAGAATTGTTACTGATCTGAATTAGTGAAGAAAATTTTCCCACTGAAAAGCTCCCTACACTGATAAAATCACAGGTCTGGATCAAAATGAAAAATTATACTCATTTTACAGGCTGAGGAAACTGAGACTCAAAACAGCCAACCATTAATACAGTGTAGTGGATAGAGTGCTGGACTTGGAGTCAGGGATACTTGGGTTCAGATCCTGCCTCTGATACTTAGTAACTATGTTACTATGAGCAAGCATCTTAACATCTCTGTGCCTCAGTTTCTTTAGCTATAAAATAGGATAATAACACCTGTAGATGTTCTGCTTCCCAGGCCTTAGGTTTTAGAATCAGTCATGGAGAAGAATAACAACTTACACTTCTATAGATAGATAGATAGAACATTTACTGTGTAGCAGGGGGTACAGATACAAGCAAACAAAATAGCCTCTGCTCCCAAAGAGCTTACATTCTAACAGGGCCTTTATCCTTCCATTCATTTATTCACCTAACAGATGTTTACTGTGGACTATTACTTCAGCTTGTTCTAGGGAAAAGGCAGCAGTATCCACAGCTTACCACGGGAACCCACTTTGGGGGCTGGTGGAGAGGCCCTGAAGGTGATGGCAGAGATGAGTAAGATGGTTTGGAGTGTGCAGTCTAGTCAGGTGTAAGATACACAGAACAGAATACTTTCGAAACAAAACCTGAAGTTTCACTGGTTTCACTATTCTCCCATGACCGCTGATCACTCTTCACCATCTTTAAACCCTGCTATATTTATGTTTGTAATGCCCTCCCCAAACCCTCCAGGTGCTGTGTGTGACTTCCGTTTATCCTATGGCCGTGTCTTAAGCCACAGAAGCAAAATTATTGCTGTCAATCGTGACCGAGAACAGTTGCTGCTCAACTCTGACCTCTTCTGGAAGCCTCAGGAGGCCGTGCAAGGTGAGCAGAGTAACACCTACGATCTCATAGGATTCATTGATTTGGTTTTGGACCATAGAGTTTAGATCTGGGTGGGATCTTAGAGAAGAACAAGTCCAGTGCCCTCATTTTACAGAGGAAGAAACTGAGAATCAGAGAGGAAAATTACTTTCTCAAGGTCACAAGATAGTAAACAGCAGAGCTGGGATTTATGTAAGTTCTGACTTTTTGAACTCCAGTGCTTTATGCACTATACCACACTGGATCTCTAACAAGCCTTTAATGTGAATAATGGAGTAGAGCCCATCTGGCAGAGTGACTCTGGGGTTGGACTTAGAATCAGGAAGATGTGAGTTCAAATCTCATTCCTCACACTAGCTACATGACCCCAAACCAGGGGTGGGGAACCCGTGGCCTTGAGGCCAATGTGCCCGTCTAGGTCCTCAAGTTCAACCCTTTGACTGAATCCAAACTTCACAAAACAAATCCCCTTAATAAAAGGATTTGTTCTATAAAACTTGGACTCAGTCAAAAAGCTGTACTCAGAAGGTCACTTGTGGCCTTGAGGCCCCAAACAAACCACTTAATGTCTAGGTCTCAAGCCACTCCTGAGGACTGAGCTACTAGGCCTTGGATGGTTTGCTGTTTGCCTTCTCTGCATTGCTTGAGGGCACTCCCATGGCTGTGCTGATGAGTGATAATATTGACAGGATGACATATGTGTGCTTCCACAGTTATGGAATATTTTATATCCATTATCTCATTTGATCTTGTCCACACCTCCATGAAGTAGGTGGGACAGGTCATCATTATTTTACAGACAAAGAAAGGGAAGCCCAGAGAGGGTGATGAATAGTAAGGGCAGAGCTGGGACTTGAACTGAGGTCTAGGGATCTTTCCTTTAGGACTCTGGCCTTGCCCTGGTTACTCTGGACTTTTTGTCCCATGTCTGATTGCTCCCTGTGGTGCTCCTTGTCTCTTTGTTCACATTGGGCATGATAGTAGGAAGGGCATAGAAAGGGGAAAGGGAATAAAAATTTAGATAGCACTTACTATGTTCCAGGCAATGTACTAAGTGCTTTACAAATATCTCATTGGATCCTCAGAATAATTCTGCAAGGTAGGTGCTTTGTTATCTCTACTTTAAGGCTAAAGAAACTAAGGCAGACAGAGGTTAAGTGACTTACTGAGGGAAACACAGCTAGTAGGTGTCTGAAGCCAGATTTGAATTCGGGTCTTCCTGACTCCTGTTTAGGAGTAGCAAGGTGGTGCAGTGGATAGAATGCCAGTCCTGGAGTCAGGAGGACCTGAGTTCAAATCCAGCCTCAGACATTTACTAGCTGTGTGACTTTGGGCAAGTCACTTCACCGTTTGTCTCAGTTTCCTCCTCTATACAATGAGCTGGAATGGCAAACCACTCGAGTATCCTGGCCAAGAAAATCCCAAATGGGATCATGAAGAGTTGGCCGTGACTGAAAATGACTGAACAAGTTCCTGACTCCAGGCCTAACCTTCTGTCCACTGTGCCACATTGCTGCTTCAAAAGGCCTTCTCTGTCTACCCTTCCTTTTGAGCCTTTTTCCTGCCTATTAGGTTCTTCCTGCCCATTGAGGCAGAGAAGGCCATCTCAGCATGTGACCCTAACCCCATCAATATTTTCGTCTCAGGGGATGTAGGCTCCTTTCTGCTAAAGCTAGTGGAAGGGCTTCGGGGCCAGACCTGGAACCAGGACTGGATTGAGCAGCTTCGAGAGGCTGACCGGAAGAAGGAACAAGCCAATCGGTGAGTGTCACTCACAGTGTTGGCCCGATTTTCATTGGGCTCATGAGCCTGGAGTGGTATGGGCTAACGTGTATGAAGGGAGGGAATGAGAAGGGTTCTGCAAAGGCCAAGGAAACTTCCTTTGGTCCCTGAAAATGGGTAGAGTAGAGTGGTAGAAGTATTTCTTTCAGGGTGCTAACAGGCTGCCTATTCTAGAGAAAAGGCATCAATGCCCACAACCCACCACTTGAACCCACTTTGGGTATTGGAGCTGGTTGAGAAGACCCTGCCAGATAATGCAGTGCTGGTGGCAGATGGGGGAGATTTCGTGGGCAGTGCTGCTTACCTGGTCCGGCCTCGAGGCCCTTTGTGCTGGCTTGATCCTGGTGAGTAGGGACCAGGAACAACCGTGCCCTCTCCTCACCTTTCTTTTGGGGAGAGGGGCCTAAAGAATCTTGAGGGGCCTTGAGTATTTGGTCATGCTATCTTCTTGCCTTTTTCCTCTGCCTGTTCCTTCACAGGAGCCTTTGGGACTTTGGGAGTAGGAGGAGGGTTTGCACTTGGTGCCAAGCTGTGCCGGCCAGATGCAGAGGTGAATTGTGAACTAAGGGTGAGGGGTGCCAGCCCATGGGTTACTGCTTTCCTATGTTGCTTACTTCCCCTTTCCTTAGGTCTGGGTCCTCTTCGGGGATGGTGCCCTTGGCTACAGCATCATTGAGTTTGATACCTTTGTCAGACACAAGGTATGTGGGCACAATAAGGTATTTTTGCTGTTCCCTGATAGCAGATCTTGGGCCTGTGAGAGAACTGCTCATCTATGGGGAAGAAGAAATATTGGGAGAGATTTCTGCCCATCCCTTATCCCAGTTGAATTTTTCCCTTCTTCCTTGGGGTGCTCCACCCTTTCCTCTCTAGCTTCTATTTCCTTAGTTTGGGGCAAGGGGTAGCTTTTGGGGTTACCTACCCTTATGTTTCTTCTCTTTCAGATTCCTGTTATTGCTGTGGTGGGGAATGATGCATGTTGGACCCAGATCTCTAGGGAGCAGGTGCCCATTCTTGGCAGTAATGTGGCCTGTGGTCTGGTTTACACTGGTGAGGAAACTTTGGGGGAGGGTAGGAGCATGCTCTGTTCTGCAGTGGGATGGGTAGCCAGAGTGACTTGTTTCCTTGTCCTCTACCTGCTACTTCTTTAAGTCCTAGAGGTAGATAAGCCACATGCAGCTTTGTGCTAAAGCTATATTCTGATTGTCTTCTCATATTGTTTCTGCAGATTATCATGTGGTGGCAGAAGGGCTGGGGTCTCAGGGCTTCCTGCTGTCAAAGGAGAATAAGGACAAGGCTGCAGAGGTGCTGCATGCAGCCCAGCTGCGTTGTCGTGAGGGCCGACCTGTCCTTATTAATGTTCTCATCGGAAGGTCGGACTTCCGCGATGGTTCCATCTCTGTGTAGGAGGATCTGTTCATCATCTTGTGCCCTGACCTCCTTATGCCACCTGTTAAGACAGAGTGGCCATCTTGCCTGTCCCCCTTCCTCCGAGGATACTGTTTCAGATGGTATCAAGAGTGGGAAGGGAACAGGACACCTGAGAATGAGTCCCATTCTTAGAGGTGTGCCCTGGGTGGTGAGCTCAGCTTCTTTCACTAGGCTGGGTTGAAGCATCTCTGGATGTGATAATGCCCCCTTCTCCCATGAACCTTGGTTCAATAAACATCCCACATAGGCCTTTGGTGGCCCAAGGACTCAGCCCTGGCACCTGTGCATAATGATTTATTGTTCACACAGTGAGGATGGGGTTGAGGGAGGGTATTAGGTGATGGTGAGAAGAACCCTAACTTTCCCACCAATGGCTCCTCACAGGTGAGAGGGATTTGGAATGGGTGGAGTTCTACAGTGGTGCCTACTGGTTGCAGCCTCAGAAAGTATATATCCACTGTTTACTCCTCATCCCCATGTTTTCCCTGACCTAGAGGCCCAGACATTTATATAAATGTATTTATACAACATTCTCTCTTATTCTCAACACACACACACACACACATACACGCACAAACACATTCTTACAGCTGGAGGCAATAAATAAGAGCCTGTTCGTACCAAAGTATACCAGCCTGGCTCTTGTGGGGAGGGGGAGGGATGGGCAGAGCCATCCTTCAGAGAAGGATGGAGGGGATAAGTGCTTAGTTTGGTGGGCCTGAGAGGGTTAGGACCTGTACTCTGCTACCCCTACTTGTTCTTCTGAGGCAGTGATTCTTTCCCTGTCTCTTTGGGAATTGGGATCTCTTTCTTTGGGAGTCAGGAGTGTATAATACTCTTGGAGGTAGGGCAGTACTGAATACCAGTTGTCCTATCCACATAGCACTGACCTGTGGTCACCTCAGGGACTCCCAAAATGACACTGCTGATTTCAGTGCTTAGGGGAGTAGGGGGTGGCAGAGGGCTGTGTCCAAAGCTAATACTGATTTGGCTGGCAGCAGCAAGGGAGGGTGTGTTGGGGTACCCCCCTCAGGGAGGTGGGTGATCACAGCAAGATAATAAATCATAAGATTTTAGAGCTGGAAGAGACCATAGAGGTCGTCTAGTCCAACCCCCCTCATTCTTACAAATGAGGAGACTGAGGTCCAGAGAGCTTAAGTGACCTGCCGCAGCTGACATGGTAGCAAGTAGCTGAGCAGATTTGAGCACAGGTCTTTCTGACTTGGATTCTTGGCTCTTTCCACTCCTCTCCACTCTCACTTTCACCTGGAAAAGCGGCTGCAAAAGATTGACTCCAACGGAGGAAACCAACCTGGCTTCAGGAAAAGTGGTCCCTGGTTTCGGGGGAAAGGTCCATGGCAAGAGGTCTACTTATCTCCGTTAGGGCCATCTCCTTAGTAACGAGGGGATGGTCCTTGGCAACGGAAGGCTGGTCCCTAGCAACAAGGAAATAGATGGTCCTGGAAACCGGAGGCAGCTTCCCGGCCAGGGCTCAGAGGCACACGTTGATCTGCTTGGACAGCTCCCTCTCCAGGTCCAGGATCAGGGTATCAAAGTCCTTGAGGTTTAGGCGGGTGTTGAAAGGAGCCTCGGGGTCATCATCCATGAGGGCAAAGTCTCTCACGAAGTCACCGGCCCCCTCTTGCCCTCTGCCTTCATCCTCGTCGTCGTCCTCGCTGCTGCCCGCTACCTGGTCGTAGTCAGGGCCGGACAGGAAGTCCCGCCCATAAGACAGGAAGTCCCGCCCGCAGATGCTCCAGTCGCCAGCGTAGCGGTTGCTAGGGGGGCTCTCTGGCCCACCTCGGTCTCGGGGCCGTGTCACCACTTCGGGCTCCCCCAGCGGCAGTTCCAGCAGGGGCTGCCGCTTCGGGCGGAGGTAGGGGACGCTGTCCGGAGGATCCGGGGGGCGGCGGGGTTCTAAGGGAAGAGGGGAAGGGAATGACCTGGAGCGGGCTCTGAGCCGTTATTCTACCCCTCAGTCGTCCTTGGCAGCGAGCTACTAGCCGGCCTCGCATTGCCTGGCTGACGGGAGGGGTCACTGAGTTTGGGTCTCCGATTGGCTGGATGGTAGGCGTGGCTCTTGTGTGGCTCAGGCCCATCTATGGCTAGGTAGAGGCGTAGCCTCCAAGGTGATTTGGCCTCTGATTGGCCGCAATACAGGCATGGTTACAGGGGATTGGCCTTTCCCACGACTGATTGATGGACACGGCCTCTGGGGGATTGGGCTTCTGCTTGGGGCGGGCGGGGCCTGCGGGAGGCTGCGCTTACCTGGCCAGGCCTGCAGCAGATAGTGCAACACCTCGATGTGACGTTTGAAGTCCACGGCGCTGGCGATGCTGGAGCTGGAGCCTGGGGCTGGGCAGCCGCCTCGGAGCCTGGTGGGCGCTTGGCGTGGGGGCAGCAGCACAGGCCCGAAGCAGACAGCTAGGTTCTGGGGGGTCATGCGGTTGTGGGCGTGGAAGGAGGAGACCAGGCGCAGGTGATCCAGGAGCAGAGTCAGCGTGGCCTGCAGGGGTGGGGGTGGGGCGCAGCTTAAATGAGCAGGTGGGGGGTGTGTGGTCGGGTACACAGCAGGGCAGCGGGGAGGGACTCGCCCCAACCTCCCCCGCCCCTTGGCCCTTGCTCCCTCTGACCGCTGGACTCCTGCTCCTGTTCCAGTCCCTCTCTGCCTCCTTCCTTGCTTTTCTTCCCTCCCGGTATCTTGCCCCCCTTTCTTCCATCCTCTTCTCTCCCCACCTTATCCCTCATCCTCCCGGTCCCCATTTCCTTGTCATCCCTGTTTCTGCCTCTAGCTCTAGTTCACACTGCCGTTCCCCACTCTTCTTCTCTCTTCCTGAAGCTTTCTTCCACTAGTCTTCCCCTTGACTCCATCCACACCACCTCTAGCTCTGCCCATCCCCAGCTTCCTTCCTGTTCCCCAGGCCCTAGGCGAGATATCAGTGATGTGTACTATATATAGTCCACTGGAGGCTTTGGGTTATCGCTGTAACACATGTCAACACAAAATAAATGATTACAGGCCATGGCCTTTATATGTGCCTTTGTGAAAAGAAATGTTATAAGGGGGTCTATGCATGACCCAGGTGGGTGACTGCCTTCCTAGAATAGCCTAGTTCACTTCCCATTCCCCTTTCCCTCATCTTTTGTTCCCATTACCCTTCATCAGTGTTCTTTTTCCCTTTCTTTCTTCCCATCCTTCTCCCTCTTCCCAGTCCACTTACCCTCTCAACTTCAGGCAGACATTGGAGGAGTTCTCTGGTACCTTGTGGGTTGACCCTGCCTCCTCTGGATGGCCCCTGCCTCATGGCCTCCAAGACCACTTGGTAGAGTGGTGGGGTGATGAGGGGTGTAGGCAGCTCTCTTAGATAGTCCTTGAGGATCCCTGCAGAGGTGAGCCCCAGCTCAGGTTAGGACTTCTTTGTCACTTTTTCTGCTGATTGTGCCCTATTCATATTCCTGGCCCGGAGTTGGAAGACAGGTAGGATGTGGGGGAGGGGAAAGAGGGGATAGAAAAGTGAGATTCCCCAGAAAAACCCTAGTCCGAAAGAGGAATGCTGGGCTAGCAGAATGAGTCAGTGCTTTATGGGAGAGAAGACAGAGGTCATCTTAGGGGGACTTTGATTTAGGAGTGGGATTAGAGGAGCCAAAGAGAGGGTTTGGTGGGGCAGAAGGAGATATGGGTTGAGGGGAAAATTCTGACCTGTGATAACATTGATGTCTGGGTACAACTCCTCTGAGAGACTGACTGCTGCACTGTCTCGCTCAAAGGCATCCCGCAGTTCCTTCTTCACAGCTGCTGAGCCACACAGACGGTATAGCCCAACCACCTGGGAGGGAAAGAAAAGCCTTTGATATGGCTAGCTGAGACCTAGACCTTCCAGTGGACAGCCCATATCAACACAGACTCCAGGAGGGGTAGGGTGAGGGGTGAGAAAAAGGGGATCTGGTATAGAAAAGAGAGTGTGGCCAGGCTAGGGTTCCAGGGCCTCACCCGGAGCCCCCTTCTCTCGATCTGCCCAATGCACTTCTGGATGATGAGGGGCACGTGACCTGGAGCTTGTTCCCGTTCTACAAGCAATGGCAGAGGTAACCCAAAGACTCGGGGTTCCTGGCTTCCTGGGGCTTCCTGCTGTTCCCAGAGTGTCAGCTTTGCATATAGCAGGCCTTGGGGTTCTAGCCTCACTGCTAGCTGCTGGGCCCGGCACCCTGGGAGCAAGATATAACAGGTGATATAGAGACTTGTTACCAGCTCCACATAGCCTGTATGTACCAGTCCTGGCTGCCCATGTTCAGATCCTTTTATCCTTTGCCCATTCTCTGGCCACCCATTCTCCCCATATCTTTTGTTCCCATTCCTTGCTGGTCTGAACACTTTTTCCCTCACTAGGAAGCCCACGGACTTGACTCCCTGATTCTGCTCTCAAGACCTTACTTGATCTATTCCCAGGTTTGCTCCCTAATCCATCCCCAAACCCTCATGCACCTCGGAAAAGAGAGGGCAGCAGCACAGTGCCATGAGCACAGGGCCGGTGACGCTGAATACAGGGGTCCCAGACCAGGATTAGGGCCCGGAGCAGATGGGCAGCCTCCAGCTCTAGGTGGAAGGTGTGGTCAAGCCTCAGGAAATCAGTGCCACTCCCTCGAAGTGGTCCTGTTCTGGCTCTCGGGGCACCATCCACTTGTAGCAGGCAGCAGAAGTTTGGTGAGGTGGGTCCTGGTGGCAGACGCAGGCCTCCCAGCCCATATAGGTGCAGACTGAGACGCCCCCAGAGGGCAGGGGGTGAGGCCCGGGGTGGTGAGGCTGCTTCATAGGGCCGGAAGGAATCAGGAGATGGGTGAGGAGGCCGTTCAGGGGAGTCACCGTCACTCAGGTAGCCGGCCTGTCCTCCCTGGGCTCCTTCTGTACACCTCTGTGCTCCTACGCTGCTGTCCAGGTGATATCGGCTTATGACTGAGCCAGCAGGGGCTGCCTGTTCTCTTTCGCCCTCGCGGTCCCGCCCGCTTCTGGGTCCTCGAAGGCTCAGTCGACGCCTTAGTTCAGGTAATTTTTTCATCTTCATTGAGAGGCGCCTTGCAGGGCCTGGAGATTTGGTTCGTGATGGTTTAGCAGGGGGATTGCTGGGGACAACTTCTGGAGCTGGTCCTGTGTAGAGGTAGAGGAGAAGTTAGGCACTGGAGAAGAGGCTAGACTTAGGGGCCTAAGGACAGAAAATGAATGGGGGTGGGGCAGGGCCTAGCATGGGGAGGACTAGAGGAAAGGATTTGAGAACAGAGAGCAGGGGTCAGAAGGGTGGGAGTGAGAATGAGCACTAGACAGACTGGGAGTTCAGGCTGGAGGGCAGGGCTGGGGTTAGAGAGATGGAAAGTAAGGGATCTGTATCCCTTACTAGGGAGAAAAGAAGCTCTTAGGGGCTGGAGACTGCTGAGTGGAGGGATTTAGGAAAGAGATTAGGTTAGGATTGTTTCCTTACCCCCAGGGGCTGCACTCTCCTGGTTGGCTTGAGTGGCCTGGGGTGTGATCCCCCCAGATGCCTGGGTTCCTGGCTCCTCTTCAGGGATAGGATTGTACCATATCTCTCCAACCAGTTCAGTGGATCCTCCAGGTCCCAACATTGTTTCCTCAGATGCCTTGCTGCCTCCCAGCACCCAGCGACGGCTGCTGGACTCCAGACTCTGCAGGTAGGCCCCCCGGGCTGGGTTTCTTGACCCTTCAGGGCTAGGAGGTTCCTCTTCCCCAGTTCCTGCCACCTCTGTCTTGGGGACTCCGGGTGCTGGCTCAGGGACACTGGGTTCTGGGATCGGGGCTGGGCGGCCTTGGGGGATGGGAGGAGGGGAGAGGTGAGATTGTCCCCTTCCAGTCTGCCCAGAAGAGAGGAGGGGCCCAGTCCTTAAAAGCCCCCCTTTCCCCTTTCTCTCGCATTAGGGTTCTAAGCCTGACATCAGTAGAGATATCCCCTCCCTGCCATCTCTACTTCCTCCCTTGCATTCCCCTGGGTTCTGCTCCCCACACCCTATCGACCCAACCAAAGGGTCCCCTCCACACTGTTCTCACCGCCCCATAACTCCCTGTCCTTGGTCTGCCCCAAGGAGCAGCAGCCACTCTAAAACTCCCCTGAGCTAGTCAGCCATTCCAACTGTATAACGGTTTGGAATCCTACCCCATCCCATCCCACCTCCTGTTCCCCCCTCCATCCTGCCACCCCTTGCTCCCAGATCATCACCCCCATTCCATTCCCTAAGGCACCATCTCCTCCTTCCCCCAGCCTCCACTTTGGGGTCCCCCGAAGAGGGGCATTTGGGGGGGCTGTGTATAGAAGGGATGTCAGTGGCAGGAGCTCTGGCCCTGGGAACTCCCCTTGGACCTCACCTCTATCCTTCACATCCGACTTTTTCCGGGGAAGTTTCTCCCGGCCCCGAAGGCGGGAGAAGGTTTTCCTGAGTAGCGGCTCGGCCATGCTGGGGGCTGGGGTTGGGGGCTGGGCCAGGGTCCTGCCAGGCCAGGCAGAGCCCCTTGCCCCTGGCCGCCCCCTCCCCTCTTCTCTTTGCCTGCCCACCCCGCTTGATTTCTCCCTCCCTCCCTCCCTCCCTCAGGCAGGAAACAAATTCCAGGAATGCTTTGGCCCAAACTTTTTTTTTTTCTTCCCTTGGCCAGAGCAGGTGCTGCTGGGAGATGTAGTTCTTGCCTGGGGGAGGGGACAAATAGGATTTGTGAAGCTGGGGAGAGTGGATGTAGAGAGACTTTAGGGAGCTGGGATTGTAAGATGGGGGAACCCCACAAGATGGGAATTGCGGGAGGTGTGGGACAATGCCTGGAGCATTTTTGTCTTGGCAAAGGATTGTATTTTGGTTGGGCGTGGGTCAGGCTGCTGGATCTTGTATGGAGGGTCCTGGATCTCCAGAGAGGTAAGGTATGTTGAGGGGAGGCAGCTGGAGGAATCGGTGGTGTGGCATGGAGTGTGGTGGTGTGATGGGGGGAGAGGAGGGACAAACACAAGGTCTTCCCAAGAAGACACTAAAGAGAAAAGAGAAGGTGTTGGGGGAAAGCCTTAGTTTAGCAGATGCTCTGGCCATTGTGTTGAGAGCAGAGTGAGAATGATCAGGTCTGTTCATCCCAGGTTTAGGGCAGAGGGTCTCAATAGGAGTTAGGATTCCTGGTCCCATCTGGGTAAGAGTAAGGGTGTGCTGAAAAGTGTTTAACAGCCAGCTCTCCCAAAAAAATATACACAGGACACTTTTAAGTTTAATCAGCATTATTAATATTTTCTCTACCACTTTTTTAAGTCCAGACAATTGACAAAATAAGTCAAGCCCTTATTTGTAGCACTTGCCACTTTCTGAGGTGTAAAAATGCCCTCGCTGAAAATTTAATGGTGGCTTTCTAGAGCACTTTTGAGCTGACTTCTCTGCACACCTCTGGAGGGTCATACAGGAACTGGAGATAGATAAAGTGAGGAAATTGAATTGGGAGTGGTGTGGTGGAAGATTGAGAACAGGGAATAAAGAGGCAGGTGAAGGGAGATCTGCATTTCTAGGCCTGCTTTTGCCTTTGTGTGACCTTGGCATCATAGATATAGAACTGGAAGAACCACAAAGGCCATCTAACACCCTCCACATTTTATACAGATGAAGAAACTGAGGCCAGAGTCACATCTGTAACAGGCAATTGGGCCAGAGTTTGAACTGATTCTGATTCCAAAGTCAGCATGATTTTCACTGATGCCCATTTCCTGCCCTCTTGTGTACCCATGGTGGTCCTAGCCTTCTGACTCTTGGGCTGGCTCCCAATCCAATACTCTCTGCTGCTATGACTAAGAGACTCTTTTAGCCTGTTTTTTCATCTGAAAAATGCAGATATAACATCTACTCTCCTTCCTTAGAAAAGAGTCAGTTGAGGTAATAATTGAGAAGTAGCTTTGGGAAATTATAAAAGCTACTCTTTATCTGTCAGGTTATTGTTATTAAAATCATGGAATTGAATGTGACATTAAAAGTACTTCAGTCCAACCTCTCCCTGAATCACAAACCTCATCCTACCCTGTTGGAGGGGTGGTATGGTACTTGGCCAAAGAGCTTTGGATTTGGAGTCAGAGCCAGAGCTCCTGTCCCAGCTCTGCTGCTCAGCCTGCGTGCACCCTTGGGCCAGGCAGTTAACTGTCCTGGGCCTCAGTGTCCCATGTAAAGTTAGGGGTTTGGATGAGATGGTCCCTGAGAGCCTTCTCAGCTCCAGCCTCCACTTGACTGTCTCCCATGAAGGAGAGCTCACTAGATCACAACAAGATGACACTTTCTATTTTGGAATGATGCTAGTTGTTAAGGTATTTTTTATTATTTTACGTTAAAATCTGCTTGATGGAACCTCTTACCTATTGCTTATAGTTCTGTCCTCTTCACATCAAGCAGAACAAGTAGAATCTGCCTTCCTAGGTCAAATATTTGATTACAATGGTACATTCTGGGAAGTGGTGGTTGGCAACTGGAAAGGGGAAGCTATGGAGACTCTACCATTTAATCAGGCTCATTGGGGCCCAGTGCTCTGTTCAGCTGCCTAAGGAGAATGCCCTCAGTGCCTTAGCCATGATGGTCTAAGGGAAGAGGAGAGGTTTGGGGGATGCGGCTCAAAGCAGTCCCGGCTGCCCCCCCAGCATGATCCCCATCCTTGTCTCCTTTCCCACCATCACCCCAGGTGTTCCTGGGCACTCTCAAATATGAGGTATTGAATATCCAGCCCCGCTCAGACCGTCTCCTTAGGGGCCCAGGCATCTAGCAGATGGGATAAGTAACTGACCTTCCAGGGGTATTCGGCCTATTTTAGGGGAAGAGTCAAAAGATGAGACAGTTGCTCTTGACTTGGATATGAGGCTAACATTAGAGCCTAGAATTAAAATTTTTGACAAGGGAAACCCATTGGCAAAACTTACAGGTTAATGAACAGAAAACCAACAGGCAAGGGGAGTTGGGAGTCTGGGTCTTAAGTGGTGGAATATAGCACTCATGAGCTCTCCATCACCCTGACTTCCTCTTTCTGCTGAGGGGACCCCATTTATCTCTGATCCTCACTCTCCCTCATATCCAATCATTCGGCAAGTCTAGACAGTTCCCTACCGCCCCAGCACCTCTTGCTTCATTGACTTCTTCACTTACACAGCCACCAGCCTAATGCAGGCTCTTGTCATTTCTCCCCTGGCCTCCCTTCCATTCTTCTTCAAACCCATCTTCCACACACAACTGCCTAGTTGATACTCCCAAAGTATAGGTCTAACCTGGCACTCCACTGCTCAGAAAACTCCCATGACTCCCAATTTGCCGGTATGATAAAATAATGACTCCCTTACTTGGTGTTTAAAGCCCTTCCCAGTCTGGCACCAGTTTACTTTTCCAGGCTTATTTCACATTCCTTCCCTCCATGAACTCTTATGTTCAAGCAACTTGATCTCTGTGCTGTTCCTTATGCTCAGTATTCCATTTCTTATGCTTTTGCATGATCATCTCCCATACCCAGAATATACTCCTGGATCTCACCTTTAGACTCATAGCTGCTTTCAAAGCTTAGTTCAAATACTACCTCCTACAGGAAACCTTTCCTGATCCTTCCAGAGCCTGGTTCCCCCTCTCACTCTATTTCCCCAGAAAGAATATAACTTCTTTGGGAACAGGCAATATATCCTGTCTTTGTATCCTGAACATTTATTACTGTAATTGATGTAGTTGGTACTTAATAAATGCTAGTTGATTGGTTTTCACGAACTGCTGCTGTCATTGGAGGGGCTTGGGGACAATGGGGAGCACAGTGTGATTATTAGGGTCTTTTGGGGTCATTGAGACTTCTTGCATTTGGAGATTGATGGGTTAGGTGCTATGGGGGAAGTTCATAGGATAGAACTAGCTAGGGGGGATCTAGCTCTGGCAATGTGTGCATCAACCTCATTATCAGTGTGTACATCCCTGGAAAGTACACTGCCAAGGAAAGTGAACTTATCCACAGCTTTCAAAACTTCTCCATTTACTGTAACCGATGGTTCCACATATGGATGGTATGGTGGTTTGGAGCACCTGTGTTTTCTTGGTGTTAATTATCAGGCCAAAATTAGCACAGGCAGCAGAGAATTGATCTATACTTTGTTACATTTCAGCTTCAGAGGCTGCATTGAGTGCACAATCATCTGCAAACAGAAAATCATGCACCAACACTCCCTCCACTTTGGTTTTGGCTTGTAGCCTTTTCAATTGGAAGGATTTACCCTCAGTGCACTAGCTGACTTTGATGCCATGTTCAATCTCATTGAAAGCATTTGACATGACTGAAAACATCATGCTAAAGAAAGTATGGGAGAAAAGAAATATTAGACTGGCCACGAAACTGAAGGTCTACAGAGTTGTTGTGCTGACCTCATTGTTGTATGCCTGTCTACCAGTGCCATGCCAGGAAGCTGAATAACTTCCATTTGAATTATCTTAGGAAGATTCTGAGGATCACCTGACAGGATAAGGTACCAGACACTGAGACCTTACTTAAACTAAACTGCTAAGCATTCACATTCTGCTTCAGAGAGCTCAACTCTAATGGCCTGGCCATGTTGTTTGAATGCAAAATGTACACTTGCCAAACTGTTTTATGGCAGACTCACACGGGGCAAATGTTCACATAGTGGTCAGAAGAAGTGATACAAGGACATTCTCAGGGTCTCCCTTAAGAATTTTAGAGTTGATGTGTGACATGGGAGACACTGGCACAGAGCCTCTCAGTATGGTGTGCCCACATCAAAAATGGTGCAATTTTCTGTGAGCAAAGCAGAATTGAAGCAGCTCAAAGGAAACACAAGATGTACAACTTTAAATATCCACCCCAAATGTTAACACGAACCATTTGTGCCCCACCTGTGGTACAGCATTCTGAGCTCGTATTGGTCTGATCAGCCAGTTGGACACACTGAAACTTGTCTCTAGCATGTTGATGTCATTTCGGTTCTCTTCAAGAATGAAGGACAACAACCAACCACCAACAAAGCCTAGACACAAATGCTTGTTGTCTGACTCCCAAATCAGTTAATCTTTCCATTATGCTACAGTGTCTTCCTAAGTGCCTAAAACCTTATGGGGGTGGGGAGAGATAGAGTATGGGTAATTGGAGTTTGTTGGAATTGAGCGTTATGGGCTGTTGGGTATAGTAGGCTAAGGAGGTAGTAGTAGGGCAGGAGAAATGTTAGGAGCTGTGATGGGGCTGGGAAAAATTGGAACTAGGGGCATGGAAGCTCACCTTTGGTGGCACTTGGCACAGAAATAAACAGTTCTGATGACCATACTTAGCTAGATGGCAGCACTTCCCACTGGTGCAGGTCCTAGAGTAGGCCAGCTTTCCAGGAAGCATGTTACCAAAGCTGAACTGCAGAGGCAAGCTCCCACCAAAGCCAGCCATGTCTCACTGCCCTGCCAGC
Source organism: Notamacropus eugenii (assembly GCF_028372415.1). Classification (NCBI taxonomy): domain Eukaryota; kingdom Metazoa; phylum Chordata; class Mammalia; order Diprotodontia; family Macropodidae; genus Notamacropus; species Notamacropus eugenii. Next base: position 56,901,382 of record NC_092875.1, on the reverse strand, counting down.
CTGTACCCTCCACTCCCTGTGGCCATAGACCCATGGTTGGGCCTGAGACTAACCAACTTCTAGCCTCATGACACAGAGCTCACAAGGCCCTGCCGTACCCCCAGGCCTAAGGCTTGCCTTGTACCCTTGACAAGATAGCACATAGCCCCATTGGACAGGAAAAAGGAGTAGCAGTGGGAGATAGACCGTTTGGGGAGCAGGAGTTAGGGCAGAAGTTAAGATTAGAGTTATCCAGTGGGTGAGGAAAGAAAGACTTTAGGGGTGGGTTCTAGGTTTTCAGGCAAGCCAAGGGAAGGAAGACTGGGTTGCTCCCAGGGATCTGTCCCTTAGATACTTCCCCCTCCTCCTTGTAAGCATTTGATTCTCTGCTTTTTTTCTGAGGCTGCTGTGAGGAGCAGCATGAGGGAGACAGCGGACCAAGGCTGATTCCCGTGAATGATAGAGTGAGCCTTAGCTCTCCAAGTCCCAGGTTAATCCTTAGGGAAAGAAGGGAAAAGGGGATGGTCAGAGAGTTAGTTTATGCTCTTCCCCTTCCCATGTGTTCCCCACCCTTGCCCGTCTGATGTCTCCTTGTGGTTTAGGCCTGGTATAGCTGACCCCAGAAGCAGGTTAAGAGCAGATCACCATTTGTGCCCTCAGATCTGACTTCCTCTCTCCTTCCAAGTCCTTCCAATCTGGCTAGAATATCCTGAAGACAGAATTTTTCGGATCATAGATTTAGAACTGGAAAGTACCTCAGAGGTTATCTAGTTCAACCCCCTGATTTTACAGACAAGGAAACTTCAGTATTGGGAGCTAGGTTGTAGAAGAGTAGGGGTTATCTCTCTAAGAGAGGCCTATAGGGGTGGTGGTGGAATGGGAGGAGTGAAACTTAAGAGGCCCCACTGAGTGAGTGAGAGAGACAGACAGAGGGAGAGACAGAGGGAGAGGGTGTGCGTGTGTGTGTGTGTGTGTGTGTGTGTGTGTGTGTGTGTGTGTGTGTGTGTGTGTGTGTGTGTGTGTAGATGCTTGATGGTGCTTGCTCTGACCTCCTTCCTGTCCCACTCTTGGCCCTCAATCTGCCTCACATCCTCTTCACATTTACTGGGTAAGTGTCCTGGATAGTTGTTCCCTTGTGACAAAAGTCACTCTTTGTAAGAAAATTAGTATTTTTATAGATCACCTAATACTGAACAATTCTGGCCTTGTGTTTTAGGAGAGACTTTGACAAGCTGGATGAGTGTCCCCAGGAGGGACAGGAGAGCTTTTCTTAAGAATCTTGAAGGACTAGCAAAAAGCTGAAGGCTTAGATTTATTTTGCTTGGCCCTAGAAAGGAAGATCCAGAGCAGTGGGGAAAAAAACAACAATCCCCAAACCAACCAAACAAGAACTCAGAACACTTACTAAAAACTGGAGCTGTCTAGAAGTATGATGGGTCATCTAGGAAGTTCTACTGCATTTTGGAATATCAAGCAGAGACTAAGTAGCTGGGTGGTTCAGTGGATGGAACAACAGGCTTGGAGTCCCCAAGAACTGAGTTCAAATTCAACCTCAGACACTTCCTAACTGTGGGACCCTTAGAAAGTCACATAAACTCTGTCTAAGTTTCTTCATCTGTAAAATGAGGACACTAATAGCACCTCCCAGGGTTGCTGTGAGAATCAGTGAGATAATATTTGTAAAACACTTAACAGTGCCTGACATACAGTAAGCACCACATAAACATTAGCTATTATTGTATTATTTTGTGACCACTTTTCCAGGATGTCATAGAAAGGAATTCCTATTCAATTATAGATTGGACTAAATGGCCTTGGAGATCTCTTCCAGCTGTGAACCTGTATGAGCAAAGGTGTGGTGGTGGTGGTGGTGGTAGTGGTAGTGTGTGTGTGTGTGTGTGTGTGTGTGTGTGTGTGTGTAAATTTCAGGGTATAGCAAAAGAAGGGGAGCAATGGGTAATAATTCAACAAATGTTTAGAAGTGCCTACTATGTGCAAAGCACTGGGACAACTCCTGGCGATATAGCACAATGCCTGGCACATAGTAAGTGCTAGCTGAATGTCAGTGGTGATGATGATGATGTGACCACTTGTCTGGGATGTTGTAGAAAGGAATTGTGATTCAGGCATAGATAGAACTAGAGTCTCAAAAGTCAAGCTGTGAACTTTCCAAATCATCTTTCTCATTTGCCAAAAGACCTTCTGAAGGCCTAACTCTGACCAGGCCATTTCCATGCTCAAAAACCTCCTGTAGCATAGTCCATGCCTTTAAGGAGCTCACCATCTGTTTACATTATGGGTCTGACATCTGACACAAGCTAAATGCTGTGATAAGGTCAAAGGGAGAGCTATACAAAGTACTCAAGGAAGATTTGGGGATGGGTATGTAGTTGGGGGCACCCGAGAAGGCTCTGGAGACAGACCTTGAAAAGGATTTCATGAGGCAAAGCTAATAATTGCTAGTGTTTGTGTAGTGCTCTGAGGTTTGCAGGGCATTTTAATATGCTATTTGATCTTTGCAATAACTGCAGAGTGGGAGCTATTATTATCCTCATTTTACAGATGGGGAGGCGGACTAAGAAAGTTTGTGACAGCTAATAAGTAGGTGATGAAACTATCATCCTCTCCACTACAAAGTTGAGAAAAGTGCATTCTGGTCGTGTATAAACTCACAAGGTTTAAGAGGTCCAGACAAAGTCTGGGAATAACTGATTGTCCGGTTCGGTTCAGAGAATTTATAAAGAAGAGTTATGGGAGATATGACTAGACAAGCATTTGTTAGGAGTATTCTTGTGGGCATCGGCCTAGATTAATTGGAGAAGGGGAAACATTTGAAAGATGCTGTGGAGTCCTGGAAGAGTAGGTGAGAGACGTGCATTGTCTCAGAGGCTCCCTTTGAAGGACGCCATTCAGATCAAACCAATTATAGGGCTTTTCTCACCATCCCTTTTCCTCTTCTCCAAGTGTATCATTCCTGCTCAGTTACCTTCCTTTACAATCCTCATTGTACGTAGCGACCAGCTCCCCTTCATTCCTTTGCCTCTCTGACCTATTGACAGTCATTCCTGGCCAAACCCAAGCCTCACTTACCCCTTTGCTGCTGAACACTGCTAGAGAAAATGGTGAAGACATTCTGCTGAGTGGTTTTACCACAGGTTTTTGTTATCTGATGTCAATAGGGCCCTTTCCAGTCTGGAGGAGTAATCCTTTTATTCTTCTCTGACTTTTTTTTTTTGGTCCTAGAGGCAATCCCATTCACACAGCTATTAAGTGTGTGAGGCTGGATTTAATCTCAGGTCCTGACTTCAACACTAGTGCTCTATCCGCTGTTCCATCTAGCTGTCCCTCTTTGATTGTCTCTTGCATGGTCTCCACAGGACTGTTCTGAACCTATCTGGAACTCCACTAGACTACTGCTGGATTCAGCTGTTGTCGGCACATTGAGAAGCCTTGCTTATTCCATTGCAGGCCTTGGTCTGGGCTGGAGGCTGAAAATGAGACCTGACTATTCCTGAGGTCTGAGCCTTCAGCCTCTGCTTGCTTCTGGACTTGCATAGCGTGGGCCCACAACAGCTGCTCACCCTACAATGCCATCACCTAAGCATAGATCCCTTCCTTGATCTGCATCTGTGACCTGGAACTGAATAGGGAGTGGTTGGCATTGCACAAGGTTGTGCACCTTTGTGTGGGTCAAGGTATCCCACTGCATCCTGAGCCATCTCCAGTCATCCTGATGAATATCTGGTCACTGGATCCAGATGGCTCCGGAAGAGAAGTGAGACTGGTGACCTTGCACATCCCTCTCTCACTCAAAACAAAGTTAAATGCAAGTCTTATCATCATTTCTCTGATGTCACGGTCTTCTTCGGCATGAAGGACCAACACAGCAACTCAAACTCTTACAGCAACTCCCCCTCCTTTCCTCTCGGTAGAGGACATTTTCTCCTGCTTTCCCGAGAAATCAGAGACTCCATCATTTCCCCTATTCCACGCCTTACAAGTCCCCTTCAGCATTCCCTCCCATTCTGTCCTCCAGTCTTTGCTGAAGAGGGGACCCTTTGGCCAAGCCCAACTTGTTGATTCTGCCCATGCTTGTTGACTTCTTCCAGATTTTACCCCTTGGCACGTTCCCCCTCTTTCTTTCCTCTTCAGTTTCTCCTTTTCCACTGCCTCCTTTCCCATTGCCTAAAAACATTTAGGGTTTGCCTATCTTTAAAACGTTTTGCTTGACCCTATCTCCCCTCAAACTTTATTCCTTCATCTCTCCTCCTTTTCATAGCCAAACTCTTAGAAAGGATTATCTAAACTCCTTGCCTCTATTTTCTTGACCCCAGCTCATTTGCTTTCAGTCCCACTTCTGTATGTGGGTTTCTCCAAGGTTACTAGTGTCTCTTAACTACGAGTCCTCTTGGTTTCTTTTTAGTCATCATTCAACTCCACCTCTGGATAGTTTTTGACAGCGCCAACCACCCCCTCCTACTCTAAGCATTTCCAGGACCTGGAGAGCTTAGGGGGAAGGATCACAATGGGTACAGGCATAGGGGAAGTATTGTTTTATCTCTGAGCTATGTAACAGGATGGAAAGGATGGAAGCTCATTTTAATATAATGAAAAAGGAACTGATGAGAGGAGTTAGAAAAATAGGTTCACTTTGAGAGACTCTCAACTACTTTTCATCCATTGGCTGTGGCAGGAGATGGTGATCTAGAACCCTATGTGTTGCCTGGGCCAGAGAAAACAGTGCCTTGGCGGAAGTTCCAACTCCTAGGGAAAAAGGGAGTTGGTTCTAGTTACAAAACAACAGCAATAGCTCAGATGTATATGGCAATTTAAAATTTTCAAATCATATTACATTAATTATTCCATCCTCACAACAACCCTGGGAGGGAGATGTGAAATTCTGAATGTAATTCCAGTGTAGACAATACATCATGGAAAGAAGACTGGACTTGACCTTCAGATGACTTGGTTTTGAGTCCCAGCTTAACAGCTTTGCCAGCTTGGGCAAGGTCTGAACCCCAGCTTCTCATGTGTAAAATGGGGATAGTATTACTTGTACCATCTAGTTGTCAGTCAATAAGCATGTATTAAGTGCCTACTATGTGGCTAGCATAGTGCTAAGAGCTGGAGATAAGAAGAATGGTAAACACAGTTCCCATTTTCATGAAGTTCACATTTTAATGGGGAAGATAACATGTAGATAAGTAGGTGCCTGAAAGATCTGTCTATTTCTCTATGTGTGTGGGTGGAGTGGAAAGTAATCTCACAGGGTACTAGCAACCTGCCTCCCCCCTGCCCAGTCTACCTCCTAGAGTTTTTCAAAATATTATAAAATTATAGATACTCAGAATTGGAAGGGATCTAGGACAGACAATATAAGGCAGATAATGAATGAGCCCCAGAATTATAGATTGTAATGTTCAGGTGTGTGAGTGTATATGTATGATGAAGGAGCCCTGCATGTTTCCATATAACTATCTTGGTCTGAACAATAGATATTCATAGTTTTCACTGTGTGGATACATCATAAGTCATACTCTTTGGAGTAGTTACAAGATCAAACTCTAGAGAGGAGACAGAGGCGTTGTGTCAGGGGATCAGCAGAAGTAGAGGCAAACGTCAAATTACTGTCTTAGAGAGGGGGGAGAGAAAGGATGGAGAGAGAAAATTTGGAACTCAAAATTTTATAAAAAATGTTTTTAAAATTGTCTTTACACATAATTGGGAAAAAATACCATATAAAAAAGGAGAGTCAAAGCTAGGTTCCTCCACAGGAACAGGAAAATGGAAATGAGACTAAAATGAGCAAGAGGATTTGAGGACAAACCAGGGTCAGAAGAAGATAGAGAAGAACAGGTTCTGAACTGAGGTCCATCCATGAAGACAATTTGCTGAATTCTGTGTGTGCATCACAGTAACATCCTTTTAACGGCAGGCCAGCACAGGCTGTCATGTCCTCTTCTGCTGCTTGAAGGAGCAAACCTGTCAGAAGCTTGTCCCATCTGATCCCAGAGACTCTCTGCCAGTGGCTCAGAGGAAGCGAGGTACCGAGCAAGTTGGCCTTAGCAGATCACAGAGAGCCGGCATACATAGATACACTGTTAGGAAATACTCTCCCTTCACATTAGACCTCCAGCTGCTTCTCAGCTTGTTGACCTTCTCTCTCTGAACCATGACCCTGACCTTGTTCCACATTTTTGAATCTTGGTGCTTGATGGTCTATGGTCTTCACATGGACCAGCTTTGAACATGAGATGGTCTTGTCAGTCCACCACTGGACTGGAGCTCCTGACTCCTATAGATCTGAGAGTTAACCCCTGCCTGCCCAAACAATGGCTTTCAGACAAAATGGTGGTACTTATAGGGTATGATAAAGTCCATGGTGATTTCAGGGTATGAGCAACTCTGTAGTGACAAAATAAGCAAAGTTAGTTTATTCTTTGATCATCTGTCAAGCAAATAGTAAGCACTTACTGTATGTAGAGCTTTTTGCCAAAAAGGGGAGATGGAAAGTTTAGATAAGAAATAGTCTCAGCTTCTATAAGGTATTTACAGTGCTAGAGAGAACCAGCATAAATAGGTACAGTATACAATATATATTATCAGTCCTCAGCTTTTGTAGGGATAATAACATTCTAGGAAGTGGAGTGAAAGTAAAAAACATAATGTTGGTAACACTGAATCTATGGGAATTAGGGGGGTTAAGTTTCCGTGACCACCAAAAACTAATCTTTCACAAGTGATTGTTGACAATAAACTTTTATGCATAGAGTTTGTAACATTACATTAATTCTGATAATATGCATTTTTCCTAACAGTAATCATGAAATAACTCATAAAATATCATTGCTATCTAAGTACTTAGGATAATTTATTAAGTACTTCAGGTTATTAAGGAGAGGTCACTTTGGCAGAAAACCTCAGTCTTTGGCTGCATTGTGTAACTCTTGGAGGGAGAGAAGAGTGCCTGGTCTGCGCTGTGATTGCCTTCTCCCCTTCTGGGGTCAGTGGCAGGGACAGGCATCCAGAAGGAACAATTCAAACCGGCAAAGCTGCAGATGAATCTCCCCAAGTGACACACAGTGAAGCTGTGTGGAAGGACAGCAGCCAGCTGTGGGAGAAGATGCGGCAGTTTGCAGACCCTTTCTAGGACAAGTGGCTGGCCAATCGGGATATTTAGATTTCCTCCTAGGTACTGTCCCTGCATTTCAGATGAGGATGGTGGGATTGGGCTGTGGCCTTGGAGCCCCCTTGTGGCTGAGGTCTGTGGCTAGCTTCATCTTTGCCTCCCCAGTGTTACTGACTGTTGTATGTAGAAGGCTCATCATAAATGGTAGCTGAATTCACTTGAATGTCCCAAATAACTCAATTTCCCACCGACGGAATTAATTGAATTAAAGACCATTCTGTTCTTTTCCACTAGGTTTTTTAAAAGTAAAAGAACTTTATATATATAGCTATACAGCATATATTTATGCTAATTAAATATGGTTAGTATAAATTTATTCTAATTGAATGCTAATATAGCAATTGCTAATTACCATTTTGAAAATTGCACAACGAAAACAAATCAAAGTAACGTAAACATCTAGGTATCTTTCTCCTTAATCTTAATTGTTCTAAGTCATTATTCAGTTCAATTCTGGCTTTCCTCCAAGGTAAATTATGTGTAAAATGTAATTTTAAATTTGAGGCACATATACAACTCCAGCTTTGCATCCTTGGGGCTTCAGGGCATCTTGGTATCAAAATACGTATTTGAATCAAATATTTTGGTATCAAATGTCAAAATCGAAACATTGAATCAATTCCTTGGTATCAAAGTTCAGCCTTTGATCTTTTTAACTTTTCTTTTTATTATTAATTAATTTATTTTTAGTTTTCAACATTCATTTCCACAGGATTTTGAGTTCCAAATTTTCTCCCCATCCATCTTGTTAACTTTTCAAACTGGCTCCTTCCAAGTTATTGTTGGGAAGTTAGCCTGGATTTGCCCTCTCCTGAACAATCTGGTTGTTAATGTTCTTTTTATTGATCCATCTGTGCTTTCTTTCCTTCTCCTGGTAGAGCAGAGGAGGAAAGGAATAAGATAAAAACCAAGGTGTGTTTTTATATGTTAGTTTCCTACATTGGGAAGGAGGCAGAACTTGGGAGACCTCTCTGGTCCCTTCCAAATATGTAAGATTATATTTCAATCTACCTATCAGTTTTTTTCCCCTAGCAGTTAGTTGTAGAGTCATTCTACTTTATCCATCTCCCATCAAATCTCTAGAAATTACCACACCCCATAATAATGACTACAGATCTCTTAGTTCTCATGATCTGGCTCCTGATTAAGATCACATTTCAAGTTCCAACAAAATTAAATTCAACAAACATTTGTTTAGCAATCTCCGTGCTAGGCAATGGGGAAGTTGTAAGGTTAAAACTAAAATATTGCTCCTGCCTTCATGGAGTTTACACTTTTTATAGGGGGATTTAACACATACATAAATAACTGTAATTCAAAATAGTGTGCGATCAAGTTCATCAAAATGGTACAAAACCAGATATGATGCAGGATTTAAGGTCTTTACGAAATGGAGGAGGGAAGAATGAGAGGCTTTTCAGTTGAGATTTAAATGATGAGTAGGAATTCAAGAGAGAGGGGTTGAGGTCAGAAGACATTCCAAGCAGAGGGAAACGGTGAGCAAAGGAGCAGTGATGGGAAAACAATATCTGTGCATGGGGACATCAGCAATACAGTTTGGCAACAACACAATTCATGGAATAAAGTACCATGAAATATCGAACTCAAAGGGTAGGGTAGCAAGAGATTGGGGAATGAATGCAGAGGAAAGGATTTTAAACTTTGCTCAGTTGGGAATACTGAGCCATGGAAGGGTTTTGAGTAAGGGGGGTTCATGATCAGGTCTGAACCTAAGGATGATTGGTCTGGTAGCTATGAAAAATGGATCAGAGGGGAGAGAATGTATGTAGAAAGGCCTAGTAGGAGATGATTACAATGATTCAAGTGGATGATCCTAGAGTTCTGAGGGTGGAAATAGGAAGCAGAGAAATTGACTGGAGAAATGGATGTCATGCACAGGAGTTGGTCCCTGACCAACTGATATCCACCTTTTACAAAGGTATTAACTTTCGTAGTCTGGCAGATATGAAATCTGAGTGTATCCCCCAGCCTTTTTTGGAGAAGAAGTTCTGATAGATCCTATAAAGCTGGAACAGTTTCATGTATGAGGCCAGTGACAGAGGGACCAAGCCAAAGGTAAGGAAGCCTGTCGCCAGAAGGCTGGCCACTCGTAAGTTGTGAAGACCACATCTTAGAGTATGGAAGGGTTGCTGTCTGCAGCAGTGAAGAGGAGTGTATGTATTAATGAATCTATAATTACAACAATAATTAATATATGTTAAGCATTTTAATAAATATTATCTCATTTTTATCCTCACCACAATCCTGGAAGGTTGGTGCTGTTACTATTCCCATTTTACAGATAAGCAACTTGAAGTTTAGAGAGGGTGAGTGATTGCCTAAGATCACACAGTAAGTATCTGAGGCAGGATTTGAACTCATTTTCTTGACTCCATGAAATACTAAATAAGTCATTGATGCTGATGGATTCTTTTTGCAGCTGTGAAAAGTGAGGCACAGAAAAATTAATGGACTTGCCCAAGTTCTTAGACCCAGAATGACACAGAGTCAAGACTCAAACCAAAGTCTTTTGGTCCAAAGCTTTTCCCACTACAGCCCAATATTTGCTTGCACAAGAGGCACTTTGTTAAGACAATAGGATTGTGTGCCAATATTCATCACAAGCTGTGTAGGGGGTTGAGAAATTGGTAATCGAAGGGTGGGGAGCCTAAAAGGTGACTCCCTAAAAGGGAGCCTCAAGATCTAGACCTTGGAAAAAGGAATGGTTATTATATGTATACAGATTTCAACTCAAAAACAAGAAAAAAGAGCATTCTTCATGATCAGATTCATCCTGAAGTGGAGAGCTCTGCTTCCTCTATCACTTCAGGTCTTTGAATAGAAGCTAGGTAGAGATCTCGTGGATATGTTGTGTAGAGGAGTCCTGCCCAGATCTGATTTGAATTATGTGATTTCTGAGGTTCCTTCTAAATGAGATCCAGAGATAGTAGGTATTGGCTAAGAATGAGATTTGCTCAAATTGTTCATGAGTATTCATGATTATTATTGCTGATGTAGCATAGTTTCCAGGTTCACTCTCTCAACCCCTATTCACATTAGCAGATCAGGTAACTGTGGAGTTGGGGGAGAGGGAGGGAGTGATTCCTCTAGTATTCTTTCTTACAAGCCTCCGTCTATTGTGTTTCCTCTCCTGATTATCAGTTGATCAGTAAAAAGTCTCCCCGATATCAACAAACCAATTGACATCAACTAGCTTTTACAAAGTGAATATTTACTGAGATGGTAAGGCAGGGATCGAAATAGAAAAACAGCACAAATGAGGATACATTCTTACCTCTACACCCCAATTTGGTTCTTTGTGAGAGTGGACTCCAACTTAGAAATGGTTGTTAACAAAACATGAGCTCCCACCTGGTTCAGTTCTGGGCATGGTAGAGGCAGGCAAGGAGTTTGGGGGCTTTCGTTCTGCTTACTGGACTCCTCACTAGGTGTAGCTACTATGCTTATGATCACACTCTGTTATTACCTCCACTTGCTGGACTTGTGATGGGACATTTTGAAATTTAGAAATTCACAGGTTGCATCTTGGTCCATTCTCTCTCTGATATTGAGTTGCCTCAGATCAGGACAGAGGAGACAGAAGGACCATGACAAGAGGTGGCCCCACACAGCAATCCAGAGCAGGCAATTCAGCAATTCAGGCAAGACCTAGGGGTGGGGGTGAGAAAGAATGGGATGAACATTTATATAGCACCTACTATGTGCCAGACATCCTTGAAGGGGGAGTAAGCTGACTCCCAGCTCTTTACAGATATTAACCCTGGGAGAGGGGTGCTATTATTATCCTTATTTTACAATTGAGGAAACTGAGGTAAAAAGAGGTGAAATGATTTGCTCAGGGTCACATGACTGTGATTGAGGCTAGATTTGAACTCAGATCTTCCTGACTCTAGGCCCAGAGCTCTATCATCGATTATCTGCATCAAGAAGAGAGATTGGTGTCCTTTGCTTGAAACTTTTGTATGCATACTCGCTGTTAAAAAGTTAAAAAGGGGTTTTGTCACCACCTCAATGAACCCAGGAAACAAGATACCTATGAGTATGCTGAATTGGGGAGCACCCTTCCCTCTCCCTGCCCCACCTCATGCCAGGCATTTCCAGAAGCAGGCTCACCAGACCTCCAAGTGAATAGGCAGTAGGCAGAGCACTTTCACATACTCTCAACTCTAAAGACTGGGCCCTCATTGACTGCCAACACTTGCTTGTTAAGATCTGTCAGTGGACTTAATCACTGATGGTTGTAACTTGTATTTTGTGTGTTTATTTGAAAAATAATGTCATCACCATGACTTTAACTCTGTTAGACAAGAGATAAAACATGTACAAATGATTTTTCAAATTTTCTTCTCTTATCTTCTTTCCTTATGCTTCCACCCTCCCCTCTTATTTTAATTCAATGCCCTCTCAATTGCACCTGAGACTACTACTGCCCTCCCAAATGCCTGTTCATTGCAGCACCCCCGGGAGTGGTATGGCCTACTTTGGCAATCTCCATTTAGACACTTTTATCTGGTGATCTCATTGGCTCCCATGTATGACCAACTCTTTGCTGATGATTCTCAAATTTACTTATCCTGCCTTATCATCTCTGCTGACCTCCAGACTCAAATCTCCAACTGCCTGTTGGGCATCTTGAATTGGCTGTCCTGTAGACATCTTAAACTCAACATGCCCCAAATAAACTTATCTTTTCCCTTTAAACTTCTCTTTCTAACTTTCCTGTTCTTGTAAAGTCACCCAGGATATTTAATATCCAGACTCCTTGTTCTCTCAGCTCCCCTCCCCCATGTACAACTGTGTCAGAGGCCTTTGATTTGACTTTAGTAACATATTTCAATATGCCTCCTTCTCTCCTCTACACTGCTACTACTCTGGTGCGGGCACTCATCACTTTATACCTCAAAAAAAATTATTGATGTTTTCTGTTTCTTATGTCATCCTGCATCCCATGTCTGCTTCCCTTTCCTCCTTTTCCTTCTAGGGAGCAATCCCAAATGACAAATAGTATTTTTTTTTTAAAAAAAGGAACAAAAGACAATACAACTGATTTACACATTGAGAAAGTCTGAAAATGTGCAATGTGTGACACCTGTGGACCTCCCACTTCCACCAAGCCTTAAGTTGGGGATATCTTCTCATGTTTCTTCATGTCTCACCTGATCTTTATAATTTTGTTACATTTATTTTTAATTTTTTTTGGTGTATGTTTTTTCCATTTAATTTAACGTTGATTTAAATTTTTGTGATTACTGTGTATATTGTTTCCTTGGTTCTGTTTACTTCACTTTGCATCAGTTCATATAGATTTTTCCTTGCTTCTCTGTATTTGTCACATATCATTTCTTGCAATAGCATTCCATCTTGTTCATATACTAAAATTTGTTTAACCATTCCCCAATTGATTGATGGGTACCAGCTTTGTTTGTAATTCTTAGTTATCACAAAAAATGTTGCTATAAATACTTTGGAGTATATGGAAACTTTTTTCTTATCAATATATTCTTTGGGGTACAAGCCTAATAATGAAATCTGTGATCTAAAGGGTTCAAAATCACTTTTCTTTGCATAATTCTAAATTGTTTTCCAAAATAATTATACCATTTTACATCTCCACCAACAATATATTAGTGTGCCTAAGTATCCACCATTCCTCCAACATTGACCTATCATTTTTTTGTCATTTTTTTCAATTTGCAGGATATAAAGCAAGGCTTGTACAACCTGAGGCCTGCCAAAGGATTTTGGGCAGCCTGTGAAAAATGTAGAGGAAAACATCCTTTGTATGCAGAAGAAATCTTTTGGTGGTCTGCAGGTTGTGCAGATCAGGTAGAAGGTAAAATCTCAAGGTTGTTCTGATTTTCATTTCTCTTATTAGTGATTTACAGCATTTTTTCATGTGGTTATGAATACTTTGCAGTTCTTCTTTTGAGAATTGTTTGTTGACATCCTTTAACCATTTATCTATTGGGAAATGGCTACAATAACCTTTTGGTGGGTCCTCCTGCCTCAAGTTTCTTCCCTTTCCAGTCTATCCTCTACTTAATTGTGAAAGTGGTTTTCCCAAAGTACAGATATGACCATATCTCTCTCTCTCTCTCTCTGTCTCTCTCTCTCTGTCTCTCTGTCTCTCTCTCCCTTTGTCACACACACACACACACACACACCCCTCAACAAATTCCAATGATTCCTCTCAAGGATCAAATATAAAATAATCTAGTATTCAGAACCCCTCCATCCACCTACCTTTTTTGATCTTCTTACCACCACTTACTCTGTGAGCCAGTGACACTAGTGTTCTTGCTCTTCCTTGAACAAAATACCCTGTCTTCTGACTCTGGGCATTTTCCTTGTCTGTCTGTCCTTTATGCTTGGAATACTTTCCTTCTTCATTTCTTCTTCTTGGCTTTCTTCAAGTCTTAAGTAAAATTCCACCTTCTCTAGGAAGTTTTTCTTGATCTCCCTTAATTCTAAGAGCCTTCCCTATGATCCTGTTTATAGCTGTACATCATTGTTTGCATGTTGTCTTTTCTGTTGGTCTGTGACCGCCTAGAGTAGGAGGTCTTTGTATCCCTAGTGCTTATCACAGTGCCCACTACATAAATGTTGACCCTACATGAGGTGCTGCCTAATGTACATGAGATGGGCAATTGGAGCTTGGTGCTAATGCCAGCCAGCTAGTGATTTGTATAGCCTTGGAGGATGTGATTGTTAAGTAGGGTGCTATGTAGTGTGGTTGAGGCTGCTCTGATCAAGATGGGAGTCCTCTTTATCAGAATAGCTAATATTTCTCTAGCACTGTTAGCTTCACAAAGTACTGTGTGTGCATAATTTAATTTGGTCCTCACAATTACCCTGTGATGTAGGTTGTACAGGTGATGTTTTATCCTCATTTTATGGATGAAGAAAGTGATTCTCACCAACATTAGATGACTTGTCCAGAGGCTCATAGCTAGTAATTGTTAGAGGCAAGATTGGAATTCAGGCTTTCCAGACTTTGAGTCCAGTGATTTCCTTACTGTACTGTGTGGCCTCTTTATTAGGATCCAGGGCAAGGTTGGGCTGTAGCAGACTGAATTTGCTTGGACTGAGCTCTGGGTTGGGTTCTTGATTAGGCTAAGACTCAGGGCTATGCTGAACCAAGGGGTGATGACTGGGCTTAGGTTTACATTCACTCCTGGGGCTGACATGTGAATCGGTCTAATTTCTATCTGAATTAAGGTAGTGTCTAGGCTGGGCTCAGAGCTCCATTGAATTGACAGTTGAGGTGGACCTAAGTCTGGCAGAACCTGAGTCCCTGTGGAGGAACAAAGTGTTTCCCTTCTTATCCCAAAGCCCTCACTGAGCAACCCCAGACAAAGGCACTGAGGAGATAGGTTTGAGTGACTCCACTTCTTTCCTGGAGGATGTGGAGGACAGCAGCTCTCTAATGGAAGAGGCAAGCTCCCAGGAGAAATGAGTGGAAGGACGTGATCAAGGACACATGTAGTAGGGCTGACCCTGGTAAGGAGAAAGGACCCCTCTTCTTCAGATAAGACAGTAAAAGAGAGAGGTGATGTCAAGGGACTTTGAGGTGCGAGGCATGGGGAAGAGAGACCTCATGGCAGAAGACCTCTATCTTTTCAGTAAAATAAGATAGTAAGCCATCTATTGAAAGGAAGGCAAAGAAGTTTGGTGTAAGTGATTGGAGTGGAGATGATGGGGAATGCAATAGAGATTCGAAAGAATAAAAGCTCTGTTGTATGTCTGGCAGTAAAGCAGAGAACACATTTGCGGTGGCTTTTCCCAGTAGAATTCAGCATCCTGCAGAGATGGTAGATGGTGGCAGTCAACCTGGGGTGCTGTTTGGAAAGGCCTGAGTATAAGACAAGGGAAGAAGGAAGCTGATCTTTAGCTAACATCTTGGTGGAGAGGCATCCTTGAGTCAGGAAGAGTGGTGTTCCGATTCTGCCTGTGACACATCCTGGGTAAATGACATAACCTCTCAGTGCTCTTGGCAATTATCTAGGCTTTTAAATTGCTGAACTGCTTTGGTAGAGGGAGTTCCTTCACTGGGAATTACTCATAGCAAGGATATCACAGATATAGGGGAAAAAAGAAAGAAAAAAGAAAAGCAAAAAAGCAAATTGAATTATAAAATTAGGGGAGGAAGAAGAAAGTCCAGCTGACTTCAGGGTTCTGTGATGATGGAGGGTGGCATCAGTTTGGTCAGTCTCAAGATGCCACAAAGAAAGGATTGTTAGTATGGAGAATGAATCAATAAATACATGAGGTACAGTCCCCAGGTAGATTCATACACAGTCCCAGCTCCATATCTCAATCAGTCAGTAATTTAATTAGTTAGGAAGCATTTATTAACTGCTTGCAGATAGTGTGAAGAACTAGATAGATTCAGAGACAGAAGTTAAATTAAAGTACAAGTCTCTGCTTGTAAGGAAATTATATTCTGTCAAGGGAGAGAACACATATACATACATATATATGTAATATACACAAAATAGCTATGAAATAAATACAAGGTCATTTCAGAGCTAGAGGAAATAGGAGTAGGAGGTGAGAGAGGAAAGGTTTTATGTAGGAGGTGATGTTTGAGCTGACCTTTGATGGAAAGTAGTTATTCTAAGAGATGGAGGTGAGATAATGCACTCCAGGTGAACAGTCAGCTTTTGCAAAAGCATGGGAACATGAAATAGGTTATCATGCATTAGGATGCATGCAGTCAATTTGGCTGGACCATAGAGTGTGTAAAGGGGAGATGTGTATCTGGGTTACAAAAAACTTTAAATGTTAAGCAGAGGAGTTTGAATGTGATTGTCAAACTGATAGGGAACCATGAGAGCTGATTGAGTAGAAGAGTGACGTGATGGGGCTTATGCTTTAGGAAGATTGCTCTGGCAGATGTGTAGAGTATAAACTGGCTAAGGAAGAGATTTGAGATAAGAAGAACAAGATGAGACTCTTTGAGTAGGCCAGGTAAGAGACTGGAAAGGCCTGAGCTAAGGTGGTTACGGTGAGAAAAGAGAGAAGGGGACAAAAGGGAGAGATCTTGTGGAGGTGCAGTTGATTGAATGATTAGACTCAAAGGAAATGTCATCTTAGAGCAGTGGTTCTTAATCTGGGGTCTGTGAACTGAAAAAAAGTGTATATATCTATAGATATATAGAGAGATATAGATACATACCCTGCATTTCAGTATAACTAGTTTCCTTTGTAATTCCTTTGTAATTAATTGTAATATATCTTTTAGGAAAGATACATGAAATGGAAATACAGACCTAAGTGATCAGGAACTTTTAAAATATTATAATAAATAATAATAGCTCATGCTACGTATCACAAAGCACTTTACATATATTATCTCACTGAACATTTGTATTGAACAAAGACATTTGTATTTTATTTTATTCATTTAAATACATTGTTCCCAGAAATGGTTCACCAGGCTGCCAAAGGGGTCCGTGACAGAAGGTTAAGTAAGAAGCCCTGCCTTGGAGGGAGGTTTCTGGTGGAGTGTCTCAGGGATCTTTCCACCTGCTTGTGGTGTTTAACCTTTTTGACAGTGATTTGGATAAGAACACAGATGACATATTCATCAGCTCTTCAAATAACACAGAGCTGGGATGGATCACTATAACATGTTATGTGACAAAGTCAGTATTTCAAAAGACCTACTGGGCTAGAATGATGTAATAAGACAAAATTTAACAAGGATCACTGGGTTAAATGAAACTTCAGAAGTACATGAGGGGGGAAGTGTGCTTGGAACAAGAGTTACACCCAAAAAGCATCTGGGGTTTTAGTGGGCTGCAAGATTAGTGAACCCAGAGTGTGATATGACTGCCCACAATAGGTCATTTTCTTAGGTGTTAATAGGGAAGTGGTATCTAGAACTAGGGAGATGATCACTGCACTGTAATCTGCACTGAATAGATATAACCTGCACAGTTGTATTTTGTTCTAGTGATTAATTTTCTGTGAAGGTCATTGGCAAATGGGATACACCCCAAGGAGGGCAACCAGAATGGTTAGAGGACTGAAGGCTGGTCATACAAGGAATGTTTGTAAATACACAAAGGTATGTTTAGCTTGGAGAAGACTTGAGGATGAGATGGGGACACAAACAGATATAATAGTTGTCTCCAAGTATTTGAAGAGAGTTTACACTTGTTCTTACCTCCAGAGGGGCAGAACTGAAAACAATGGGAGAAAATTTCAAAGAGATAGATTCCTCCCTTGATGTAAGAAACAACTTTCTAATAGATAGAGCTGTCCAAAAGTGGAATGAGTGGCCTCAGGAGACGATGAGCTCTCCAGCACTGGAGCTTTTCAGGTAGATGTCTAAAGCGTCATATAGGGATTTTTTTGTTGATGATTAAAAAAAAATGAACTGGAGCTGCCGGTCACTGGCTTACGGAACTCCCAGTGAAGAAATGCCTTCTACCAATACAGATCGACAATAGCTCTGCCACTTTGTGGCTCAATAAGTTTTTGTTGTTGTTGAAGTATGAGGCAACGTTGTATAGTGGATTGAGTACTAGACTTGGAGGTAGGAAGGTCAAAGAGTCAAAATCCTGCCTCTGATGCTTATTAACTATATAAACATGTGCAAATCATTTAGCTTTTGATAACTTCTCAAGACTTAACTACTGAGACATAGGTGGATTTCAGTTCCCACAGGCTGATAACATCACAGATGCTTCTTGTACTTCTGCATGGTTTGGACTAGATGACCTTTGAAGTTCCATCTAACTGAGAGCCTGAGATACTGTCTCCAGGAAGCCCTTTTCTACTCGAATAGTAGACTTGGACACTCAAAACCATCATGTCTCACTAGATCTTTCTTCTCCAGGCTAAGCATCCCTAGTCCCTTCATCTGATCCCAGTTGTTCTTTCTTAGATGCTCTCCAACTTGCCAATGTCACTCTTAAAATGTGATACTCTCCACTGTGATCTTCAAGGCATGACTAAAGTGAATTATCTTAAGACCTTGAGTTGTAGCAACATGAGTGACCAATGTTAAAAATAGGAAGCTGCCTGTCAGGTTGATTGTCTCATGGTGCTCATGGAGACATGGGTTTCTTGTCCCCCCAGGTCTATGGCTCCATTACTGTGAGGATGATGTTCTGCTGACCAATTTCCTCAAAGCCCCCTTCATGTCCCTATTTCTTAGGCTGTAGATGAAGGGATTCAGCATCGGTATGACCACTGCACACATCATGGCAGCTGCCTTGTCCTTCTCTGGAGAGGTGGGTCCTGAGGGCTGCAGGTACACAGCAAAAATGGCCCCATAAAAGAGTAAGACCACAGTGAGGTGAGAGCCGCAGGTGGAGAAAGCTTTCCGTTTTCCTTCGGCAGAGGGAATCCTCAGAACAGCAAAGAAAATGCAGATATAGGAGAGAAGGATGCACACCAGGGGGCTTATGCCCATGAAAATGCCAAAGACTAAAACCACCAACTCATTGATGTGGGTTTCAGAGCAGGAGAGCTTCAGCAGGGGCATGAGGTCACAGAAGAAGTGGGGGATTTTGTTGTCTGCACAAAAGGTTAACTTTGCCATCAGGGAGGTGTGCACCACTGACTGGAGGTTGGTGATACCCCAGAGTCCTCCTACAAGCAGAATGCAGAGCCGAGGGCTCATGATGGTCGCATAGCGCAGTGGGTGGCAGATGGCTACAAAACGATCATAGGCCATGACGGCAAGGAGAAAGCTGTCCATGTTTCCAAACAAATGAAAAGAATACATTTGCATTAGGCAGCCAGCATAGGAGATGGCCTTGCTGTGTGTCAGAATATTGATCAACATCTTAGGCATTGTA
The DNA here is from genome assembly GCF_028372415.1 of Notamacropus eugenii. Lineage (NCBI taxonomy): Eukaryota > Metazoa > Chordata > Mammalia > Diprotodontia > Macropodidae > Notamacropus > Notamacropus eugenii. The sequence goes on along the minus strand of NC_092875.1, from coordinate 56,882,380 downwards.
GTGGATGCCTGACAGAGATCCACCAAGGACAAGTTGGAAAGGAAGAAGTACATGGGAGTGTGGAGATGGGAGTCATAATAAATAGCCAGGATGATGAGCAGGTTTCCAATTATGGTGACCATGTACATGGTCAGGAAGAGCCCAAAGAGGAGCCACTGTTGATCTGGCCTCTCTGAAAGTCCCAGAAGGAGGAATTCTGATACCCTTGTGTGGTTGTCTTGTTTCATGTAGCTGATGTGTCTGCTGAGAAGGATCCACAAAATGGAAATATGGGTACCCCTAAGGAATCAGAAACTGCTGATAATAAAATAGTAGGAACCACTTATACTTCTATATTGCAAAACAGTTTATATCACTGAACACAGCCCACATTTATTAAGCATTTACTATTTATTCCCAGCATACTATTCTTCCACAAAAATAAATATGACAATAGACCATACCCTCAATGTGTGATCTAATCTAATAGATGAAAAATAAACAAATATTATATAAAGTAGCATGGAAATCCAGTGGGAAGGGCATTCTATCTCTTTAGCATGAAATAGCTTTTACACATTATAAAGGGAACAAAATTGAATCTACATTGAATTCCTCTTCAGGGAATTGGAAAGAGCTCTAATGATTTCATGCTTAGTTTTACAGATCCTTGTATATTGCTGTTGATTTGGAAAAGGAAACTGCAGTCTTGGAACACTCTCAAAATTGAGTAATTTAAGCCAAATTGACATTGAGTTTGATAGAGTAATTAAGCATGATTATTATCCATGACATAGTTGACTTGCCTTTTGCATAGCAGTTGATGGACAATGTTGACATTAAAACTGATCAATACTCTGTGCTAACTTTTGAATGCCAATAGCAAAGAACGTCAAAATCAGGAGATATATGCATGAAGTTTTTGTCCATGTAGATAATTTGGAGGTATATTCAACTGGACTATTATCAGAGTAATGTCACTATGTTTTATTTGTTTGTAGGATTATTTTCTATTAATGCCACATTTATAAATTCCAAGCAGTATAATTTTGAAAAGAAATGTAAAACTGTGCTATTAATATTTTGGGTTGATGCCTGTTGTATGATGCAAATGTAGCCTTAAGGGGTTGAATCTTTTCTGATGTGAATACTGTAATTGCTATATTGTGAAAGCATTAATCTGGGGGACATATTGCTCCCTCTGAGTAATGATTGCATACATTTGTGTGTGTACTATATCAAGAGTTAATTTGTTTTTGATAAATAATACAAGTGACCTTGAGAAATAGAAAAAAAATAAAAGTACAATTAAGTGTGAAACAGGTATTGACTAATCATGATCTCAAGTCAGTGACTTTTATTTCTAAGTTCTCTAAAGGAAGGGAGAATAAATGTCGCTTTATAGCTGATAAACTACAGAAAAGGCAGTTGAAGTGACTGAAAATCTTGCTGAATTTGAAGCCTAAAAGCTAAAATCAGAAAGGAATGGACATTTGGAGGGCCTCTGAACACGATAATTAGAAAAATGTATTTGGGGCTTAAAACTTTAGATTGCCTTTCACAAAATACAAGAATGGATCTTTATTAATTTATGCACCTGAATATTGGCTTGTTTTTATAGATTACCTAAACATATTTGGATCCTGTCCCTTCCCTCCCACCAGATAGGAATATGATACTTTGGCAAATTTGTTTGCAGATTATTAAAATGTGAAAATGATAGTTAATTAAAGATTTTGTTTGATAGTGTGGGAAAGCAGTGAAGTTCACAAAGCTCAAGAACATTTGGAAAGTTATTAATATGGTAAATTAGCTTCCTACACTGTATTTAAATAATGAACTTGGAGATTTTCCCTATGGAAACGTGAGCCTTACTGAATAAACTCTAATAATTGTCATACATTATGCAACTGCTATGAACAAATCCCAATACCTGTTGGTATTAATGTTGATTTCAAGACAGTTGCATCTGTCTTTAATTATAAGCATTGGAATTTATTGGGTTGAGATGGAATCTCTTGGGGTTGTGAATTGATTTATATATTGCCCATGATCTCACTTTGATCCTATAAAAACCTTTGTTGACAAGTCAAGCCATTTGTCATGCAAAGGGAAACTCAGTGGCTGCCAACTGGTGAGTGCTAAATAGAATAGTTTGATTTTTTTTTTTTAATTAAAGGAGCCATCCCTTGACTCACTGCTTAAAGAGTCTTATTCACTGAATGGGCATTACCTCACTCAAATGAGAATGTGAAAAGACTTTAAGTCTAAAAAGGCCAGGGTCTCCCATTGCATCCTGGGCCATCTCCAGTCATCTTGATGAATATTTCTGGCCACTGGACTCAGATGACTCTGAAGGAGAAAGTAAGGCTGGTGATCTTGCATAGTCCTCCCTCACTCACATCCAAGTCAACTGCAAGTCATGCCATCATCTCCCTGATGTCATGGTCCTCTTTGAGAATGAAGGACAAACACAACCACAACAATCTATGCACCAGGACTATAATGGAGATTATGAGGAAGGTCAGGGTGACTAGCATGTAAGGCCCACCCCTGCTGCCCACCCCTTACCTTGGGTACCTTTTGTAAGGTTGTAAATCAATTTCATTGAGTTACCTAACTGTTAATCCTGTAAAGATGTTTTTGTTATTGACGTGTACCCTGAATAGGTGGGAACCATCCTTGTGTTCATAGAGACTCCATCTCTGTTACTAAAAAAACTCCTTAATATTCCCACACTTAGATGACCTGCATATACTAGACAATGATAGACACACATTTTACATTAATAATAATAACTAGCATTTATGTAGCAATTCAGGGTTTGCAAAGTATTTGACAAACTATATTTCATTTGATCCTCACAATAACCCTGAGAGGTAAGTGTTATTATTTCCATTTTTCAGATGAGGAAACTGAGACTGGGGTTAAGTGACTTGCTTAGGGTCACAGAGTGAGGGTCTGAAGCCAGATTTGAACCAAGATCTTCCTGGCTCCAGGTATAACCACTGTACCACTTATATATATGTATGGCATTTAAAATACAGCAACAGCTGGCCTACAGCTACCACCCAGAATTGCCGTAGAACACAAAAAATTCTGTTATACAAACATGCTTAGCTCAAGTTGGCAGGAAACTGACCCTAACTTGCCTAATGTTCATCCAATAGCGCTCATATACATTAGGAATACTGAAAATAGAAAGCAAAGCCTAATACTCTATAATATTCTCATGGCATACCCCCTGTGAATGCCAGCTAGGCTTCCAATCCCTCCATACCAAATAGACTTCCAATAAAAGATGAAATTCTTCTGTATCACTGGAAATGCTAATGAAATACAGTAGGTGTCTTTACCAACAGTTATCAGAAGTCACCCTGATTACCTAATTTCCTCTGCCTCAACCTTCGGCCAGGAGAATGAGTGTAAGTGAAGGCCTATCAATAGGGAGATGCCTTTCACGCTCCACTGGAAGAGTCCATTCCTAGACCTGCTGATCAGCAACACTGTTGCTTGCTGTCAGGAGCATCAGGACCCATATGTCACACTTTGGATCTGGATAATTCTGCCTCTTCAAGGCAGGGAAGGTCCCTCTTGGGACCAAGGGAAAAAGCAACCCAGAACAAACTCACCAGCTTGCCTCTTCTCCCTCCCACCCTCAGCAGCCTCCGACCTAATTAGAAAATACATATGTACAGTTGAGGGGAGAGCAGGACTCTTCCATTATCACTGACTGCACAACTGCCATTAACCATAGTATTCTCAGTGATGTCCAAATTAGATACCCAGATTGATGTGTGATCCTGTCTGGCTTTTGGGAACTCCATATTTAGTTGTACAACATAAATCTCAACCTCCATTTATTTTCTCTTTTCATGCTACTCTGCTTATTTCATTACCTGATCTATGGTCACTTCTAAGGGATGGATGGGTAGTGTTTTCTTAAACCTGATCCAGGTGTATACCTCTGTAGTGAACTGAGTTTTTTGGGTTTTTTTGGGTGTGCTTGCATACATCAACCACCATGGTAAAGCTCCTATTAATTGCCAGACATTCAGCTTTTCTGGATGGCCAACAACGCTTCTTATTTAATAAATGTGGGCTGTACATGTTCTGGTGACCCGTTAAGTCTTACACAATTCATCTCTTTTCCATTTAGCTGACATACTATGCTACAGTTGGATGCATGGACTTTTTCTCCCAGATTCACTAAATCATGATTTTTCTAACAAACACTCTTCCTGTTCAAGAGAGCTCATTGACATGCCTTGGAGACTATTCTGGAGTATAACCACTTTAATTTCCACTTCCTTCCTGGCAATCTATGACATGCTCAGTTCATCCCTCTTAGGTTACTTGCTGTATGCTTTGGGAACATGGCACACAGTGCAGACAGGGAGAAGTCACACCTTAACCACACACATCTTTCCTATTGCCAACCTTACCTCCCATCAGTACAATTGTTCTGCTTTCTCCCTCCTCCCATTAGCCTTCACCTGTTAGCCTATCTGAATACTACCCTCCTGCAATCTATTCCATTTAACCAAATAGCATCTTTTTTTTTTGACTGTGGATGAAGACCACATAAGCATCTGTCCTGGGACTTCTCTGATACCTGCATGGTGAGCAATATCTCTCCTCATTTATCCCTTCCCATGACCTTTCTTTCTTCCTGTATAACCTCACACATAAAACACTGCTAACCACCAGTAGCATCACCTCCCACCAGCTCTTTGAGTGCTGATAACATCCCTTGGGATTAGTGAACATGTAAGGCTTAATCTCTCTAGTCCCCTGTAAAGTGCTAATGGTGCTCTCAGACTGAAACTTCATTGCCTTAGCAGCGCTTTGGTGACTTTCTTTTGCTTCACAAGGTGGAGTCTGTTCTCTGATCAGTGTCTCCTGCCGCATCTGGAGTTATAGAAACTGTTTCTTCTTACCATCCAGAGCATTTCGCCCTCTTTACGCTGCTTGCCAACTGAAGACATGAGCTATTCCCTGGATTCCCTAACTTAAGCATCTCGTCTTAGGTCTGCCACCTCATCCAAGCATGAATTTCTATTCATTATTCCTTTATTGTTTTTTCTTGTTTCAGACATGGAGTTTCCACGTGTGACTATAGCTCTCTGCCATTCCAGGGCTGGCAACACCATTTAGCTTCTCTCCTTAACTCCCTACCTTCAATGACCCCATGCTGATTCTCCATTTACCCTAATTTGATATTAGAATTACTCTAATTTGATATTTGATATTAGATTTTCCTAATTTGATATTAGAAATGGGCATAATTTAACAAAACTACCAAAGTTTCTCTGGGGAGGCACAGAGATGAGGACTTTGTGCCTCCTTCTCAGCATGAATTGGCATCCACATTAGGCAAAACAATCAATCACATACAATTCTCAGAATCTGAGTTTACTCCAGCCCATCCCACAGAAAAAGTTTGCCATGCTCTGCTTCCAAGGCCAACCACAAAGGGAAATGGGTTGCCCTGCTCGATTTTCAAGGCTAACTAACTGGACACAAAAGCAATTTGTTTTTCTTGGTGTATAAAAACCAACTGTAAGCTCAGTTCAGTGAGATTCCTCCCATAATCATGTGTTTCTAAATACAATTTCCTCTGACCAGAACCCTTAATTGTGAGCTGTGGCTTTTGCCAGAACAGCAGAAAATGACAAAGTTTATATGAAGTATTCTAGGGAAATTTGAGGAGGGAGAGATTACTTTCAACTGGGCAGGGTCAGGAGTGGAGGCTGGGTTGGAATATTGGGGAAGACTTCATGGAGGAGGTGTCACTCAAGGATTCATGGAGTTAGACAACAAGATGGGACTAGAAAGTGTCTAGTCCAGTTTGATTAGACTATAGAGTACATGCAGGCAAGTAGGGTGAAACAAAACTGATAAGTTAAATTGGAGTCAGATTGTGGAGTCGTAAATGCTAGGCTGAGTTTGCATTTTTTCCCATATGCCACAGGAAGCTAATGAAAGTTTTTGAGGGACATGGTTAATCCTCTACTTTAAGGAAGATTAATTTGACAGTTGGTTAAGAGACAGATGGGGGAGGGGAGAGGAGAGAAGGCATGTCAACCAGAATGCAAGTAATTCATATGTGTCACAAATTTGTTCTAGGGATCAGTATCCCTTGAACATGAAAATTTGAGGGATGTTAAATAATGTTAATTTTCTTTTGTTACTAGTGAGCGAATCTGGTTCTCCCCACCTTGTGGGTTAAGAAAAAACATAATGTTTTTTGGCAACTAGAGGTTTGACAATTAGTCCTTTGGTAGGATCCAGTACCAACAGTCCCTAAAAAGAACAGAAACCACCAGTTAAATAAACTAACCTTTATGTTAGGAAGGGAAAGGAACAGTTATATACAGTGTCTACTATTTACCAGCCTCTTTACAAATATCTCATATGAGCCTCACAAGAACCCTGTGCGGTAGATGTGGTTATTATCCTCATTTTGCCACTGAGGAAACAGGTAAATGGAGGTGAAGTGACTTGCTCAGGGTCACACAGCTAAGTAGTGTCTGAGGCAACACCACTTTCCCCTAGGTTTGTGACCTGAGACTCATCCTGGACTCCTCACTATCTCTCACCCCCATTATCCAAACTGTTGCCAAAGCCCGTCAATTTCACCTGCTCAATGTCTCTCAAATTCACTTCCATCCCTCCTCTGCCGCTACCTTGGGTGTGAGCCCTCCCCACCTCACACCTGAACTATTGTGATAGCCCCTGGTGGGTCTGAGAGTTTCAGGTCTCTCTTTCAATTTATCCTGCATTCAGCTACCAACGTGATTTTTCTAAAGTGTGACTGATCGTGTTACCCCACTACTTAGTAAACCCCAGTGGCTTCCTATTGCCTCCAGAGTCAAATACAAAATCCTGTGTTTGGCATTTGCAGCCCTTCACAGCCTGGGCCCCTCTTACCTCTCCAGCCTTCTTACACTTCAGTCGCTCACACAAACTCTTGAGACCAGTACCATTGACCTCCTGGCTGCTTCCCGAACAAGACATTCCATCTCTCAGTCTGGGCATTTTCTCTGATGGTCCCCCTGAATGTTCTCCCTCCCTCACTCCAGCTACTGATCTCCCCAGCTTCCTTTAAGTCCCAACTAAAATTCCATTTTTTTTATTGGAAACCTTCTCTTAAGTCTCTTGTGTTCCCTTTGTTAATTTTCCCCATTTATCCTGTATGCTGCCTGCTTTGCATAAATCTGCTTGTAATGGTCTCCCCAATTCTATTGTAAGCTCCTTGAGGGCATGGACTCTTTTGTATCCCCATCACTTACCAATGGGCCTGGCACATAGTAGGGACTTAATAAATATTTACCAATTGATTGAACTCCTTCCTGATTCCAAGCCCACTGTACCACCTAGCTACCAAATAATCAGTCTGATTTTGTCACAGACATCAGATGTCCTTTTAAAGGAAGAATGTAAAGGCAGATGTGCTCAACTCAAAAGCAATCAAGGGTTCTAGTCCCATAACTGCAATCCACTGGCTACACAATCTTAAATGAGTTATGTCACCTCTGGGGTTTTGATTCATCATCTATAAAATGAGACAATCGGATTAGATCCTCTATAAGGTCCTTTTCATATCTATAGTTCTAGAGTTTGATGGTGTGATGTTTTAGCCCTTAGTTTTATCTGATGATTCTGTTTCCTGCCTCAATATCCCATGATACACTATATGTTGGTGGTAAAGTTTGATACGGTGCTTACTGATTACAACCCATTGAGATCCCCCGACAGGCAAGAGCAGGATGCTGATGAGAGCTTGACCATCTAGAGCTTAGGCAAGAATGCATCAATACTCCAATACTCCAAAGAGATTAGGATCTCTTTGATGAGATCATTCCCTCCAAAGATGCTAATTGTGACCCATTCCTGCCTGCCTGTACATTCACCATAGGAGGTCTTTCTAGTGTGCTAGGGGCCTTCTTTGAGGTCTCCTGACATCAACAGAACATGTGGGCAGTTCACTGAATATCCTTTACTCTCACTTTGTGACCAGTCCATTTTTTCTCCCCCCAATCATATGAATTGAAGTCACCCTTTAACCACCGTTTCCTGAGCAATTCTTTGTTTTAAACATGTTGCAGATTGCTTGGACCTGTCATATGCCTCTCCATCATACTTTGGGCAATCCCTAACTTCAATTCTGCAGAGACTGGAGTGTTTTATGACTCAAGGTTCTGTAACTTTACTGGAAAAATACCAGTATTGCTGCTTCCCCGGCCTCCCTTTCAGGTATAGCTTGAGGTTATTCAAGTAACTTGGTAGTTTCCTAACTGCATTTACAATCCACTGTTCTTTTCCTGTTCATGATCTATTTGCTGCGTCTGCAATGAACTCCGTAGTATGCTGGTAAATGTTTAATCCCTGGGTCTCCAGAAAAGAAAAAGAAAGTGCACAACACACTGGTAAGTTTAGGCTGCATTCTTGACATATTCTTTAAAACTTTCTTAAGTTTAGACAGCCAACAAAACAACAAAGTCACGATTTATAGTGTTTGCCAAATTCCAAGGTGTAAGTGCTCACATACAAAATTTAACAACCAACTCTCCTGAGCTGCTATGAGCTAGCCCTAGCACACCCCTGGCAGGAACTCTACAAGAGGCCCATCTAACTTCATGTCATCATCTGCACAGCAGACATTCTTCATCCATTTAATTTTTTTCTGTGTGAATAGTTAGGTGACACTCTTTGAAGTCATTTCATGGTCAGAATCCAGGTAGAAGAAGACAGAGTCATCATGCTGAAGGGGAACAGTCACAAATGAACAGGAAGATGGAGACAGGACTGAGCTGAGCAAGAAGATTTGAGGACCAACTATGGTCAGAAGACAGTGGAGAGGAACAAACTCAGGGCCATCCATTGAAAGATAATATGCTGAGTTCAACGTGTGCTCCATTGTAGCATCCTTTTAATGACATGCTGGCACATGATAGCATGTTCCCTTCTGCTACTTAAGGGGAAAACCCATCAGAAGTTAGATGTATTAGAACCCAGAAATTTCATGTTAGTGGCCTCTTAAGAGAGAATGAGAAGCAGAGTGATGTGGCCTCAGTAGATCAAGGAGGGCCAACATACATGGATAAGCTGTAGGCAAACAACTCTCCTCTTCTCATTAGACCTCAAGCTTCCTTTCAGCTCTGTTGACCTTTACCCTCTGAACCTCTCCCCCCTGACCTTACTTCACATTTTCGCATCTCAGTATTTGGTGTTCACCTTGACTCAGTCTTTATGATCCAAGAACCTGGACCACTTCATGTCCTTTGACTTTGAGCATGAGATGGCTCTATCCATTGCTCAGCTTCCTGACTGCCCCATAACCACAATCATAGCTGGGCAGGAGCTCATGGCCCCTGCGGATTTATGAGTTAACCTCTGCTTGCCCAAGTGACTTCAAGGCAAGGCAGGATAAACTCAGTAGAGATTTCAGGGTGTGACAAGTTCCATAGTGATTGCAGGGTGTGTCCAACTCTTGCAGTGGCTACAGGTTGTGACAGATATACAGGGTGTAACAGAACAAAGCAAAATCTGTTTCATTCTTTGATTTTCTCCTACCACTAAGGGGTGCAGAGTACTTTTGCAAATATTAAGTTTAGATAACGTACTTCTGGCCCTAGGTAAGAAGCTTATAATAGTAGAGAGATAATCAACATAGATGCTACATACATTGCAATCTCCCAACTGCCAAATCAGATGCTCTTTTTTCAGACTTTATCCTTCACCATGTTTTCCTTCTGGGTTCTCTTGTCTTTGCTGAACTTTTCTAACCCCAGTCCCTTCTGGTTTTCCTCTTGCTTGTCTAACTGTTCCTTTTCTGTCTCCTTTGCTGGTTCATCATGTAGACCATGCTTTGTAGCAGTGGGAGTCCCACAAAGCTCTATGCTTCAGTCTCTGTTTTCTCTGTCTTGGCAATCCCACCAGCTCCCATGAGTTTAATGATCATCTCTATGCTTATGGCTCCCAGATATATTTATTCCTGCCCTAGTCCTTTCCCTGAATTTTAATACTGCTGAGGGGTCAGACAGTTTGCTCAGGGGACCAAATGAGATAATATTTGTAAAGCTTTTGGCACAGTGCCCAGCACATCATGAGCTATGTGTCAACACAACTACCTGTGTGCCCAAAGAGATAAAGTAAAAATTCTGTTCTTTTCAAATCTGTCATTTGGAAAAGAAGTGTCACTTGGGAGGGGGAGAAGATTGTGAGGGTGGATGCTCTCCAGACCAACTCTGAGGGAGAACTGAAAACCAGGAAAAGAGGAATAAGAGGAATTGGTAGGCAGAGACTGTTGGCCAACCCAGTCATTTGGGTTAGATTATGAGGGGAAACTTAAACCAATCCATGGACAGTAGATGGGAGTTAGAGCAGTGATGAGACAGGGAGGAGAAGTAAATTAAATTAAAACTATCTGTAAATGGGAAAGATTTATTTTCATTTTTAGTTGTTTTTTTTTTTTGGTGGGGAGGGGAAGCAATCAGAGTTAAATGACTTACCCAGGATCACACAGCTAGTAAGTATCTGAGACCAGATTAGAACTCAGATCCTCCTGACTCTAGGTCAGTGTTCTATTTACTACACCACCTAGCTGCCCCACGTTTTCATTCTCAGTTGTTTTGAAGGACTATTTTATTTACGTTTTTTTTTCATTAGGTAAGAGATTTGATGTTGAAGCCTGGAGACTTGGGTTCTCTTTCCAAATTCATCATTCCCCATCAATACCCATGTGACTTTGGGCAAATGATTTCCTATCCCTAGGTCTCAGTTTTCCTGTTTGTAAAATGGGGATAATACTCTCACTAGTTCCCTTATAGGGAGTTGTTGGTGGGGAAAGTGCTTTGTAAATTTCAGAGTACAATAATAACTTTAAGGTTTGTAAAGCTCTTTATAGATATCCCATTTTACAGATAAAGAAACTGAGTTGCAAAAAGGTTGACTTGCTCAGATCACACAGTTACTCAGTGTCTGAAGTCATATTTACTCTTGGGTCTTCCTAAGTTCAGGCCAGTGCTTTAACTCTTGCACCATCCAGCTAACTATAGCACATGGCAATAATGTGAGATATGATCATCAACTGAGAACTTAGGATAATTTATTAAGCACTTAAAGTTATTAGCCAATGATTGCTTTGGCAGAAAAGCCCAGTCTTTGGCTGCATTGTGTAACTCTTGGAGGGAGAGAAGAGTGCCTGGTATGTTCTCTGATTTTCTCCTGCCGTTCTGGGTCAGTGGTAGGGGCAGGCATCCAGAAGGAAAAATTCAAATCCAACACTGCAGGTGTTCCTTTATAAAATGAAGCTGCAGGTGGCTGCTTGTGACATAGGTCCAAACTGTCTGGAAGGAGGGCAGCTGGTTGTGGGAAAAGATAAGGCAACATTCCCAGTCCCTTTCTAGGCTTAACTTTTCCAGCTTAGACCTCTAGGGGATTTTACATTTCCTGCACTTTGGACAAGGACAGCCTCTTTGTGGCTAGCACCTGTGTGTAACTTCATTCTTGCCTCCTCAGCACCTGTCAGAGTGTATTGTATACAGAAGGCCCTTTATAAATGTTTGTTAAAGTCTCCTGAATGGCCCAAATAACTAATTTTCTCATAGATAGAATTAACTGAATTAAAGACCATCATGTTCTTTTACAATCCGTATTTTTTAAATAAAAGAGGAACTTTTTTATTAAAACAATACTGTAAAGTACTTAGTAATTACTCTTTTAAAAATTGTACAATGAGAGTAATGATTAAAGAAATAAAAATATCTTGCTACCTTTCTCCCTAATTTTTTAATTATTCTCAATCACTAGTTCTTCCAATGTTGGCTTACCCCCATAGGTTAAAGTTTTTAATCTCCCTTGGAAACTTTACTTAATGTTGAAAGCTAACTCAGGGCATGTTAAGCAATTCTAGCTCTGGCTCCTTAAGGCTTCAGGGTGCCTTGACACATGTTTGGAAAAATACAAAACAATACAGGATGACAGAGTTCATTAGAATATGTGCTGAACAAAATACTACGTGACAGTTAAGGTCAGCACCCGGGAGGGCAGGGGAGGATTCTTGGAGGATGTGACATTTGATTGAAATTTAAATGATGGGGAAGAATTCAAGAGAGAGAGGTTCAAGTCAGAGGACATTCCAGGCAGAGAGATACAGGGCAAGCAGAGGAACAATGATGGGAAAACAGAGTGTGGCCACGGGAACCCAAATAATGCAGTTTGGCTGGAGAGTAACATGTGTGGAAAGGAGTGGTATGAAATTCAGGCTCAAAGAGTGGATTGGTGGGAGATTGGAGAGGACCCCAAATGCAGGGAAGATTTTAAACTTTCCTTAGTTGGGAATACTGAGCCTCTGAAGGGTTTTGAGAAAGGGAGAGCCATGATCAGTACTAGACCTAAGGATGATTAGTCTGGTAGCCTGCGAAAGATGGATCAGAACAGGGAGAGACCATGGAGAGAATGACCTATTAGAGGATGATTTGCAATAATTAAAATGGGTGGTACTAGAGTGCTCGGGGTGGAAATAGGAAGCAGGGAAATAGGCTGATGAAATCTATGTTATGCAGTGGGTCCACTGGACTTGGTCCCTCCTGACTATCCTTATTCTAGCTAATGTGAAACCCACAATGCTTCTGCTAGGGGAGGGTAAATTCTGCCCCTCCAAGCTAGAAAAACTTCAAGTATGAGACCAATGACAGAGAGGCCAAGCTAAGGGTGAGGAGACCCAGTGTCAGAAGGCTGACTACTCACCAGGTGATGATCATGAAGACTGCCTTTGAGGATGTGGAGGGGTTGCTACCTGCATCATGGAGAGGGGTGGCCACACTTATGAAATAATAATAATGATGATAACAGTAACAATAGGCAGTATTTACGTGGCACTTTAAAACTTACAAAAGCACTTTACTTATGCTATCTCATTTTTTATCCTCACAACAAACCTGGGAGGTAGGTGCTATAATTATCCTCCTTTAGCAGATGAAAAACTGAGATTGAGAGAGGTTGAGTGACTTGCCCAGAGGTAGCCAGCTAGTAAGTGTCTAAGGCAGTATTTGAACTTAGATCTTCCCAACTCCCTGAAATAGTAAAGTAAACTGAGGAGGATGATGATGATTTATTTTTCTTGGAGTTGTGAAAAGTGAGGCTTAGAAAAGTTGAATGACTTACCTAAGGTCCTAGACCTAGAATATGACTGTCCAGCCTCAGACTAAAGTCTTTTGGCTCAAAGTCCCATTTTTTTCTTTTTTCTTTTCTTTTTTTCCTACTGTGGTCCTATGGTTCCATTACTTACACAAGCAGCACTTTGTTAAGACAACAGGATCGTGTGCCAAAGTCTATTACAAATTGTACAGGGGGTTGAGAAAATGGTAATTAGTAGGTAGACAGCCATAAAGGTGGATTAGTTTTATTTTGATTAGTGTATGTGAGCTATCATATTATAGGCAGGCAAATTTCAGTTCCATAGAAGAAAACCTTTCTTGATTATTAGACCCATCGCAAAGTGGGATGCCCTGCCTCTCTCCTCAGGTAGCAGAGACCCCATTCAGTCTTTGAGTAGAGATGTATTAATACTCATGTAGGACAATGTCACAGAGGGGCTTCCTCCCCAGATATGACGTGGATTACGTGATTTCTCAGGTCCTTTCTTCAACCTGAGATTCTATGACAAGAGGTGTGTAAGCCACACATTTGTACAAATGGGGAAATTCATAAAAATTACTATTGCTGGTAATAGAGCAATTCCGTTTTTTCAACAGACTCTTTCCCTTCTTCTCCTCCCAGCTGAGAATTCCCCGATAGACCCAATCCCTCTTTCTTCCCTGGCTATGAGGCAATGACCTGCACTTTTTTTCATGGGTGGCTCTTGAATCCCCCTGCCCAGGTTAAACTCTAGGAGGGGCTGCTCCTATGTGTGGATGAGCTCTTCAAGCTCAGTGCCACTGCCAGCTTGTTGGTCATTATGGCCTCAGAGGATGTGGTTGACGTACTGAGACCAACCCCAGGTGTGACTGGGATTTCTTCATCAAGAACAGCAACGTATTTGAAGATGCTTTCAGTGAGGCAACAGAACATGGCATTCATTACCTGATTATAAAAACCAGTTTGTTTTTTATCCACCTCATCAATAACCCACAGAAAATTAAATATAAATGAGTCAGAGCAGGATAGTGACTTGCCCCAGGACTATTTCTATCTGAACTTCATCAGAAAAGCTGAGACGAGGGGCAGGCAGCTGGATGGTATAGTGGATAGAGCACCAGGCCTGGAGTCAGGAGGACCTGAGTTCAAAATCTGGGTTTAGCCACTAGCTTTGTGACCCTGGGCAAGTCACTTAATCTCGATGGCCTCCAAAAAAATTAGAACAAAATAAAAAACAGCAGTAGTCCTGGCTAACTTTTATGTAAAGCTGTAATATTTGCCCAATGTTTCAACATGATCTCATTTGAGCCTCACAGCCCTATGAAGTTGGCATAGCAGGGAGTTGTCATCCCCATTTTTTGGATGATAGAAATGAAGCTCACAGAGCTTCTATGGCTAACTACCCTCCTTCCCTCCCTCCAGCCCCTAGCCCTGGTATGGGATATCTCCCCTCCCCCATCCCTGCCTTCTGACTTCCTTCAACATCCTTCAAGCTAAAATACTGTCTTTTATAAGAAGTTTTTCCTGCCTCTTCTTGTTGCTGATGCCTTCTCTGTGTTACTTATCTCCTATTCATGTGGCCCATAGCTTGTTGTCTGCATGTTGTCTTTCCCGTTATATGGTGAACTCCTTGAGATCAGGGACTATCTTTTTTCTTTCTTTGGGTTTCCCAGTGTTTAGCACAATGCCTAGCACACATTAGGTGCTTAACAAATGTTTATTGACAGATTTGCTCAAAATCTCAGAGGTGCGATTTAAACCTAGCTCTTCCTTACTTTGAGTCTGTCAATATCTCCACCGTATTATGTGACTTCCTTCCCTTAGTCAAAAGCAGATTTGGCCTGCATCAAGCTGATGTGTTGGACTAAGCTCTAGGCTTGGGAGCTAATGTCTGATCTGAGCTCAAAGCTACGCAACTTGGTGGGGAAGGGCAGGGCTGAGATCTCAAATAGAATGGTCTCAAGGCTACTCTGAGCTGAGGGACTGATGTCTTGGATGGGTTCTGGCAGAATTTTCTTGAGTCTCTGTAGAGGAACAAACAACTTCCCTTCTCCTCTCAAAGCCCTCACTGGGCTACCCCTGCTCACCCCGAAAGTATCACTAAAGGGACAGACTTACCTGGCTACCCTTCTTTCCTGGATGATGTGGAAGACAGCAACTCTGCCTCCCAAGAAAGTAGGGAGCCAATCTAGGATATGGGTCCCCCAGTCTAGACTGATGTCTGTAGAAGGTACAAATGAGTTCCTTTTGATTTAGGACAGGGGAAATGAGGGGTTTGGGGCTGGGTAGAAGTCCCAGAGGGAATAATTAATTTTTAAGTCCTTGTGGATCCAATCCCTATAGTTCCAACCCCTATTTAAGATGTTACTTGTGATTGAGTTTCTACTGTGATCTATAGGGATTTGGTTTCTTAGGGATTTCCCACTCCTTTACTCTGAGAACCTTTAACCTGTCTGTGTTACTTCTCTTCCTTCCCTCCTCCCCATTTCTGCTCCATGAGTCTAGGGTATACTCAGAAGTGAGACAGCTATGGAGTGGGTTATCTGGAAGCCTGAGTCCTTGATATCTGTGGTGGGGTAGAAAGAATCCCATACTAGTAAGCAAGAGAAACTGGATTCTAATCCACCTCCCCAGGTCTTCGTTTCACCCACTCTAAAATGAGGGGAGGTCCCTTCAGGCCCTGGCAAGTCTCTGAGTCTCTGACTCCATTTTGAAGTCTTTAGGTATCTGAAAGGCTCTCATTATGAAGAGGGATAAGACTTGTGAAACCAGGAGCAACAGAAGGAAGGTATAGCTAAGGAGCAGCTTCTTAAGCTTCCTTCCTTTCTTCCTTCTTTCCTTCCTTCCTTCCTTCCTTCCTTCCTTCCTTCCTTCCTTCCTTCCTTCCTTCCTTCCTTCCTTCCTTCCTTCCTTCCTTCCTTCCTTCCTTCCTTCCTTTCCAACTTATCACTAGTCCTGCTCTCCCCCATCACCCAATTAAAAAAAAATATTAAAGCAAATCCCTTGTGACAAATATTCATAGTCAAGCAAAATGAATTCCCACATTGATAAGTCCTTAAAAATGTCCCATTTTGTACCTTGAGACCATTAGTTCTCTGTCAGGAGATAAGCAGCATGCTTTTTCATCATTCCTCTGGAGACACCATTGGTCATTGATCAGAGATCCAAAGTCTTTCAAAGTTTTCTTTTCTTTACAATTAAAAAAAAATTTCTACATGCTGTTCTCCTGGTGCTTCTCATTTCATTCCATATCAGTTCACACAAATTTCATAGGTTTCCCTGAAACCACTCATTTCATCATTTCTGGAAACACAATAGAAATCCACCACGCTCATACACCATAATTTGTTCAGCCATTCCCCACTTGAGGGTCACCCCTCAGTTGCCAGTTCTTTGCTAACACAAAAAGAGTCTCTATAAATATTTGTGTGCATGTATTGGTCTCTTTCCTCTTTCTTTGATCTCTTTGAGATATAGGCCTTTGGGGGCATGGTTCCAAATTATTTTCCCAGAATAGCTGGTGGGAGTTCCCTGTTTTACCTGCAGTGCCTCCAACATTTGCCGTTTTCCTTTTACGCTGAGCTTTTTCAGTCTGATGGATATGAGGTGGAGCAGCAGAGTTGCTTTAATTTGCATTTCCATAATTACTAATAATGTAGGGGAAAGGAATAAGCATTTATGTAGCACCTACTACGTGCCAGATGGACACTGCGCTAAGTGCTTTCTACAAATGTTATCTCATTTGATCCTCATAATAATCATACAAAATAGGTGCTACTATTATCTCCATTTTTTGAGGAAACTGAGACAAAAAGAGGTTAAGTGACTTTCCCAGGATCACACAGCTAGTATGTGTCTGAAGCTGGATTAAAATCCCTATATACTTGACTGTAGATCCAGTGCTCTCTATCCACTGTACTACCATCTGCCTCCATTAGAGCATTTTTATATGGCTTTTGATAGCCCGGAAAAGTGCCTGCACCTATCCTTTGACCATTTATCAGGTGGGGAATGGCTCTTAATCTCATTCTTATCTCTTACAAATCTTAGGAATGAAAACTTTATCAGGGAATCTTGTTGCAAAGATTTTTTTCCTAGTTGTATAAAGTAATCCTTTGGAAGTTTGATTGATATTGCACTTAATTAGTATATTAAATTGTAGTATGCAGTATGATCATTTTCATTACATTGGCATGACCCAGCTATAAAGCAATTGATCTTTCTCCAAATGTTTCTATTTGCATTTACTTCTTTTTTTTTTTATTAAACTTTTAACATTTATTTTCACACAATTTTGGGTTACAAATTTTCTCCCCTTTTTTCCCCTCCCCCCCCAGACCCAAGCTTTCTAATTGCCCCTGTGACCTATCTGCTCTCTCCTCTATCCTCCCTCCCTGCCCTTGGCTCCGTCTTCTCTTTTGTCCTGTAGGGCCAGATAGCTTTCTTGACCCCTTAACCTGTATTTCTTGTTACCCAGTGGTAAGAACATTACATTTGGTCCTAACACTTTGAGTTCCAACTTCTTTAGCTCCCTCCCTCTCCACCCCTTCCCCTTGGAAGACAAGCAATTCAATATAGGCCAAATCTGTGTAGTTTTGCAAATGATTTCCATACTAGTTGTGTTGTATAAGACTAACTATATTTCCCTCCATCCTGTCCTGTCCCCCATTACTTCTATTTTCTTATGGTCCTTTCCCTCCCCATAAGTGTCGACCTCGTATTGCATTCTCCTCCCCATGCCCTCCCCTCTATCCTCCCCCCCATCCTGCTTGTGCCCCTGTCCCCCACTCTCCTGTATTATGAGATAGGTTTTCCTATCAAAATAAGTGTGCATTATATTCTTTCCTTTAGTGGAATGTGATGAGAGTAGACCTCGTGTTTTTCTCTTGCCTCCCCTCTTTATCCCATCACTAATAAGTCTTTTGCTTGCCTCTTCTATGAGAGATAATTTGCCCCATTCAACTTCTCCCTTTCTCCTCCCAATATTTCTCTCTCACTGCTTGATTTCGTTTTTGTTTGTTTGTTTTTTTTTTTTAGTATATGATCCCATCCTCTTCAATTCACTCTGTGCACTCTGTCTCTATGTATGTGTACGTGTGTGCATGTGTGTGTGTGTGTACTCCCACCCAGTGCCCAGATACTGAAATGTTTCAAGAGTTATAAATATTGTCTTTCCATGTAGGAATGTAAACAGTTCAACTTTAGTAAGTCCCTTATGATTTCTCTTTGCTGTTCCCCTTTTCATGGTTCTCTTCATTCTTGTGTTAGAAAGTCAAATTTTCTTTCCAGCTCTGGTCTTTTCATCAGGAAAATTTGAAAGTCTTCTATTTCATTGAAAGACCATTTTTTCTCCTGAAGTATTATACTCAGTTTTGCTGGGTAGGTGATTCTTGGCTTCAGTCCTAGTTCCTTTGACTTCTGGAATATCCTATTCCATTCCCTTCTATCCCTCAATGTAGAAGGTGCCAGGTCTTGTACTATCCTGATTGTATTTCCACAATACTTGAATTGTTTCTTTCTAGCTGCTTGCAATATTTTCTCTTTCACCTGGGAATTCTGGAATTTGGCCACAATGCTCCTAGGAGTTTCTCTTTTTGGATCTCTTTCATGCGGTGTTCTGTGGATTCCTTGAATATTTATTTTGCCTTCTGGTTCTAGAATCTCAGGGCAGTTTTCCTTGATAATTTCATGGAAGATGATGTCTAGGCTCTTCCTTTGATCATGGTTTTCAGGTAGTCCCAGAATTTTTACATTGTCTCTCCTGATTCTATTTTCCAGGTCAGTTGTTTTTCCAATAAGATATTTCACATTATCTTCCATTTTTCGAATCTGCGCGGTATGTTCTGAGATATCTGTCTTTCTCGAAAAGTCCAAAGCTTCCATCTGTACCATTCCAGATTTGAAAGATCTATTTTCTTCAGTGAGCTTTTGAATCTCCTTTTCCATTTGGTTAATTCTGCTTTTGAAAGCATTCTTCTCCTCATTGGCTCCTTGCACCTCCCTTGCAAGCTGAGTTAGGCTAGTTCTCAAGGTGCCAATTTCTTCAAGATTTTTTTGGTTCTCCTTTAGCAGGGAGCTGATCTGTTTTTCATGCTTCTCCCTTATCCCTCTCATTTCCCTTCCCAGTCTTTCCTCCACCTCTCTAACTTGATTTTCAAAATACCTCTTGAGCTCTTCCATGGCCCGAGCCCATTGGGTGGGCTGGGACACAGAGTCCTCGATTTCTGTGTCTTTGCCTGATGGCAAGCCTTGTTCCTCCCCATCAGAAAGCAAGGGAGGAAGTGTTTTTTCTCCGATAAAGTACCCTTCAATAGTTTTATTTCTTTTCCCTTTTCTTGGCATTTTCTCCACCTAGTGGCCTGACCTCTGAATGTTCTCCTCACACCCACCTCGCCTCCTGGTCCTCCCAGCAAGCGTTTGGGGACTGAGATTCAAATGCTGCTTCCCGCCTTAGGATTTTTGGCGGGGGCAGGGCTGTTATTCAGTGTTAAATTAGGCTCAGGTGCTGAGGTCAGGGGCAGGGCCGCCTCTCTGGCTCAATTCCCTCAGGGGGTTTATGCACAGACCTTCCACAATGAATCCAGGCTCCCGCTTGCTTGGGGAGCCCCCGTCCGCAGCCGCCTCTCAGCCCCCACCTCCCGGGGGGGGGCCCGAGCCTTGGGGGCACCTCACTCCCCTCTCAACCCGCCAAAGAGACTCTCTCACCTACCCCGTCAGTCACCTGTTGGTGGGGGGGCCCGTGCTGCCGCTAAAGATCCCGCCTCCGGAGCCCTTTCAGATCTGTGCCTCTCGGAGCCGTGGCCGCCGCTGCCGCCGCAGGTCCACGGACCTTTTGCGAGAGGTTTGCTGGGCCCTTTGTGGGTGGGGGGACCCACGTGGCTGCTGGAGATCCCGTCCCGTAGCCCTCTCGGATCTTTTTCTCACGGTGTCGCTGCCGCGGTATGGTTGCTCTCTGCTACCCACCCTGGCGCCCAGTCCACGGCGCGAAGGACCCCCCGTGAGAGGTTTGCAGGTCTCTCCGGAACAGAAATCTCCCTCGCTCCAATATTCCGTGGTCTCTGGGTGCAGAATTCGCCCTGGGTT
Source organism: Notamacropus eugenii (assembly GCF_028372415.1). Classification (NCBI taxonomy): domain Eukaryota; kingdom Metazoa; phylum Chordata; class Mammalia; order Diprotodontia; family Macropodidae; genus Notamacropus; species Notamacropus eugenii. The sequence continues at coordinate 56,862,172 of NC_092875.1, read as the reverse complement.
AGTCCCCTCTGCCATTCTGTGGTTTGTGGGTTCGGAGCTATGTGTATGTGCGTCTTTCTACTTCACCATCTTGGCTCCGCCCCTTGCATTTACTTCTTAATAGAATGATTTATAGCTGTATTCATATAGTCCAAATGTGTATATTTATAGGTAAATTTCAAAACATTATCTACATTTTCTAGTTACTTTTGTACTGAGGAAACTAGCCAATGAGTCCAATCTTTATTTTGGAGGTGACTGCTCCTGAGCTACAACCACATGGTGAAGAGGAGCCTTTTCGATTATTTATAGAGCCAGACCTAGTAGCATTCAAAATGAACTAAGCAGGTCACTCAGTCTGGTTCACTTGGTTTGAGGAGGATGAGCTACTGTGGGTCTATAGGTTGAGGAGATACTTTGGTTTCTCTCTTTAATGGAGCTGGTATGAAGCCAAGAATGTGTGACACTGCTGTTGCTTTTAGCTCTGTTGTTTTATTTTTTCTTTTAATTTTAGGTGACAGTATATTGGAAAAGGATATGATTTCATGAGTGTCAATAGGTCAGAAGAATGAATCATCAGAAGTCTGGGAGCTGTAGTTGATATTGGAATTTTCCAGGAGTCAGACTATGTTCCAGAGTCTGGAGCAACCTGTTCAGCTCAGTCTAGAAGCATCAGAGAAGTGTACTTATCCATTCACCAGCTATGTAGTATTGGAAGTGGACTTGGTGGGGACAGATACAAAGTAAAAACTACTTTAAGTCTGAAACTATTCTACTTAGAGAGTGAGTTGGTATGGGGAGAATGTGCCCCCAGGTGTTGAGAAGAGGAAAGTTTATGCTTCTGTCCTTCTCTACAATGTTCTCATCCACCCATTCCACCAGGGGAAGTCTTCACATGCTTGAGGTAGACACCTCCTAACTCACCAATGGGTTTGAGAGCCCTTGGTTACCTTCAACCTGGTTTGACCTGTCTGCTGAAACAGTTTACCAGGGTGTGGCTGCTGTGCATGCTGCAGCTTCTTGGAGCCACAGGTGAGAGTTGGGTGGAACAGATAGATACCAAAGGGGGAAATGGCCCTTGAAAAGGACTCTGTAGCCATCACAGAAAAGGTACTGGACCTCTGCTAATCACAAATGGTTCACAATGGAAAAATACTATAGAATCAGAGCATTAGAGAAGAAACACTGAAGGAGTGGGATGGGGAAGTTTAGCCAGTCTTGCTCTGGGAGAGTGAGTTCATTGTCTTTGGCTAGAATTTTGATTTCTAACCCATCCTGATGGATTTTTTTCCGTAATATACAGAAATGCTGATGATTTATGTATGTTTATTTTCTATGTTGCGAATTTACTGAAGTTATTGTTTCAATTAGTTTTTTAGAGTTCTCTAAGTAGACCATCATATAATTAGGACTCCTTCCCCCATAGCTTTGCTTTCTCTTGTATAAGTGCATTCCATATGCTTAAGCATACATTCTTTTCTTCTCTTTTTGCTATAGCTAGCATTTCTGCCACTGTTTCTGATGACAGCGGTAACAATGAACATCCTTATTTTACCCCTGATCTTATTGAAAAGAACTCTAGTCTTTTCTTGTTACTGATGATATTGGCTCTTGGTTTTAGATAAATGCTATTTATCCTATTAATGAAAGGTCCCACTCTTTTTACTTTTTTTTTTAAAAACAGAAAAGTTATTAAACTTTTAGAAAATCTTTTTTAGCAACCTTTGATATAATCATGTGGCTTTTTGTTATTTATTGTTAGAAGTGAGCTCGTCTAACAAGCCCCCAGCAGTGAGAAACATGCTCACCTTAAACAAAGAACCATGCCTGTTGTGAAATCAGGAAAGCCTTTATTAATCTTTATGTTCATTCTCCCTCAATGGACGGGTAGCCTCCCCAGTAAGGTTACAGAATGACTACAACATGTTCAGAAAGATGGGGTTTCTTAAACTGTTTTCTGAACTTTGGATATCCTGGGATACTGTCCCCTGGCCGTGTGACTGCATGTTCTCCTCTCTGCTACGCCCTTGCTCACACAGCTCCTTGGGCCTGGGCATTAATTCATCTCCTCTAACCTGTTGCTGCTACGTCACAATCCTTATCACCTAGGAGTGTGGAAAATGTAACTTTCTTACTTCCCACATTTGTTATTGACATAATCCTTTGTGGTTTTTTTGTCATTCAGCTGTTAGAGTTGTGTCCAACTTCTTGTGTCCCCATTTGGGGTTTTCTTGGTTTCCTTATATTGAATTCATCCAATCTAACCTCTCCAAAATGCATAATTTTTTTTTTCTATTTGTTGCAGTCTTTTTGATAACATTTTATTTAATAGTTTACATCAATAGGATATTGGTTTATAGTTTTATTTCTAAGATTTGTTTCATCTTAGTTTAATCATGTTGTTGTTTAGCTGTGTCTTACTCCTCATGACCCATTTAGGGTTTTCTTGGTAAGGAAATTGGAGTGGTTTGCATTTCCTTCTCCTGTTCATTTTACAGATGAGGAAACTGAGGCAAACTGGATTAAGTTGATGGGGATGGGATCTGAGCCAGATCTCTGATATTTGCCTGAGGCACCTGGCACATCCCAGTCAATAATCCTTTTACGTGCCCTTTCATTGTGGCCCTCGTTGTCTACCTCTGGCCCACCCCAGGTTACTTGCCAGTCCCAGGCTCCATCCAGTCTTCCCATAGTCTTTCTGTATAAATTCTGTTTTGAATGCTGTGGATAAATTCACCTATCTTGGTAGTATACTTTCCAGGGATGTACACAATGACAATGAGGCATTGCCAGAGCTAGCTCAGTTTTTGGGAGGCTCCAAAGAAAAGTTTAGGAGAGAAGAGGTATTAGATTGACTACCAAACTGAAGGTCTACAGAGTCCTGAAATCCCTTAACGCAGAAGTTGCCAGATCCTGTGCTATTCTGATTGTATTTCCACAATACTCAAATTGTTTCATTCTGGCTTCTTGCAATATTTTCTCCTTGACCTGGAAGCTCTGGAATCTGGCTACAACATTCCTAGGAGTTTTTCTTTTCAGTTCTCTTTCAGGAGGTGATCTGTGGATTCTTTCCATTTCTATTTTGCCCTTTGGTTCTAGAATATCAGGGCAGTTTTTCTTGACAACTTTTTGAAAGACGATGTCTTTTTTTTTTTTTTGATCATGGCTTTCAGTTAGTCCAATAATTTTAAAATTATCTCTTCTGGATCCATTTTGCAGGTCAGTTCCTTTCCAGTGAGATACTTCACATTGTCTTCTATATTTTTATTCTTTTGGTTTTGTTTTATAATTTCTTGATTTCTCATAAAGTCATTAGCTTCCATTTGCTCCATTCTAATTTTTAAAGAATTATTTTCTTCAGTGAATTTTTGGACCTCTTTTGTCATTTGACTTGTTCTGCTTTTAAAGACTTTCTTGTCCTCATTGGCTTTTTGGAATTCTTTTGCCATTTGGGTTAGTCTAATTTTATTTATTTATTTAACTTTTAACATTCATTTTCACAAAATTTTGGGTTCCAAATTTTCTCCCCTTTTGTCCCTTCCCCCCGCCCCAAAACACCGAGCATTCTAATTGCCCCTATCACCAATCTGCTCTCTCTTCTATCATCCCTCTCTGCCCTTGTCTCCATCTTCTCTTTTGTTCTATAGGGCCAAATAACTTTCTATACCCCTTTACCTGTATTTCTTATTTCCTAGTGGCAAGAGCAGTACTCGACAGTTGTTCCTAAAACTTTGAGTTCCAACTTCTTTTCCTCCCTCCCTTCTCACTCTTTCCCTTTGGAAGGCAAGCAATTTAATATAGGCCAAATCTGTGTAGTTTTGCAAATGACTTCCATAATAGTCGTGTTGTATAAGACTAACTGTATTTCCCTCCATCCTATCCTGTCCCCCATTACTTCTATTCTCTCTTTTGATCCTGTCCCTCCCCAAGAGTGTTGACCTCAAATTGCTCCCTCCTCCCCATGCCCTCCCTTCCATCATCCCCCCCACCCTGCTTATCCCCTTATCCCCCACTTTCCTGTATTGTAAGATAGGTTTTCATACCAAAATGAGTGTGTATTTTATTCCTTTCTTTAGTGGAATGTGATGAGAGTAAATTTCATGTTTTTCTCTCATCTCCCCTCTTTATCCCTCCACTAATAAGTCTTTTGCTTGCCTCTTTTATGAGAGATAATTTGCCCCATTCCATTTCTCCCTTTCTCCTCCCAATATATTTCTCTCTCACTGCTTGATTTCATTTTTTAAAGATATGATCCCATCCTCTTCAATTCACTCTGTGCACTCTGTCTCTATGTGTGTATGCATGTGCGTGTGCATGTGTGTCTGTGTAATCCCACCCAGTACCCAGATACTGAATAGTTTCAAGAGTTACAAATATTGTCTTTCCATGTAGGAATGTAAACAGTTCAACTTTTGTAAGTCCCTTATGACTTCTCTTTGCTGTTTACCTTTTCATGCTTCTCTTCATTCTTGTGTTTGAAAGTCAAATTTTCTTTTCAGCTCTGGTCTTTTCATCAAGAATGCTTGAAAATCCTCTATTTCATTGAAAGACCATTTTTTCCCCTGAAGTATTATACTCAGTTTTGCTGGGTAGATGATTCTTGGTTTTAGTCCTAGTTCCTTTGACTTCTGGAATATCCTATTCCACGCCCTTTGATCCCTTAATATAGAAGCTGCTAGATCTTGTGTTATCCTGATTGTATTTCCACAATACTTGAATTGTTTCTTTCTAGCTGCTTGAAATATTTTCTCCTTGACCTGGGAACTCTGGAATTTGGCCACAATGTTCCTAGGAGTTTCTCTTTTGGTATCTCTTTCAGGCGGTGATCTGTGGATTTCTTGAATACTTATTTTGTCCTCTGGTTCTAGAATCTCAGGGCAGTTTTCCTTGATAATTTCATGAAAGATGATGTCTAGGCTCTTTTTTTGATCATGGCTTTCAGGTAGTCCCATAATTTTTAAATTGTCTCTCCTGAATCTATTTTCCAGGTCAGTTGTTTTTCCAATGAGATATTTCACATTATCTTCCATTTTTTCATTCTTTTGGTTTTGTTTTGTGATTTCTTGGTTTCTCATAAAGTCATTAGCCTCCATCTGTTCCATTCTAATTTTTAAAGAGCTATTTTCTTCAGTGAGCTTTTGAACCTCCTCTTCCATTTGGCTAATTCTGCTTTTGAAAGCATTCTTCTCCTCATTGGCTTTTTGAACCTCTTTTGCCAATTGAGTTAGCCTATTTTTCAAGGTGTTATTTTCTTCAGCATTTTTTTGGGTCTCCTTTAGCAGGGTGTTTACTTGTTTTTCATGCTTTGCTTGCGTGTCTCTCATTTCTCTTCCCAGTTTTTCCTCCACCTCTCTTACTTGATTTTCAAAATCCTTTTTGAGCTCTTCCATGGCCTGAGCCCATTGAATGGGCTGGGATATAGAAGCCTTGAGTTCTGTGTCTTTCTCTGATGGTAAGCATTATTCTTCCTCATCAGAAAGGAAGGGAGGAAATACCTGTTCACCAAGAAAGTAACCTTCTATAGTCTTGTTTTTTTTCCCTTTTCTGGGCATTTTCCCAGCCAGTGACTTGAATTCTGAATATTCTCTTCACACCCACTTTGCCTCCAGATCTGCCCAGCCAGCACTTGGGGTCTGAGATTCAAATGCAGCTCCCCAACCTCAGGGCTTCGGTGGGGGTGGGGCTGCTATTCAGTGTGAGGTTAAGTTCAAGTGCTCAGGTGGGGGCAGGGCCACCTCACGGGCTCAGTTCCCTCAGGGGGTTTATGCAGAGACCTTCAACAATGGATCCTGGCTCCTGCCTGCTTAGGGAGCCCTGGTCTGCTCCCGCCTCCACTGCTGCCTCCCGAGGGGGCCTGAGTTATGGGGGCACCCCACTCCCCTCTTGGCAAGCCAAGAAAACCCTATCACCAACCTTTGGGGCCTGTGGGTGGAGGGACCTGCGGGGCTGCTGGAGATTCTGTCCCTGAAGCCTGCTCGGATCTGCTCCTCTCGGTGCCACGTGACCAAGGCAGGACCTTTTGAGAGAGGTTTGCGGAGCTCTGTGGAACAGAAATCTCATCTGCTCTGTTGTTCTGTGGCTTCTGCTGCTCCAGAATTTGTTGGGAGTTCTTTTTTACAGATATTTTATGGGCTGTGGGTTCGGAGCTAGTGTATGTGTGTCTTTCTACTCTGCCATCTTGGCTCTGCCCTGGTTAGTCTAATTTTAAAGGTGTTATTTTCTTCAGCATTTTTTAGGGTTTCCTTTAGCAAACTGTTGATTCATTTTTCATGATTTTCTTGCATCACTCTCATTTCTCTTCCCAGTTTTTCCTCTACTCCTTTTCCTTGATTTTCAAAATTCTTTTTGAGCTCTTCTCTGTCTAGGACCAATTCATACTTTTCTTAGAGGCTTTGAATGCAGGAGCTTTGGCTTTGTTGTCTTCTTCTGCCTGTATGTTTTGATCTTTCTTCTAACTAATGATATAAGAAAATACCTCTTCTCTGAGAAAGTAAGAATCTATAGTCTGTTTATTTTCCCATTTGTTCATTTTCCCAGCCAGTTACTTGACTTTTGACCATTGTTAAGTGGAGGGTCTCAGAAGCAATCTCCACTCCAGTAGTGGCTGCATCCACCCTGGGGCTATGGCTGGGACCCTCTCAGCCAGGTGAGAGACCCTTTCCAACGACTTTTGAAGCTGTTTTAGCATTTGTAAGTTAAGGAGTCTGGAGTCCACAGCAGCCATCAGTGATTCAGTTCCCTAAGACCTGCTCCTGCTCAGTCTGTGCTTGAACTGTGCTCTGCTCCCATTCCAGTGCAATAAAGCTTTCTCATTCACCTTCAAGATTGGGTTGGAAATTTGCTTTAGCCTGCCATTTTGTGGCTTCCGCTGCTCTAGAATTTGTTTAGAGACATTTTTTTACAGGAATTTTGAGGGGTTTGGGGGAGAGTTGTAGCAGGTATCTGCTTCTACTCTGCCATCTTGGCTCTGCCCCTCCCCCCTTTATTCTGCTTTTAAGGGAGAAATGTCCATTTTGGCATAATTGACTCCATGCCCTCTGATATTTCTGTCTGCCCCAAAAGATTTTCTGTAATATGGATATATGTTCTCTCATATATACTTTTTCTGGTTTCTGTTTTAGATATAATTCTAGTTCAGTACCCCATCTCTCTTGGCAGAGCAGAGTGATCGACCTCCTACTTCCCCTTCTGGTAGGAAATCAAGTCTCGCTTGGAGAAGGGTAGGAGGAGAAGAGAGTAGAGATATCTATTGTGGTCTCCCTTCAAACTACACAAGGACACCCCCATGTCTCATATGGGTGGAGTTGGTGAGGCTCAAAGAGACTGAAGAGATCTTTCCTGTTCTTGACAACTCTGCCCAGCTTCTCATACAGGTACAGGGCATTGATTGCTGTCAGTGAGGAGAGTCCCATAGCAATCAGTTATGTGTATGGGTTACACATGTATTTTATTCTGAAGACAATGGGGAGCCACTGAAGGTTTTTGAGTAGAGGAATGACATGATTTCCTGGAAGGGATTCCATATTCAGTGCTATGGAGCTCTCTCAATCAATAGGTTCAAATAAACAATTACTTGAAGAAAAAGCATACTCATTTAACTGCTAGGTAAAACCAGCCCTATAGGAGGGAAAAGCAACCTGAAACAAGGAGGTCCCTTGGGATCTCCAATGCCTCCTGCTCAACCCACAGAGCAGTGTTTATTTACTACTTGCCCAAAGGGCTCAATAGCTGGGTCATATCTACTTGTGGACAAAATTAGTTTAAACAAGCCTTGTTGTTCAGTCATGTCTGATTCTTCACAATCCCATTTGGAGTTTTCTTGGCAAAGATACTGGAGTGATTTATCATATCCTTTTCCAGCTCATTTGATGAATAAAGAAACTGAGGCAAACAGGATTAAGTGATTTGCTCAGAGCCACACAGGTAGTGAGTTCTTCACACTGAACTAAAATCTACCTTCATGTAGCTTCCATCCCCTTTCTTTTCCAAATCATGGTGGTCCTCATAAGAAAAAGAAAATTATAATCTGAATGTATAATTGGAAGGAGAAAACTACTCACATATAATCACTGTGCTAGATACCACCCAGAGTAACAAGTGTAGCCTAAGAACATCAGTGGAAAGCATCAGAAATTCATGGGAAACAATATCCAAGAAGAAGGGAAACAATTAAGACCAGGACCTCAGATGTTCCATATAGAAATGCTTAAAGAAGGAACAGCAAATAGAGTTAACTCAAGAATCAGGATGATATAATGGAAAGTGTTGGCACTGAAATCAGATGACCTGGATTCAGATATTACCTCTTCTCACACTATGTGTGTAATTTTGTGTAAGTTACTTAATTAGTCACAATGAGCCTCCGTTTTCTCATCTGTAAAATGAAGGGAGTGGAATAGTTGACTTTTCAACTCTAAATCTGTGACCACATCATCTTAATGCAAGGATATAAGTTCAGCCCCTTTTATCCAATCAATTCCTTTTAAATGAAGTATACTCTTCCAAAGTCATAGTCAGGTAGAGTCGCATTACAAGTTCAGAGATACCTGTGAAGCTGAATTGACCTCCTGGTATCTATAAATATCTCTGGGGCACTGCATTAGATCTATGCCTCTTCTTTAGACAATTCTTCCTCTTTTTTCTCATCAGAATTGTTTGTATTTATGCTATCAGAGTTTTGTTCTTGAAATTTTTTCCCTTTCCTTTCCATCCAACTTTCCCTACAAGAATACAAGTACTTCCTGGTGCTCTCCTCTTGCTTATCATAAGATGGTATAATTATTTTGTGACAAGTTTGCCATCATTTCTGTTTTATTAACCTGTTCCTTGATCAGAATCAGACCCAGAATTCTGATGACATAAATACAGCTGCTTCTGCTGAGGGAAATCTCTAAAGAGACTGGTATAGCTGAAACAGACAATGATCAATGAGGGAGTCAGGGTTGAAACTAGTGATTAATGAATCAGCCAACGTGGAGGCCTAGCTCTCATGCAGTGCCCCAGGGACCTTTATAGAACCGGCAGTGCCAATGGAAAGAACAAGAAAGTTCATCCCTAGAGATATGGGAGAAGGAGCAAGGAGTCAATTTGTAGGACTATAGGACAAAGTGATCCTGGAAAAGTGTGGTTCTTGGTAAGGGATTCCTAGTACTTATGGCCTTCCATTCATCTGGAAAATGATTCCTTTTTCCCTGTCCTGTTCCTGGAATATCTCATCTCTCCTCTAAGTGTGAACTTAACACAGTCAGGAAGGTTTTTCCTATCCATTCAATCCTCTTCTCTCATATAACCACTATTGTAGAACAGCCTCTAATCACCTCTTGCCTGGATTTATTGCAATAACCTTCTGGCTAATCTCCCTGCCCTGTTTTCCTCCTACTCCAAATCATCCTTCACTCAATTGTCAAAATGATTTTCCTAAAGTTCTTGTCTGACTAGGTCACTCCTTTTCCTCCTCTCTGTTCCCTATGCCCTCTCAACAAATTCCAGTGGCTGCCTAGTACCAGAGTTGTTGTTCCTCTTTGGTCTTGAAGAGGGCAGTTACATCATGAGGGTAATATCTTGACTCGCTTGCGAATTGGATTTAAGGGAGGCAGAGCTGCACAAAGTGGTCAGCCTCACTTTCTCCTCCAGAGTCATAGGAGTCCAGTGGCAATATTTTGAAAGGCATTTAAAGCATTTTGGCATTTAAAGCCCCTTACAACCTAACTCCTTCTTACCTTTCCAGTCTTCTTATGCTTTACTCCTCTCCACATACTCTAGGATCTAGCAACATGGGCCTTCTTGCTTTGCCTTACATACGACACTTCAAACTCCTGCCACCATTTTTTTCCCCACTGGTTCCACCTTCCATACATACATACATCCTATCCATGCCCATAATATTCTCTTTCCTCACCTCTATCTCTTAGTTTTTTTCGTTGGCTTCATTCCAGAGTCAGCTGAAATCTTTTCCATCTTCTGCAGGTTTTTCTTTGTTCTCCCATATCACTAGGACCCCCACCCTCACATCCCCAGGACCTTCCTTCTGAGATTACCTTCCATTTATACTGTATGTAACCTCTATGCAATCTACACATTGCCTCCCACTTTAGAATTTAAAGTCCTTGAGGACAGAGATTGTGTTTTTGCCTTTCTTTGTATCTCCGGTGATTTGCACGGTGCCTGAAATAAACGCTTAAAAAAATTCTTGGTTCTGACTGACTTTTTCTGTCTTACTCTTTTCCTGAGGAAACATTTCAGTGATCCCAAGGTCTGACTTCAGCTCTGAAATTCTATGGCCCTAGGGTTCTGGGAACCCTTTAAATTTGGACCCATTTTCTTTAATTGAGGAACCTTCTAAGAACAAGAGGAGAGAGGAGGAGCTAGAAGGCTCTTGTCTGTTTTGCCCCATAGAGATCTGGGAGATCTCCCTGAGGAGGAGTGGCAGTTCACTTCACCTTCAGAGTGTCCTTGTTAGGAAAGTGCTAAACAAATGTGAGCTGTTTTTATTGTTGATTACAGATATTACATATTACATACATCATGTATAATATATGTTATATGTTAGATATTGATTATAGATGATTATAGAATGATAGAATTCTTTCCTTTAAATCTAGACCTTGAGTCTCAAGTACAAACACAACTGTTTGTGCCCATTTTTCGTGATGTCAAAACAGCTGAATAAACATTTCAATTATGTACATTTCATAATATACTGTCAGCATCTTGATATTTAAAAACTTTGGATGGTTGGGATTTTGCTTTGTTATATAGATATTTTGCATAACAACACATACAGATGATTTAAAATTTTAATTCCCTCATTGAGATACTTGGGATATCTTCTAATCTTGGATCTGTTATTGTATAACAGTATAATTACATAGTTATAATTATATAATGTTACAGTGTAGCAGTATAATTTTGAGCAATTCTATTTCCTCCTTTCTTACTCTCTGCTCCCCCTCCTTCCTACAGGCTGCCCAGACCCTGCCCCACTGGGAGCAACAAGATGGCTCGCCCTGCTTGGATGAGATGGGACCTACCTTCTCTAATCCTTCAGTGAGATGGAGGAACACCCAACTTTACCATCCATCTGCCCTTCTAATGTGTCCTAATGTGTCCTTACTCTCTGTTTTGCCTTCCTTTCTTTCAGACCCCTGGCTCTTGCCATCCACCTTATAGCTGGGACTATAGGACTGGGGACTTTCTATTTACTTTACAATCAAACTCTCTTTTATGTGTCTTCTTCTCTCCCTACCTCCTGCCTGATTCTATCCCCCTCCTATTAGAATGTGAGCTCCTTGAGAGCAGGGACTGTTGTCTTTTCTGCTCATGTACCCAGTGCTCAGCACAGTCCTTGGCACATAGTAAGTACTAAGTAAATGCCTTTTCATTCATTCATTCTGAGTTCCAACTTCCCTACCTATACAGTGAAGGTGTTTGGATGAGTTCACATCTAAGGTCTTCTCCAGTTCTTACTAGTCTTAATATTAAATGTTTTATGGTCCTTTCTAGGTCTCATAGCTTACATTCTTTTTTCTCAGATCTTTCCCAGGTCTGAACATTTTGTGCTCTAAGGGTCCTTCAGTTTGTCCACTCTGTATTTATGTTCGAAGATCTTGTTGCATTGTGACATTCTCTCCTTTCCGGATGTAAAACTGGGATTCTAGAATACTTTTTGAACATCACTTCCACTCAGGTGTTAACCCCTTTTTCTTCTTTAACTGCAACTCTTTTGGAGCTGTGCTTGCCCTGGAGGCATCTGATTGTTTTTCCTCCCAACCTTCCTTTTCCCTGAGGCTTCCACTGAAGCCACAATGAGTCACTGCTTGTCCAGGAGACCACTTTCACTTCCCTGGAGAAGACCCAAGTACCAGGAGCATGTTGAGAGACATGGTGTGGGCAAGAGAATAAAGATTGTACCTCTGCAAAGGAAACATTTCTCTATTCCCCATTTTTACTGTCTGGAAAAACAAAAACAAAAACAAAACCTTTTCTAGCATCAGCATTTCTCTGCCAGGATATGGGGGAGTGAGACAAACTACTGATGTGACTGTAAGAGGAGTCTCTAGACACAACTTGACCACATTGGATGCCACAACCTCAAGGATCTGATTGCTTCTTGACCATTGGCCCCTATTCTAGAAAAAAAAAAAAAGCTAATCATTTGCAGCTGCTGCGTCGGCTAAAACCCTTTCTTTAAAAATTATGACTGTAGTTTAGTAATTAACTCTTCTTGGTTTTCCCAAAGAATTCCTTTCCATCTGAGACTGTCTCCAAAAAAAGGAAGGATTAATAGACTGATGTCAACATGTGCCCTTGGACTCTGTCTTATTCAAAATAGGATCATACTATTTAGAGCTAGAATAGGCTTTAGAGATCATTTTTGAGAGTAATTCCTGTCTCTCATTTCACAGATGAGGACAGTGAAACCCAAGGTGCTTGAGTAATTTTCCCAACATTATGCAAGGCAGTAAATGGTAGGACTGTTATTTGAACCTAGATTTCCTAACTCTAAGTCTACTGATCTTTCTAGAACCTTGTAGTTGTTGCTTATTCTTTGTTTTCAAAGAGGATCTTCTGGGGCTTAGATGAAGGTTTTCATGGGATGCTTATCACACTTATAGATGATGTAAAGCTGGAAAAGATATCAGACATTGGATGATGGGAACAGTTCCAGATATATTTTGATAGACTAGAAAGACAGGCCAATATGATAATATAAAGCTTAATGAGAATAAGCATAAAATCCTATATTTGCACAAAAAAATCAATGGCTTAAGCACAAGATATAGGAAATGTGCTTCAGCAGTTTATTCATGTGCAAAAGATGATGGTCAGCATGCTCAATATGAGCTAACATTTTTAGTAATCATGTGACCTTGGAGCGAACATGGTGAATATTAAATAACATCACAGAAATGAAATTGACATCTTAACATACAAGAACAGACTCTTTATGGATGTGAGAGTTGCTCTTGTGTTGTCTGAGTACTGTTTGTCCCCTGATTGGTCAGAACAAAGATAAGGCAGCTAGGTGGCACAGATCTTCAGTCAGAGAGACCTGAATTCAAATCCAGCTTTAGACACTTAGTAGTATGTGACTCTGGGAAGTCACTTAACTTCTGTTTACTCCTCTGTAAAATGATTGTAATAATATCATAATAAAATGAATATCTACTTGCCAGAGTAGAATACTTTCTTTGGAAACCTGAAAATGTCATATAAATGCTAGTGATTATTATTATCAGATCAGAATTAGTAAAAAGCTAGAAAGAATAATGAGTAAAAGATATAGCATATAATTGATATAATTCAATTTATTACTTACACAAATTAATTGAATAAATTGTAAGAACCCTGAAGGCAAGAACTGTTTTTCACCCCTTTTTGTATCCCTAGAGCTTAACACAGTGCCTGGCACACTAGTACTTATAAATTTTTATTGATTGATCAATAATGAAAAACGGGAAATAGTAGAAATGATATTGATGTGGATTACAATTAATTTCACAGAGAAGTTTAATTCATTAGCATCAATTACCATAAAAAGGACTATAAAAGCATAGACATCACCTTAGTCAGCAGACACTTGCCAAGAGGAGAGATGTTTTCCAAAGGCCATGCCTGTTTAGAATATTAGCTCATTTGCAAAATCTCATGAAGAAGGAATAATAAACCAATAAGCATTTATTTAGTACCTACTACTATATGTCAAGCATTGGGGATAAAAACTGATGCTTTGATTACATTGGTACAGTGAACTCAAAGGTGAAGACACCCATTTCCAATATGTCAACACCTTCTCTGAGATTTTTAAAGAGCTTCCTTATAGTACTGAGAATAAGTGACTTGTTGAGGGTCATACAGCCACATAGGCCAGAGGGAGGTCTTGTTTTTCCTATGTGGATTTTTTTTAAATTTTAAAAACATTTTTATTTATAATTTTGAGTTCCAAAATCTTTTCCTCCCTCTTTGAGATGGTAAGCAATTGGATATGTTATGTATGTACAATTATATAAAACATTTCCACATGTCATTTTGTACAGAAGACAAAAAAAGTAAAAAATAGCATGCTTCGATCTGTATTCAAACAATATTTTCTTTCTCTGAAGGTGGATAGCATGCTTCCTCATTAGTCCTTTGGGATTATCTTGGATCAGTGTGTTGCTGAGAATAGCTAAGTCATTCACAATTCTTCATTGTACAATATTACTGTTACTGTGTACAATGTTCTCCTGGTCCTGTTCACTTCACTCAGCATCAGTTCAAGTAAGTTTGTCCTGTTTGTCATTTCTTATAGCACAATAACATTCCATTACAATCATATGTCACAACTTGTTTAGCCATTCCCCAATTGATGGGCCTCCCTTCAGTTTTCAATTCTTAGCCACCACAAAAAGAGCAGCTATAAATATTTTTACACAAATAAGTTCTTTTCCCTTAGAGGGAGGTCTTAAAGCCAGCTCTCCCTAGAATCAAGGCTGACTTTACTACCAAACTGTCTTTCTTTCAAAAAAACGAAAGGAATGGAAAGGAAAGGGGAAGATAAGAAAGGAAAGGAAAGGAAAAGAGGAAAGGGAAGGAAAAGAAAGGAAAGGAAAGGAAAAAGGAAAGGAAAGAAAAGAGGAAAGGGAACAGAAAAGGAAAAGAAAGGAAAGGGAAAAGCTCGTAGCACTTGATATTCTTCAGACAGTCCCCTATACAAGTAGTAATCAAGCCTGTTCCTGCTTACTTTGGAGACCAGATGAGATTGACTTGTCCAGGGTATTATGGAGGAACGTAGTGGGGTTTGCCTATAATCTTAGATCCTGGGAAGTCTGAGGCTGCAGAATTGTTTATGCCTAGGAGAATCATTTGGGTTCTAGTTTTCAACGCTGACTAGGTGTTTGCATTGAGTTCAACATCAATATGGGAAGCCCCAGGGGATGCTGGGCCACAAAGTTTCCCAGAGAGGAAAGATCTAGATCACAAGTGAAGTAGGTGCTGGGGATATAATGACAAAGATGAAACAGTCTCTGTTCTCAGGTAACTTCCATTCTGTCTGGGAGATGACATGTTTACATATAAGTAGACAGAACAAATGCCAAATAAATAGAACACAAGAAGACATGGATGGAGAGGATATGTTGTGAGGGGTATTAGGGAGGCTTGATGTAGAAGGTGGTGCTTCAGTTGAGTCTTGAAGGAAATAAGGGATTTTGCAAGATGGGGGATGAGGAGGAAGTTCATTCCAGGCAGGGGAGACAGCCAGTGCAAAAGTATGGAGATGGGATGTGGACTGTTGGGTGCAGGAAATCGCAAAAAGACCTGTCTAGGTATAGGAAAGTATAGGAAAGGCTTAATCTATAGTGAAACCAGAAAGATAGTTTGGGATCAGGTGATGAAGAGCTTTAAAGGCAAAACAATGTAAGTATTTAAATGCCAGACACTATGCTGAGAGCTTTACAAATTTTATTTTATTTGGTCCTCCCTACAACCTTGGAAGGGAGATGCTATTATTATTCTCATTTTATAATTGAGGAAACTGAGGCAAATGGGGTTAATGACTTGCCCAGACACGCACAGTGGAGGCAGGTTTTGAATTCAGGTCTTTCTGACTCTAGGTCCATTGCTGTCTTTACTGTGCTACCTATCTGCCTCTGGGCGGGGAGTGTCTGTCACATGGTCAGATCAGACCACTTTGGCAGCTGAGTACAGAACATGTTGGAGAGGGGAGAGACCTGGACACCATTACAATATTCCAGTTGAGAGATGTGTGTGTGTTCGTCCTTCTTTGCCGAAGAAGACCATGCCATCAGAGAAATGATGACATGACTTGCACTTGACTTTGTTTTGAGTGAGGGAGGGCTGTGCAGGTCACCAGCCTCACTTCTCCTCCAAAACTCATCAGGATGACTGGAGATGACTCAGGATGAGGCAATTGAGGTTAAGTGACTTGCCCAAGGTCACACAGCTAGTGAGTGTCAAGTGTCTGAGATGAGATTTGAACTCAGGTCCTCCTGACTCCTGCACTGGTGCTCCATCCTCTGCACCACCTAGCTGCCCCAACTGAGAGGTAATGAGAGCACGAACCAAGATGGTGGCTATGGGAAGAATGAGGGGTCAGATAGGAGAAATATTATGATATATAAATGATGAAATTAGGCACTTTTTCTGGCTGCATAGAATGAAGGAGAGTGAGGATGATGTCAACTTTGGTGACTGGAAGGATAGCGACACCTTCTACAGTAACAGGGAAGTTTGGAAGATGGGCGTGGTTGGGGAGAAAGATAATGAGCGCAGTTTTAGGTCCAATGTTCAGCAGTTTAATGAAAGCATTTTGTAAATCGTCACTATTCTAGAAATGGGAATTATCATCGTCATTATTATTATTAATTAAAGATGGCATATAATCAAGCATGCAATGCTCTGTGTAGGGGACAGACTCTGTGTGTTAAGTCAGAAGAGACTCGATCATCATGAACTGGAGTAGTACGGGAAGGCTCTGAGGAGTTGGGCCTTGGAAGATAAGACAATTCAGTTTAACAAGCATTTATTAGGCACCTATTATGTACCAGGCTCTATGCTTGGCACTGGGGATACAAACACAAAAAGTGAAAAATCTCTGCCCTTGAGAAAGTTGCATTTTCCTATGGGGGATACAGCACGTACATAGAAGCAACCAGTCTACCTGATGGGAGGCAATGTGGTGGGCAAAGATACAGAGGGCAAAAGTAAATTGTGATATGGAGGGGACTGTAAGGAGATCAGCCTGACTGAAATAGAGGGTGTGTATTAGAAAGGAGGGGGAAGATAAGGTGGCAGATCAAGGGTAGGGTCAGATTGTGGAAGACCTTGAATGCTAGACCAGGGAGTTGTGACTTGATAAAGCTGTATTTTAGACAGGTAAATCTAATTCTGATGCCTTGTTGTGACAGAAGAGTGACCCTGGGTTCCAGAAGGCTATGTCTGTTGACCACAAGCTGAAGAGGATCTTTAAACACATGCCAGGGATTATTGTTCCAATTATGATCAGAGAGGCCCATCACCAGAAAGCTAGCAGATCTGTTTGGTAGCAGTGGTGTCATTTGGCCAGGGCAACTTGTGAAGGCAGGGGTAACTTGCAATCTGTACTGGTGGGGGAGAGGGGACCCACATAGATAAAAATCACAAATACCTTGAAGTTTTGATGTGACCACTCAGTCTTACAGATTATGCCAGTGGAGTGCTTGTCCTAGAAGGCCTTACCAGGTCAGAAAATGCTTTGAGCACTGGCCCATCAGGCTGTTGGTCTTTTTTCTCAGGACTTGCCTAGCTAACAGCAGACACCTGTCACTAGAGGACTGGCTCTCAGGGGACTGGAGAGACTCAAGAAGGACCTCTCTCTATTAAGGTGGCACATAGTGGGCATATGGGTTAGTATCAGTGAAATCACTGATCTTGGAAAGGATCCTAGGGAGACTCAGGGGCCCTAGTTGAACACTGCCCCCAGATCTCAGACTCTTTTCTATATGGGAAGTGGAGGGAGTGAAGTGAGTAAGAGGGATAGGATGTGGGCCCAAGTTCTCAGGGAGTCCAGTGGAGTAGGAGGACAGCTACCACCTCAGCCTTGAGGAGGTGAAGGCACATTCCAGCTTCTCTGACTCCCCAAGGCCTCTGGGCACCAGCTCTTGAGCTTACTGGCTCAGGAGGTCAGGACCCTTCAGTCCAAGGTTCCTCCCACTATCGGAGATACAGCAGCTTTCGGAGAGTGCTCTGGACCTCAGGGTTCACCTTCCTAAGTTTGCCTCCTTCCATCAGCTCAGCATCAGCCATGCGCCGGGTCACCTGCGTGGACAGGGGAATTCAAGGTGAGCCTCAAGCTTTTTTGGTGGCCTTGTTGGGGGGTAGCCATAACCAGGGCTATTGAGAGGACTACGAGTAAGACCCTGGGAATAAATTAGAGGCACCCACAGTCTACATAGGTGGGTATTAATTCCAGTGCCTTCCCTTTTAAAATCAATTCCAGTTTCTGCTGTCTGTAGCTTGCTTTGCATAAATTTGTTTGCATATTGTCTCCCCCACTAGATTGTGAGCTCCTTGAGGCCAGGGCCTCTTTTTTACCTCTTTTTGTATCCCCATTGCTTAGCACAGTGACTGGCACATAGTAGGTGCTCAATAAATCCTTACTGAGTTGAATTGAATTGAATTCTTGAGCAGTGGATGGACATGGTTGGATGCTTTTGGAATATCAGGCTGAAGGAGAGGAAGGGAGGTTGGAGCTAGAGGGGAGGGAGGCTGGGGAGGAGAGAGATGAGGACTGAGGACAAGGATGGGAGAAGAACTGGGAGAGCTACGGATTCATAAGAACTAGAGTTGGGCCTTAGTGAGTGTTGAGTCATTTACCCCCATTTTAGAAATAAATAAAGTGAGGACCAAAGATGTGAAGTGACTTGCCTAAGGTCACATAGCTAGAAGTCACACAATTGGGATTTGAAGTTCAGATCTTGTGTTCTTTCTTGTTTTCTTTTTCTTCTTTCTCCCCTCTTCTCCTCTTCCTTCTCCTCTGCCCAACATCCCGTTCTTTTTCATGCTTCCTAGTCTCAGAGGGGCAGGATTTCTATTCTGAAAGGCTCAAGCCTCAAAGGAATGGGCCTGTGGGAAGGAGGGCTTTGGGACTAATCAGCTCCTCTGCCTCTCACCTCAGTCAGGAGATCTAGGATGTGGCCTTCCATATTGGTGAACACGTCCACTATGGTCTGGATGAAAAAGGAACCATCTTCCTCATGCCTATAGGCAATGTATCCTGGGAAATCCAAGAAGATCATTAGTATTATGCAAGGGTCAGCCCAAGGGGGGAGATTGCATTTGAGGAAAAATGTGGGGAAACAATGGGATTATCCTTGGTTTGTCGAGGGTTATGGGAAGGAAGGCAGGGAGGCCGGAAAGGTTATGAGGGAGGAATGGGGAAGACCATGGGTAGGAAAGGTGGGGAAGGGGCATTGGGAGCAGAGGGGGAGCTCCTACCCTCCACGGTGGCAAAGACATGCAGGATGTCTGTGTAGGTTGGGAGCTTGGGAGGCTTTTCTTCTGACAAGAGGACAGTCCCTCCAGTCTCTTCTGGTGGAACCACTTCACCAGTATCTTTCTGATCTAAAAAATACAGGCAAAGACATGATTTTCAGAAAGAGGCCCCACAGGGAGAGAGGTGGAACATCTTAGTCCTAATAGGGCTCAGTTGTCTGAGAACAGGAAAAGTGGGATGTGGGAACAACTGATGGACTTTGGGCTGTTGTTGGGTTACGTAGGCTGGACTGTGTATTCCCTGGGTTCTAAGATCTGGATGGAACTGGGTTCTGAGCTCAGAGGTTTGTGAGATTTCTGGGTTCTGTGACTGGGCTCTTAGCTATGGACACTGGACTCTTTGGGATCTGGGTTCTGGTTGGGCTTTGTTGAACTCTTTGCTATACTGGGCCCTGAGCGCTGGGCTCTGGGCTTCAAATTGGACTGGGCAGATTAGAAAGATCCTGCTACCTGCTCCTCCTCATCCTTCTCTTCTTTTTCCCCCCTTTCTTCCTCCTCCTCTTCCCCTTCTTTTCCTTTTCCTCCTCTTCCTCTTCCTTTCTTTCCTCTACTTACCTCCTCTGCAGGCCTGTACAATGAACACCTTGGGCTTGCCCCGAAGGGCCTGGCAGTTCTTGTTAGTGAGCATAGTAAAGAGTTCCTCCAACTGAATGGTGTTGCCATCGATCCCTTCCAGTATGCCTTCCTCACCATGGGCCATGAGCACGACAAAACAACAGCTCACTGGGTCTTTCATCCGGTCCATGTCATCTCTGAACTTTTCTAGCTCCTCCCAGAAACCCTGTCCAAAGATACTCAAGTCCAGGAGCCTTGACTGAGACAGGTCCAGAGGCTCAAGGGGGTATGGTCACTCAGAACTCACCCATGTAATGGCTTGAGGAAGGGAGAAGAGAAACTGAGTCTCCGGTTCCCTGACCCCACCCTGGGCTGGACCCATCCATCACCAGAGCCTGTGGTGAAGAGGCTGGAGTGGGGGGAGATGGTGCCATACCTTAGCTGGAAGATTCCTCCTCACTGTGCTCTTAAAGCCCAGGACCTCATACATGTGCTCCAGGGCTTTCACATCTGTTTCTGAGCCTGCTCGGTCCTTGGTGATACACAGGGTCAAAGCCAGACGGGCATCAGACATGTCATAAGCACCCTAGGTTCCAGAACAGGTCAAGGGTCAGGAGGACAGTGGGCCCAGGGACCTCCTTCCTCCTGCAGACTTATTGACTTTACTTCATCCCCTTTCCTCATTCTCAGTGGGATTGCTCTCATCATTCTCTCTCCACTCCTTATCCCCTTGCCCTACCCCCACCTCTGCCTCAATTTATGAACCATAACTCATCTCTTCCTGCAGCTTGCATGAACCTACCTGATCTGTAGATTGCTCAGCTTCTGAACTCATGTCTCCTCTTGCTCTTGTCCTAACGCCCAGGGCCTTTGGTTGGATCCTAAGGGAAGGGGTCAGGGTGGAGTTGACGCAGAGTAGTCAGGTAGAAGCTTTTCTGGGGAGGACAGAGAAGTATAGGGACTGGAAATGTTTCCCACTGCATTCCTCAGGGGAGGTAGAGTTGAAGAGATCCCAAAGTCCTGTGGTCCCCCTCCCCTCTTTTGGGGAGAGATAATACATAGTGTAATGGGAAGCACACAGGGCTTGGAGTCAAGAGACCAGGATTGGAGCCTCAGTGATGCCAGATTCTGCCCATGCATGGCCTTTATTTCTCTAGGTTTCAGTTCCCTCATCCCTAAAATTGGGGGGAATAGATGAGCCCTTGTATCTCTTCCAGTTCTGCTGCTGATTCTATCATCTCTTCATCCATATTATAGAGCGAGATATCCGAAAAGTGACAGATTTTTGTAGGATCAAAGACTTGGGGCTGGAAGGTTCAAGTCAAGATGCATTTATCAGGTGTTTTTAGGTGCTAAGCAAGGCAAAAAGCATGCTCCATGCCCTCAAGAAGAGCCATGTCTAATGGGGGAGGTTCCATGCAAACAAGTGTGTACTTACAAGTGTGGAAATGCAAGGCAATTTGAGAGGAAAGGTATTCGCCCTGAGGAGAGAGAAGAAACTGTCAAAGGCTCCTTGTAAAAGGCGGGATTTGAATTGAATCTCAAAGGAAGCTAGGAAAGTTGGTAGAGGACCAAGGGAGGAAGAGATGATCTAGAGATTAGAGATGATCTAATCTCTGCCCTCTGCTTTACAGACAGGGAAACAGGCAAGAGAGGAGAAAGTAACTTACCCAAGGTTACATAAGTAGTGAGTAGTAGAACCTGCATGTAAACCAAAGTCCTTTGATACCCCAGCTCTTGTGCTTTCCCCAAGATTTCTCCAGATTCTAGGGAATTCATCAAAAGAGTAGTAGGCAGGATGGCAGAGCCTGAGACTCTAAACAGGAGGGGGTGGACCCAAAGGGATGGGAGACTCCTGGCAGTGTGATGCTACCTTTGAACTGTCTGAACCATCAGAACACTCTCAAAATCCCTAGGAAACTATCTCTCTCTAAATTTTGTGCTGTAGTTATTTATAGATTTATCTCAGGGCTCTGTGTAGAGGAGAGGCTGTGGACCTTATTCCTCTGGGTCTCATAGAACCCAGCACAGGGCCCTGCCCAGAGGAGGCTGCCAATGACTACGTAGTTCTTTAATGAATGAGTGAATGAATGATTTGCTCTAACCTGGCTTTAGTCCAGTCAACAATGAAGGTGTTCCCATATGGATGAAGGAAGAGAGAGAGAAGGGTCAGAGAGGAAATAGAGGAGGGGGAGAGGATATAGAGAGGTGAGAGGGGAGCAGAGAGAAAGGGGAGAGGAGGAGAAGAGGCAGAGAAGATGAAGAGAGAAATGAGGGGAAAAGAGAAGAGAATGAAGCAAAGGATAGATGGGAAAGGTGATAAAGAGATAGAAGAGGAGAAAGAGAAGGAATGGAGGGGGACAGAGGACAGGATGAATAGGATAAGAAGAGGAGGAGAGGGACAAGAGGAGGAGGCATAATGAAGGGGATAGACAGGGAAATCAGGAGAGGAAGACAGAGGGATGAGATGGAGAGAGAGAAGGGGAAGAGGAAAGAAGAGAGAGAAGAGAGATAGAAGGAGGAGTATGGGCTGGGAGAGAAGAGGGAGAGAAGGACAGAGTGTTGGTGAGAGGTCACTGGGGCCCATTCCCCGGGAGCCAGGGCTTGGGTAAGTCCCAGTGCAGAGGGCAACACTTACCCACTCTGAGGTCAGCAGCCCCACAACAGAAAGGTCAAGAGAATGATGTGGTCTTGGAGAAGGAAGGAAGGAGAAGGAGGAAGGTGAAAGTCTTCAGTGCTGGGGATGGTCCAAGTCACAGGTACATCATCAAACTCCTTCCTTTTCCTTTGTCTCACTTTTGGCCACACTAGACAGAGGAAATATGCCTTGTGTGGGGAGGAGAGAGCACGGTCTGTGTCAGACTGACTATCACCTTGACTGCCAGTGACTTGAACGCTCTTTCTGACTTCCTTTTGAATGAGAGAAAGGGAAACTCCCTTCACGCAGACCTGGGTAAGGAAACTTGGCCAAACACCAAAGCACACAGGTCCTGGCCACCACCCAAGCAAGGCTCAACTAGGACCTACTGCTTGAGAGGAGACTGGCAACCCCAGGAACACCAAGACCAGGAATTTTGAACCTCAACAGTTCACAGATAACCTTCTCAAGAGTCTACTCAGCCAGGTGCCTTCTGTCAGTCTGATCTTCAACATTTAAATTTAACACACATTTATTAAGTATCTCTGGTATGCAGAACTTAGCCTCCCCCACCCTTATGCTCTCCACCTTTCCCATCCTCCAACTTTCTGTCGTCTCCCTCCTGATCCCCTCTCTAAATCCTCACTCCTAACATCTTCTCTCTCCCTCACATCCTGATCCTGTGTATATTTATTCTCACTATCATCCTTGCCTCCCCACCCTTGTCCTTATTCTTCTCATCGATCTTATCCAAAATCACAGAAGAGTTAGTTATGCTTTCTCCCCACCACTTAGAATCATCATCATATCTACTCCTGAACAAGACTCACCCCTTTTTGATTTTCCTCTTTTACCCCAACTTCTTTCATACCCCAACAACATTGTCCCCACCCCCATTCCATTTAATGAAATTCTTTCCAAACTTTGAGGTTTTGGGTACCAATTTTTTAGTATAGCCATTGATAAACCGGTACACATCTAAACAAGGACAAACAGGATAATGAGATGATTCAATATAGTCAATGAACTGGTGGTGTTTAGGCTGGAGAAGTCAACACTTTGTGGGGGGGACATGGTAATTACCCTCAAGTATTTTAAAGGTTTAGATTCATTCTGCTTAGCCCAAGAGGTCAGAAATAGGACCAGAGAGGCAGGTTTCAGTTCATTATAAGAAAAAGATCCCAAGAATTACAGCTGATCAAAAGTGAGATCATCTGATTGGAATGGTAGCCAGTTCCCCATTATCAGAAGTCTTCAATGAGTGACTGAGTGACTACTTTTCAGGGATCTTGTAGAAGGGGTGCTTTCTGTTGGGTGGAAGGTTCAGGTAGGTGATCTGGGGAGGTCCTTCCAATTCTGATGTTCTAAAAGTATTCCTTGTATAATGGTTGGAGTTCCTGGGGATCCAACCTGTAGAAGTTGCCTGTTATAAGGCAGAGTATGCTTCATCATTAACTTGTGAACAGCGACAAACAGCTGAACTCATTGTCTCTAAGAGATGATGAGAAGATGAGGAGCCAATGTCAAAATGAGGTTGCCTTTCAGAAATTTGGGAGATGACCTGTGTTGGGGTCAATTCCAATCTAAGGTGGTGAGAGCTGTAACTTGAGTGTTTCTTAGATTCAGAGCTGGAAAAGATCTTAGAGAATACCTAGGTTGATCAAGCGCCTCCCTCCAATTTTATAGGTAAGAAAATTGAGGTTCAATCCTGCTTAATTTTACACAGGTAGTAACTGGGTTGAACTGGGATATGATCCCAGGTTGTCTGACTCCAAACCTACTCTTTCCCACTCTACCACTCAGGCTTCTCTTTAGTCTTCCCTTCTGTGAGGAGGAGGGAAAAATACAATGAATCAATGAGCTTGAGGTAAAGAACCCAAGTGAGAAAATCTCCCAATCATTTTGGGTATATTCTGAAAAGAACATTCTGTTCTCAGCTGGGGCTGTAATACAAAGGGAAGAGCACTGCCTTTCCAGTCTAAGGACCTCAGTTTAGATGTTGACTCTCATTTACAGTTTCCTCATCTATAAAATGAAGGGGTTAGAGTTCGACTAAGATTCTGTCCAGCTCTAAATTGAAGATTCCATCAACCACATCTTGGTTTGGGGAACTTTCACTAATGAATAGGTTAGAAAACTTAGGTACTCAGGTCCCTTCCTGAACTTAGGTAGGATAGATTTCTTTTGGATGCATTTAAGTGACCTTCTCTTGAGTTATTATTTCAGAATTTGCTTATTCTCTTCTTTCTGAATGGCAAGGTGGATAAAGAGTGGCTTTGGCAGCTCTGAGTCTTCTCTCTAGCACATATTACTGTGAGACACTGAGCAAGTTGTTTAACCTCTCTGTAGTCTGGGCAACTTTCTAAGATTACAAATGGTAGAGAAGGTACTGCTGTAGTTTTTCAGTTGTGGTCTGACTCTTAATGACCCCATTTAGAATTTTCTAAAAGATACTGGAGTGGTTTGCTGTTCCTTTCTTCAGCTCATTTTTCAGGTGAGGAAATTGAGGCAAACAGGGTTATGTGACTTGCCCAGGGTCACACAGTTAATAAGTGTCTGAAGCCAGGGTTGAACTCAGAAAGATGAATCTTTCTGACTCATCTATGCCACCTACCTCTGCTGATCTGATGGTAAAGGGAGTTTCCTAATTTATACCAATGGATTCAGAATCAGTTTCTATCCTATCCTATCCCTATCTCTAGACCTTGTTTTTTTTATGAATACTTACTTCAAGGCACCATAGTTTCTTCCATGTGGGTGCTCCTTCTCTTCATGACCATATCATGAAGAAAGCTGCTGAATTTGGAGTTAGAGGGCCTGAATTTGCATCCTGGCTCAGCTATTTACTACCTCTGTGAATTTGGGCAATTGCCTAACTTCATTAGACCTCAGTTTCCTCATTTATAAATAAGGCAGTTGGAACTTATTACTTATGAGGTCCTTTACAGCTCTAGGTCTATGATCCTATGATCCAATTGCTTAGCCTCTGGAGGCCTCAGTGTTCTTGTCTGAGAAGTGAGAAGGTTGGCTTAGATGACCTCAATGGTCCCTTCCAGTTCTTAAAAGTCTGAGGTCATATGCTCCTTAGAACAGAGTCCCGGTGAAATCGTACAGCTTACATGGTGGCTAACTTTCTATAAACCTAGTCAGGGTGGTCCTTGGATGACAGTCACACAATTTAGTGTTGAACCTGAAGTCTTTTGAACTCAGAAGGATTTGCCAGAACTTTTGCTTCTAGAAAAAGCACTCTTGTTGTCTGCAGTTTGTGCAAATGGAGGGTGTGGAGGGTGAAGAAGGGAAAGAATGATGGCAGTGGGAAGACTGTGGTACCTGAAGAAGGTGGCAGAAGCCGAGGAGATGGTTCAGGGAATGAGTGATCAGGCGGGGTTGAGCAAGGTGTGTTCTTAAGACAACAAAATCAACCCGTTTAACTGGAGTAGACAAGAGGATGTTGGGAAATGAGGTCAGATTGGTGGGGTGGAGTAGGTTTATGAAGGGCTTGGGAAGTTAGGCATAGATGTTTTGATTTGTAATATTGGGGGGAAATCTCTCAAACCCTAAAACACTGGAATTGGAGTCAGGATACCTTGAATGTGCTCTGCTACTGACTAGAGAATCATTTTTCTTCTCCAGGCCTCAGTTTCCCCACATACAAAGGGACTGGACTAGTTCTCTAAGGTACTTTCCAGTGCTGACAATTCACTCTGCCTCTTTTAAAAAAGACTCAGTATGTTGGAACAGAGGAGGGACATGATCATTGCTGTGCCTTGGGAGGATGACCGGAGATTTTTTTAGTCTCTATAGCTCCCTCACTCCCATGCCCTCTGAGAAAGAGAGGAAGAGTTGGGGGGGATTGGAAATGGGAGTGAGGGAGCTTTGTCACCATGCCAAGTCTGCCTTGTATAGCCATAGCTCAGGATGCCACTAGCTCCAAATGTTGCGTCTCCTGGTGGAATTACAGAATCTCAGAGCTAGAAGTACCTTCCATCATGGAAGAGGACAAGTGGTCATCCAAGCTCTGCTCAGAGATCTTTAGGGTCTGGAAGTTTCAGTTTCCATTCTGACTCAGGCTCTTCCACTGACAGTCCAAATTCCTCTGTCCCCAAGACTTTTCAGTATGCTTTTGGTTCTCTTGATAACACTTAGGGCTCCAGCCAGACTAATGAGCTCCTCTTTGACTTCAGTTCCCAGAAGTCCTTTGATGTCTCTGAGGATTTGTGTAGAGCCTCAGCACTCCTTCGTGAAATTGTTTCCTTCCCTTCATCTTGAGAACTTACCTTACCTTCTTCCTTTGAGAAGAATCCTGGGAATTTACCTTCCCCTTATTTCCTGACCCATTTCAGCAGTCTTACCACTACTATTTGGACTATCTCCTCCCAACCGTTAACCTGGACTCCATCCCTGAGTCCTTGGATACTCATAGTTTTTGCCTTATCTTGTCAAGTCTTTACTATCTGTCTGCCTCCCTCCTTCCCTGGCCCCCTTTCTCCTTCCTCACTTCTCTTTTCTCTCTGTCTGTCTTTCTCCTCCTGCCTCCAGTTCTGGAAGAGCCTCAGAAATCTCCTTACATGGCAAGTTAAACCCATCTCCATGGGGACTGTCTCCATGGGGACTGTCTTCAGCCTAGGTGTCCCTTCCTCAGGGGACCACCTTCTAGAGACATCCCAGGTAACTCAAATGTGCCTTAAATCATCCATCCTTAAATTTTCCTTAGTCTTGGAGGTTGGAGTGTGAGGGAATGTTGGTATTAGTAGGATCATAGCTTTAGATTTAGAGATGAAAAGAATCTTAGAAGTCATCTAATATAATTCCCTCATTTACAGATGGGGAAGTAGAGGCCAAGACGAGTTAAGTAACTAGCTTAAGGCTACATAGGTAATTTGTAGCAGGGACAGAATTTACATTCAGGTTCTCAAAACTCTTTCTGCTGCGTCACACTGTCTCTCATATCAAATCACCTTGCCCTGGTCTAGATTTGTTATTTGCATTTGGAAAATGTCAAAGAATCAAAGCATTCTGGTACATATTAGAGATTAGTGATTCAAATTTGGGTGTAGAGACAGAGAAGTAAAGCGATATTGTGAAAAGAAGCCAGGATTTGGTCTCAGAATTGGATAAAATCTTTCTGCTACTTCATACCTAGTTGACCCTGGGCCAGTCTATTTCTTCAGTTCCCTCATCTATAGCATTGTTAGACTAGACATTCTTTGAGATCTCTCTTTAGCTCGAAAGTCAATAACATGGCAGACATAAAATAAGGGGAGTTATCCTTCCTCTATCCACCAAACATTTATTGATGGTTGAAGTCATGAGAATGGATAAGTATGGAAGAAGAAAGGGCAGAAGGAAGATCTCAAGGATGGAAGACTGAGCCTTGGGGAATGGTCACAGTTTGGGGCAAGGGGCAAGGAACAAGGCTGGAGTGGTAGAAGGGGAATGAGGAGAGTCAAAGGGTAAAACAGAATTAACTGTCTCAGTGCAGTTAAACAATGACTTTAGATAAAGTCTTAAAAACAATTTCAAACTTTAAGAAGTTGAATGGAAGATCTGAGTAGTGTAGTGGAAAGAGCACTGGGCCAGGAGTCAGAAAGACTCATCTTCCTTATGTTCAAATCTGGCTTCAGACACTTACTAGCTTGTATGACCCTGGTCAAGTCACTTAACCCTGTTTGCCTCAGTTTCCTAATCTGCAAAATGAGCTGGAGAAGAAAATGGCAAACTGTATCAGTATACGGTAATTATTACTACTAATAATGAGCACCTCTTAAATGAAAGACTTAGCTGAAAAATTCGAAATACAAAGATGAAGTTGTCCATAGTCCCTGCTCTCAAGAAGTGTGCAATCTAGCCCGGACAGATGACTATAAGACAGAATGAACTTATTCCACCTACCCTCCCTATTTCACTTCAATGTTGGGAGGAGTTACTGAAACAACCAAATTTGACTATGTATTGGGGAGTGAAAGAAGTGAGGTGATTTAGATTTAGAGCTGGAAGGAACCTTAGAGATCAAGAAATGTAACTCTCATCTTACAGATGGGGAAACTGAGATGTAGAGGAGTTAAGTGATACCATGACCCAGCTGTGGCAGAAGAGGACTGGGAGACAAAGTTGGAGAGAGACATCAGAGTAATGTGGTGGCAGCAGGTTTCTCCTTATCAAGGCAGGCTGCTGGGTTTATTCAAACTACTCCAGGAATGGTGAGATACGGTCAGAAGTCCCTGCCAGTGACAGGTCTGGCTGAGACTGAGAAAGTCACTGGCCATGGGACCTTAAGTTTCCTTCTGCCACCTGGATCCCAAATACAACCCCCTAATCATAATTCCTGAGTCCAGAATTCCTTCAGAGTCTTCGTGTCTTCTGATGATTGTTCCTGTTGGATACATAAGTGGAACATTGAGAAGGAACTTTGTTACATTGTCTACACTTCTTTGTCCATTCACAGGGATACTGCCAGGGAGAGCTAACCTAAAGGCAGAGACCTGGTAGATGAAGTGTTGGACTTGGTATCAGAAAGACATGAGTTCAAATCCAACCTCAGATATTTATAAACTGTGAGATTTTGGAGAAATCACTTAATCTCTGCCAACCTGAGTTTCTTCTTTTATAAAATAACATCATCTACTTCATAGAACTATTGTGAAGATCAAATGAGGTAATATGTATAAAAGTGTTTTGTAAACCTTAAAGTATTTTACAGATGCTAACTTACTATTATTGATGATGGTGGTGATGATGATAACTCCTTGGTATGAATAAGGTTATGTGCCATTTGCTATGGTTGGGAATCTTGGAGGGTCTGTGGAATTTATTATGTATTGTTGTTGCTTTTATCTTTTCTATTCCAACGCAACAGGCATTGCTATTTTTTTCTTTTTTTTTGTGGGAAGTTAGCTCCATTATACCAAGATCATATAACTAGGGCTTATGGAAATATATCTAGTCAAAAAAGAAATGAGGGTTGCCATTAGGTGACAGCTAAGAGCTGCCCTAATTGGGTAAATAATTCACACTCACTAGATCAGAAGTGTCAAACATAGCCTATGTGCATCCCACAACACTCCTGAGTGAAGCCTGAGCTGGATTAAAATGTAGTTTCTATTTGATTTTAATGTGTTGATATATTAATAAAAAATATGTGTATATACACAGACACACACAGACACACAGACACACACACACAGATTCCTAAGTCATTACGTGGCCTGTAGGGATCCTTGTGTATTTTGGTTTAGTGGCCTCCCTTTTTATTTGAGTTTGATACCATTGAACTAGATAATCATTTGGTACTGACCCATAGACAGACATAGAGCCAAAGGATAGAAAGTTGTCTGTGCTCAGAGTTTGGAGGAAGTAGCATGGTACCATGTTAGATTCAAAGGACCTGAGTTCAAATCTTGCCCCTTAAACTGCCTGTGTGACCTTGGATAAATCTGGGCTTTAGTTTTCTCATTTATAAAATGGGGTGGGACCCGATGGCCTTTAAGATCCCATACAGCTCTAGAGTTTATGATCCTCTGACCCTAAACCTCCCTACACTCTTCTGCTCAGGAGGTTGGATGCATATCATCATCAGAGTAAATGCAGTATAAGCCCACAGCTAGATCCTTGTTTTAATGAATAGGACCAGACTTTAAGCTGGTGATTAAAAATGTTAAAAAATAATGAAATATCCATGAAAGGGTTAAATAGAGGGGCCTGACAAATTTAGGAAGAAAGGACTCTATTTCCTAATCTGTAAGATTAGATCGCTGCATTCCCTCCTAGCTCAAAATCCCATGAATTCTAGGGAAGGTATTAAGGAGGACGTATGACCTGAACTAGACCTTCAAGAAAGAGAAAGATACCAGTAGATGGAGATGAGCCCAAGAGAAACTGCACTGCAAGATTTTATGTGTCTTAGAGAAGGAGGCTGTGGGGATGCATGGAGGCTGATGAGGTCAAAAGACAGAAAGAAGTTCCCTTTGGCAGGCCATTGTTAAAATCTTGCCTTCCATTCTCCATTGCCCATTCCTTTATTCATATCCTCCTAAACCCATCTCTTTCCTGAAATGGTTCACTCTAGAACTATCCATCTCTTCCACTGTGCTTGCTGGAACGCCTGCTCTATAAGTAATAAATACTGATATCTTACACCTTTGCTTTTCTTGCTTTCTCAACTTCTTGTACTTACTGAGTCCGAGATCCTTTTACAAGGAGCCTTTCCCAGCCCTCAATTAGTCTTAGTGCCTTCTTTCTGAAACTACTCCAATTTATTCCCTCCTTGTTCATACATAGGCATTTGCTTGTTGTCTCCTTACACAATAACAATCCTGCGAGGAAAGTGCTTTCCATTTTGCAGATGAGGGAACTGAAGAGAGAAAGAAACATAAAAAGGAAGAGGAAGAAGAAGAAGAAGAGGGAGAAGAGGAAGAAGAAGAAGAAGAGGGAGAAGAAGAAGAAGAAGGAGAAGAAGAAGGAAAAGGAGAAGGAGGAGGAGAAGAAGAATAGGAGGAGCAGGAGGAAGAGGAAGAGGAGGAGTGGGAGAGGAGGAAGGAAGGAAAGATTCCTCAATAACAGGGTTGTTCTTAAGTAGGCACTTTATAAACACTAGATAATTGATTGACTGAATCTAATTTCCTTATTTTACAAATGAGTAAACTGAAGCCCAGAGAGGCTGCAATTCACTCAAGGTTACACAGATACTAGTAAATCACAGAGCTGATATTCTGAATCAGGTCTTTTGCCTCCAGATCTGCTATTTTTACCACTGTATCATACAGGAAATCACCAGTGAATTTGGAGAGAACAATTAAAGTAGAGCAGTGAGGCCAAAGGGGAATTAGGGAGGGGTATAACAGCTAAAGAAACTAGGAATGCTTAGCTCAAAAAAAGAAGAGACAAAGAGCATATGTTTGCAACCTCAATATCTGAAGAGCCATCATGTAGAAACAGATTTGTCCCACTTTGTCCTGAGAGCAGAGTTAGGGGCACTATGTGGAAATTACAAACAGGCTAATGAGATCAATATAAGGAAAACCTTTCTTCAGGTGAAGCTGTCCTAAAGTGGAATAGACTGTCTCCAAAGTAATGAATTCCTTGCCTCTGGAAATATTCAAGGAGAGGCTGTAGGGGATGTTGTAGAGGGAATTTCTTCTGGGGGGGTTGGACTAGATCAGGGGTGGGGAACCTGCAGCCTTGAGGCCACATGTGGCCTTCTAGATCCTCTCTTAGTCTTTTGACTAAGTCCAAGTTTTACAGAACAAATCCTTTTATTGAAGGGGTTTGTTCTACGAAGTTTGGATTTGGTCAAAGGGCAGCACTTGAAGACCTAGAGGGCAACATGTAGCCTTAAGGCTGCAGGTTTTCCACCCCTAGACTATATACTCTTTGAGGTTCCTTCCAGCTCTGTGATTCTATGATCTACAAATGGTACTATGCCAGTCATAGAAACGCAGCAAGATTACTGCCCTCTAGGTCACCTAGGAAATGTGGTGACAGAAAGCCCTTGGGTCAATGGGTGCCATCTGGCATCATCTTGAATGCTTGGAAAGGATGGCATGTAGAACAGAGTTTATGAGTATTCTCTGAGTAGGTGAGGGGGTAGAGGTAGAGAATTAGGCAAAGGGAATTAGAAAATTAGACTAGAAAAATTAGAAAAGGCAAAATCTGAAAAATGGATGTGCCTGGCAGGAGCTGAGAGGACAAGTTTCAATAATGAATCTCTGCTAAGGCCCAATCCAATGTGTTGAATACAAGCAGTCTTTTAAAAAAATGTCCAGACCTTTTTAGCCTCAGTAGTAACAATGTGTTGGTTGTTGGAGAAGCAGAGAGATTATGATTGAAAAAAACAACAAACAAATGAGGAGTGAGTAGAAATGGTAGTTCTGCTTTCAGTTTTGCTAGCATTCTTTTGTATAAAAATAATTTTGTGTTTTCACAACCAATCTCCTGAACAAAACTATCTATACATGGCTGCCTTTACTCTCTCTCTCTCACTCTTTCCTTCACCCCCTGCCCTCTGGCTTCTGATCTCATCACTCACCTGAAACAGCTCTCTTGAAAATGACTAGTGAGCTCTCTGTTGCTAGGTTTAGTGGCCTCTCCTCTATCTCCATGCTTCTTGATCTCTCTGTAGTCTTTGGCATTGTTGACCCTCACCTTTTGGATGTTCTTTTCTCTCTGGGTTTTTGTGACACTGGTTTATGCTGTTTCTCCTCCCACCTATCTTACTCCTCCTCCTCAATCTCTTTTGCTGGATCCCCATCCACATAATTTCTCTCTACTTGTGTGTTTTTCTTGTCTCTTTCTACTTTTTCACTTGGTGACCTCATTAGCTCTCATGAGTCTAGTGATCATTTCTATGTAAATGATTTTTCCATCTATATATCCAGCCCTAGGCTCTCTCCTGAGCTCCAGTCTCGCTCACATCACCAACTGTTTATTTGTTCAAAATGGAAACCCTAGAGATATCTCAACCTTAATCAGTCCAAAGTAGAACTCAGTAGATCTTTTCTTAAACAATATTCACTTCTGATTTTTTTCTGTTACTGTCTAGGGTACCACAATCCGAGTCATCTATGTTTGGAATCTTATGAACCCCATGGCCTCCATCCCCTTACCTCACATATCCATTCTCTTGTCAAATCTTTTCATTTCTATCTTCACAATATTCCTTGAATTTGTCCTCTCCTCTCTCCTCACACAGACATCCTACTGGTTTAGGCTCTCATCACCTTTCACCTGCACTATTGTAATAGCCTCCTTGTTGGTTGACCTCCCAGCTTCAACTCTCTCTCTCTCATTCTCTCCTCTAATTCATTTTCCACATAGTTGCCCAAATGATTTTCTAAAGCACAAGTCTAACCATGTCTTTCCCTATGTGATAAACCCCAATAGATCCCTGTTATTTCTAGAATTCCATTTAAACTCCTTTGCTTAGCATTTAAGGTTCTTTATAACCTGGCCATGCATTGCTCATCTTCACACACTCTGTGACCTAGTCATAATGGCCAACTCTCTATTCTGTACTCTGTGATTCTCTATCTTTTATCTCCTCTTCTTTGCACTATATGGCCCCCATTCCCTCCTCACTTCCACCTCTTGGAATCCCTGGTTTCTGAAAGACTCAGACCAAGAGCCACCTTCTTCTAGACAAATCCTTTTCTGATCCTCCCAGTTGCTAGTGCTCTCCCTCTGAAGTTTACCCATATCCGTTTTGGGTATATATGTATATACGTGTTGTCTCTCCTGTTAGAAAGTGCGATATCTGAGGGCAGGTAATATATCACTTTTGCCATTGAATCCCTAGCACTTAGTACAGATGTTGGTACATAGTAAGCATTTGATTGATTTACATAGGCATATATAAATATATTGCCTTCCCTCATAGAATCTAAACTCCTCGAAGATAAGGATTGTTTAATTTGCCTCTTTGTATTCTCAGGGTCTGGCACGTAGTAGGTGTTAAATAAATACTGGTTGATTACCTGACCTTTCTTCACAGGATTTTGTAAGTTAGTTTATTATACTATATTCTAAATAGGAGTTGTGTTTGGCAGCCATCCCTCTCTCTGCTTGGCAAAGCTTATTTGATTAATAATAACTGTTTGTTAACCTTGGTGAATTCCTTTATCTGAACCTCAGTTTCTTTACTTATAAAATGGGGATACTGATCTTTGCCCTGCTTTGCCTCTCTTACAGGGAAATGGATGTAAGTTGGGAAGTGCTCAAAAAAGGGGAGTCAATTTAAAGATTAGCTAGTTTCCAAGAGAAATCTGATTTTATCAGCAGGGATGGAGGAGTTGAAATGGCTGGGGTGTATTGAGTACAAGAAGACAATGGAGACCAAACCCTCATTCAATGTTTGTAGTCATCTTCCCAGATTTCTTGTGGTAAGAAGATATTGACAAACTACTGATCAGAATCAGTGATAGGTGGAGGGAGGGAAAAGGGGGGGGGGAAATTACTATTTGACAACCTGTTGAAAAACACCTGCCTGACAGAAGGGAGGGAGATAGCTGGAGGCCTAAAATGTCAGCAGGTTGGAGGGAGCACGGAGAAAAGTTTCCGCAATGAGATGGGGACTCCCTCTGCTGGAATATTTACAAGACCAAGAGGGTGTCTTTCATTATTGTCTCCATGCTACCTTCCTCAGTAAATTGCCAGAGGATCCTGGTATCATTAATAACTCGCCTGAGCACAGTGCCCTGCTTTGCACACCTGTTGCCACAGTAGCGCAGAGGCTCAAGCTTGGAAGGGACCTCGTAGTGCGGATCCCCTCTGTAAGATCCCTCCATATCTTAAAGCCCCTTAGTGATGGGAAGTCCATTACTTCCTGAGGTACTTATGTACTTCCACTTATGTGGAATACTTATGGAAGACTTTGTTAGGCAGTGTATCTGTACTTTGAGCAGAAACTTGCCTCCTTCTACCCATTGTTCCTGGTTCAGCCCTCTGAGGCCAAGTAGAACAAGTCTTATTCATTATATCACAATCCTTCACATACTTGAGCACAATGTCCCTGCTAAGACTAAAGAGCCCTTTACCCTCTTGGTTCTGCTTCTCACTTTCTGGACTTTGCCACCATGCTCCCCAAGTGAGGATTAGTTCCCCCACACCTATTTTTAGCTTTTTGTACATTGGGGAAATGGATGGATAACCAGGCCT
Source organism: Notamacropus eugenii (assembly GCF_028372415.1). NCBI lineage: Eukaryota > Metazoa > Chordata > Mammalia > Diprotodontia > Macropodidae > Notamacropus > Notamacropus eugenii. The sequence continues at coordinate 56,827,320 of NC_092875.1, read as the reverse complement.
GGAGTCAGGAAGACCTGAGTTCATATCTGGCCTCAGTCACTAGCTGTGTGACCCTGGGTAAGTCACTTTTAGAACTGGATAAAACTGCAATCTGCATTAGTTTCCTCATCAGCAAAATGGAGGTAGTAATAACACCTATTTTCCTGGCTGTTGTAAGGATCACATGAGATAATTAATAATCGTAAAGTGTTTATTCTAAAGTAGAATAGTATATATATGTTAGCTGTTATTATTGTCTTCCTCATTACCATGTGAGTGCCTTGAAGGCAGGGACTATTTTATTACTCATAGTTGCATCACCACCACTTTACTTGGCACCTAGTAAGTGCTCAATAAATGCATGTTTCCTTACTCTTCGACTGATTCCCATATGATTTATTCTTTAGTTACCTCATTATCCTGGTGATCTTAATTCTCCCTTCCCGAATATTTCCTAAAGGTAATAATCTTATCCACTTTGGACCTTGTATACAGTACCTTATTTGTACTCCTATGGTGTCCTTATGTAATACTATGTGTAGGTAACCCAAAGACCAATGTCAAGATGGGCAAAGTGGGCATGAGTAAGCAGTAGCATATTATCAGTGATGACTAGTGTGGAAAAAATGACTTAAAAGATACTACCCAAGAGATATCTGATCAAAGAAGAAAATGGCCTAGTCATGTGCCAAGAGTGATGGATAACAGACAATCTAAGTGCTGTACTCATACCCAAGAGACATCAAAAAGCCTAGAGGAGAGCCTGTAGCACATTGGAAAATTCTAATGGAAGATATCTGGGAGAAAAAGGACAAGGATAGAAGCGGCTCAAGAACCCATTGCTAAATGTTCAGTGTGAGCCTTTATGCCTCAAAAACAGTGATCACTACAAATCAGAGTTGATTTATTCTTTTGTTGGTTGTCTAGCCTTAAGAAAGGGTTAACAATACAGATTAAACTTAAAAGTATACGTTCAGTTCAACATTAGGAAAGCAATCAGCATGTCATATTAAAAACCTCATGATTATTTCAACAGATGCAGAAAAAGACCTTAACAAAGTAAAACACGCATGTATGCTAAAAAAACCAACAAAACCAATTGCACAAATTATAATTTATGTATATATTTGTATATATAATATATATTTTGTTAATAACATGAAAAATCTATTTAAAACCAAAAACAAGCATCATATTCAATGGGGATACATTAGAAACTTTCCCAATAAATACAAGAGTAAAGTAAAAAGCCCTCTCTCCCCATTATTTGATATAGTTCTGGAAATGATAGCAGCAGCTAAGACAAGAGAAATATATCTAAAAAATAAAGATAAGTTAAAGAAGACATAGGACTACCCTATATAATTTGCTAATTATATGATGGTATGCTTGGAAAACTCTAAGGAATCAGCAAAGGTACTAATCAAGTCAATAGCTTTAGCAAGGGTGTGGGCTACAAAATAAACCCTCAAAAATCAGTTGCATTTCTATCTAATGATAATATCCAAGAAACAATAGCAAGAAAAATCCCATTTAAATAGCTACAAAATTCCTAAAAGGCTTGGAGATTGATTTGCCAAAGCACAAAAAGGCTTGTAAAAATTCAATTTCAATTTTCCTAAAAAAGATAAAGAACAAATATATAACTGGAGTAATATTCAGTGCTCATGGCTAGACCATGCCAATATAATAAAATACTACCAAAATTAATTTATACTTTTCAGACCATACCAATCAAATTACCAAAGGAGTATTTTAGAGGACTTAATAAAATGATAATAATTCATTTGAAAAAGCAAAAGATTTGGAATATCAAATGAAATGTGAAAAAAGGGATGTAGGAGGAGTAGTACTTCTAGACTTCAGACTAGATAAGGGAAAATCAGAAACAATGGAACTCAATAATTCAGTGTCTGGTAAAATAGAGAGCAAATTACCTGAGAAGAAAACTCCTTATTTGATAAAAACTACAGAAAAAAACTGAAAAGCAATCTGGAAGAAATCAGGCTTAGACTAACATCTTATATCATATTCCACAGTCCATTCTAAATGGATATTTAGAATATTAAAGATCTTGCTATTAAAAAATAGAAGAGAAAAAAATCACATACTTCTCACAGTTATGAGTAGGATGTGTTTTTTAATTTTTTAAAAATCTTTTTAAAAATTAAATTTAATTAACTTAAATTAATTAAATTAAAATTTTAAAAAAGTTTTATTGATATCTTTTGTTTTTATATTACATGTATATATGTTCCTCTCCTACTGCAGAATAAAACCTTCCCTCATAGCAAAGAAAGGCAGTTTAAAATAACTGATACAGTGATGGGATGAAAACATTTGAAATTGTCTACAACATTCTTTCTTCCTGGTGTGCATTCCTCTGTCAGAAGATGGGCTATATGTTTCATTATTTGTTCTAGGAGATATTCTTTTTTAAAAAATGTTTATCTATTTATTTTTAGTTTTCAGCATTCATTTCCACAAAATTTTGAGTTCCAAATTTTCTCCCTGTCTCTCACCTCCCACCACCCCATAATGCCCTGCATTTTGATTACCCCTTCTTATTACCTCCTGGTTCTGCTTCTAACTTTTTTTAACTTTGCCACCATGCCTTCCCTTCTATCACATCCTTCCCTTCCCTTATTCCCATCTTCTCTCTTTTCTTGGAGGGCAAGATAGATTTGTATACCCCATTACCTGTATTTCTTGTTTCCCAGTTGTATGCAAAAACAGTTCTCAACATTCATTCCTACAACTTTGAGTTCCAACTTCTCTCCCTTCCTCCTTCCCCATGCATTCCCACCGAGAAGGCAAGCAATTCAATATAGGCTATATATGTGTAGTTTTGCAAAAGACTTCCGTAATAGTCATGTTGTGAAAGACTAACTATATTTCCCTCCATCCTAACCTGCCCCCCACTTATTCTATTCTCTCTTTTGACCTTGTCCCTCCCCAAAAGTGTTTACTTCTTATTACTCCCTCCTCCCATTTGCCCTCCTTTTTATCATCCCCCCACCCCACTTGACACCTTCTCCCCTACTTTCCTGTAGTGTAAGATAGAATTTCAGATCAAATTGAGTGAACATGTTATTCCCTCCTTAAGTCAGATGTGAAGAGAGTAAGCTTCACTTTTTCCCACTCATCTCTCCTCTTTTCTCCTCTACTGAAAAAGATTTTTCTTGCCTCTTTTATGAGAGATAATTTGTCCCATTCCATTTCTCCCTTTCTTCTCCCAATATATTCCTCTCTCACCTGTTAATTTTACTTTTTTAGGTATCATCTCTTCTTATTCAACTCACCCTGTGGTGTGTGTGTGTGTGTGTGTGTGTGTGTGTGTGTGTGTGTGCGCAAGCAATCCCTCCAGTTACCCAAATACGGAGAAAAGTCTCAAGAGTTACAAATATCTTTCCATGTAGGAATGTAAACAGTTCAACTTTAGGAAGTCCCTTATGATTACTCTTTCCTGTTTACCTTTTCATGCTTTTCTTGATTCTTGTGTTTGAAAGTCAAATTTTCTGTTCAGTTCTGGTCTTTTCATCAAGAATGCTTAAAAAGTACTCTATTTCATTTTTCTGCATGATTCTTGGATTTAATCCTAATTCCTTTGACTTCTAGAATATCCTATTCTAAGCCCTTCGATCCCTTAATATAGAAGATGCTACATCTTGTGTTATCCTGATTGTATTTCCACAATACTCGAATTGTTTCTTTCTAGCTGCTTGCAATATTTTCTCCTTGACTTGGGAACTCTGGAATTTGGCTACAATATTCCTAGGAGTTTCTCTTTTTGGGTCTCTTTCAGGAGGTGATTGGTGGGTTCTTTCAATATTTATTTTGTCCTCTGGTTCTAGAACATCAGAGCAGTTTTCCTTGATAATTTCATGAAAGATGATGTCTAGGCTCTTTTTTATGATCATGGCTTTCAGGTTGTTCCATAATTTTTAAATTGTCTGTCTTGGATCTAGTTTCCAGGTCAGTTGTTCTTCCAATGAGATATTTCACATTATCTTCTATTTTTTCATTCTTTTGGTTTTGTTTTGTAATTTCTTGGCTTCTCATAAAGTCATTAGCTTCCATCTGCTCCATTACAATTTTTAAAGAGCTATTTTCTTCAGTGAACTTTTGAACCTCCTTTTCCATTTGGCTAATTCTGCTTTTGAAAGCATTCTTCTCCTCATTGGCTTTTTGGACCTCTTTTTCCAATTGAGTTAGCCTATTTTTCAAGGTGTTATTTTCTTCAGCATATTTTTGGGTCTCCTGTAGCAAGCTGTTGATTTTCTTTTCATGATTTTCTTGCATCTCTCTCATTTCTCTTCCCAATTTTTCCTCTACCTCTCTTACTTGATTTTCAAAATCCTTTTTGAGCTCTTGCATGGCCTGAGACCATTGCATATTTACTTTGGAGGTTTTGGATGCAGAAACCTTGGCTTCCTCTGATGGTATGCATTGTTCTTCCTCATCTGAAAAAATGGAAGAAAATACTTGTTCACCAAGAGAGTAACCTTCTATAGTCTTATTTGTTTCCCTTTTTGGGTATTTTCCCAGTCAGTTCCTTGACTTTTGAGTCCTTTGTCAAGAGGATGGTATACTCTGGGGATCTGTAAGATCTCAGTTCATCCATGATAGCACAATCAAGTGAGAGCAGTTTACTCCTCTTCTAGCTTGTGCACTGGTCTGGGAACAACCCAAAACTTTTTTGGCCAGAATCTGTGAGTAGAATTCCCTCTCGACAACCACCTCCAGCTCCACTACTCCAGCGCTCCTCCTCACCCCAGGTCTGAGCTCAGGACTAAGATTCAGATCAGTGACTCATAATCCCCTAGGAGCTTTAGGTGGAGTGCTCCAAAAATGGACACTGCCACTACAGTGACTGCTGCCTGCAGTTCAGACTGTGTTTTCTTCTCCTGGGTGAAGAAGCTTTCTCCATGACTTTTGAAGTTGTCTTTGGTGTTTGTGGGTTGAGCGGTATGGGAACTGCTGCTGCTGGTGATTTTCTGAAGCCTGTTCTGATCTTGTCCCTGCCAAGCCATGTGGCCCATACTAGGCTGTGCTCTGTTCTGTTCCCTGTGCAATAGACCTTTCCTGTAGGCTATCTTGGGCTGGAAATCACTTTCACTGTTGTTTTGTGGCTTCTATTGCTTTAGAATTTGTTTAGAGTCATTTTTTACAGGTATTTTATTGGCTATGTGGGGGAGCTTTTACAGGTCCATCTTTCTACTCTGCCATCTTTGCTCTACCTCTAGGAGGTCTATTCCTAACCAAACAAGGGATAGAGGCAATTGCAAAAGATAAAAGAGATAATTTTGATTACATGAAATGGAAAATCTTCTGCACAAACAAAATTAATGCACAGAGGATAATAAGAAAAACAGTTGAACTGGAAAAAAAATCTTTGTATCAAAATCCTTTGATATGCAAGTTATATGAGCAACACATGCACACATACACATCAAAAGAGAATATAAAAAAAGGACCTATATGTACAAAAATATTTGTCGTAGCTTTTTGTGGTAGCAAAAATTGTAAATTAAAAGGGTGACCATCAACTGGGGAATCATTCAACAAATTGTAGCACATCATTGTGATGGGATACTTTCGTGCTGTAAGAAATGATGAACAGGATGTTTTCAGAAAAACCTGGAAAGATTTACACGAACTGATATACAAAGTGAAGTGAAAAAAAAAAACCCAGAGCACTGTATATAGTGACAGCAACATTGTGTGATAATCACATGTGAATGATATAGTTCTTCTCAGTAATGCAAAGATCCAAGACAGTTCTGAAGGACCTATGATGAAAATGCTATCCACCTCCAGAGAAAGACCTGGTAGTATCTGAGTGCAGGTTGAAGAATAAGGGGTCCCTTCCTTCTCTGTCCTATGGCAAGGCAGTGGAGTTAGAGACACCAGACAGCTCTTTCCATATTAAACCTGACTTTTATTGGAGTGCAGGGGCAGAGAGAAGGGCAGGGGAAGGGTGGGGTAGGACTCAGAAGTGGCACATGCTCTGGACTTGCTCATAGGACACACGTGGGTCACTGTGCCGTACACGCAGACGCAGCACGTCATAATCCACTTGGCGACCAATCTGCTTGTGGCGCAGGCACGTGTTTAGGTGCTTCTTGGTGGCTTTCAGCTTCTTCAGGTCCTTATCCAATTCCGCGGCATGGCGTGTCAGCTTTTCAGTGCCCTGTGGGGAGGTACAGGGTGATGGTGGAGGGAGACACAGTGTGAGCAGTGAGTAGGGCATTGGAGAACCCTTCTACGTGAAGGGTGACCAGTGGGGAGCTGGAGAGAAGGACCTGCGGCCAGCCAAGTGTGAGACTTAGAGAAAAAAGGAAGGAGTGATTGCTAGCAGAGGGTAACGTGTCCTTATAGCTAGAGAGTCAGGAATATATGGGTTCATGTCCCACTGTGGGACCCTGGAGAAATCCTCGACTCTCAGTGTCCCTTGCCATTCAGCACTGTAGAATGGGCACCTATCTACACTGATGGAGGGAGTTCCTTCATTGCCCTCTGCCTTCCCAACCTAACCACAAATAAAAGGAATGGTGATGGAGGATGGACTGGCCTGGAAACTACACTGGGAAACCTGGATTTCTGCCGCTCTTATCCTTACTTAAGGTTGGAGTCTCCACTCCCTTCTCTTAGATTGGAAAAGAACAAATGAAAAAGTTGAGGATATGCCATTTCCTGAGGACCATATGTCCTCAGATGGCTCTTCCCCTTACAGCACGGTTTCTTCCCTGTATGCTGTCACATCAACAGGGTGCAAATGAAGACAAAGAATCAAAGAGACCCGGTCAAAGCTATTGACAGTTCTGATTTCACTGTCAATCAAGAAAAAAAGGTTCCTCCCAACCATGTGATCAGTCACACAGAACCACCTAGGGAATGTTCACACATGTTCCAGTCTCTTCTTCAAGGCACTCTCCTTACACGTCATCACACCTGTTCAAGGAACAGCTCCCTAGTGCCCTCCCTAGGGCCCAGGATACTACGATCATCTGAGCCAGCTGATGAAGTCTATACCTGGGCCAGAAGGGGGTGTGTGTGTGGGGGGGGGGGTGAAGAAAGAGAGAGGAGAGGGGGTGTCATGGAGGGCTTTGAAAAACAAATAATGGAAGTCAAAGAAGTTGTTGACTGAAAAATGGGAAACAGATATAAGTAATGAGATTGATTGTGATTACTATAATTTCATAGAGAAGTGTAACTGATATGAAACAATTTCTATCAGGCAGTCAAAAAATAATTAATTTTTAATTATATATATATAAAATTAATAAGTGCCTACTATGTGCCAGGCATTGTACTAAGTGCTGGAGACAGAAAGGCAAAAGACAATTCCTCCTCTCAAGCAGTCTAATGGGGGATACAACATGAAAACAAATATATATGTATATATATATATATATATATATAAGAGATATGTGCAGGCTAAATTATTACAGATAATAAAATGAGGGGATGCTTTAACATTAAAGGAGATTGAGAAAGACTTTTTGCAGAATGTAGAATTTTGGATGGGACTTGAAGGAAGCCAGGAGGTCGAGATGAGGAGGGAGAGAATTCTCGGAGTGGGATACAGCCAGAAAAAATGCATGGAAATGTAGAAACTTGTACAAGGTGCAGTGAGAAGACCAGTGTCACTGGATGGCAGAGGTACATGGTAGGAGGGGCTGTATATGTAGGAGGGGCTGTATATGTAGGAGGGGCTGTAAGAAGAGTGGAAAGGTAAGAAGGTGCCAAGTATGAAGGTCTGAAAGCCAAGCAAAGGATTTTATATTTGTTGATTGACAGGGTGGAAGGCGGGTGACATGGTCAAACCTAAGACTGAAGAAGATTAATTTGACAGCTCAATGGAGGATTAACTGAAATGGGAAGAGACTTGAGGTAGGGAGATCAAGTAACAGACAATCACAAATCATCTAGGAGTGATGTAATGGGAGTCTGCACCAAAGTGGTGACCAGGTTAGAGGAGAGAAGGGAGTATATACACGAGATGGAGATAGAATTGGCAAGACTTGGAAACTCATTGGATAGGACAGGTGAGAGTGAAGAGTCAAGGATGGTTAGCCTAGGCAACAGGGATGATGGTGGTCATAGTAATCAATAGTAACAGGAAAGTTTGGAATAGAAGAGAGTTTTTGGGGAGCACTACAAAAATACTAACCATTATTATTACTATTATTATCAATATTAAGTGAAACAGAAAAGGGAGAAGTGTTTGCCAAAGGGGTTCATCACTGTCTCTAAGGATGTCCTATGTGGACTCCAAATGGAAGAAGGCTTCCTTAGAGAGGCTGAGGTCTTCCAGCTGTTCCTGTTTTTAGGTGATGTGAGCATCATAGAGCTTCCTTGATAAGATCCATGGCCACTCCAAAGAAAATGATTTAATTATTTATGCAACAAAAACTAAGTGACTGAAGAATGCACTACAGCCTGGATTATGACATACAATTATTCAGTTTGAGTTAGTTCATCATGACTTATGTACTGATGGATCCCAACTCTGCTTCCTACTACCTGAGTGACCTTGCTCAAGTCACTTAATGTTAACTGGTCAAAAAGACAGTTGGACTAGACATCTAAAGTCCCTTCTAGCTCTAAATCTAAGATCTAACCTTTAACTCTTCCCCTTCTTCCCCATCTTATATCATTGTGACTAACTTTTGTCAATTCCATTTCCACCCTATCTCTCCAATGACTATCCTTTCTCTAGTTTCACTGCAGTCATACTAGTATAGGCCTTTCATTTCTTCCTGCCTGGACTTTTGCAATAGTAAAAAGTTTCTTACAGACTTTCCCATCTCTTTGTTACAAGTGATGACTTATTGATGAGGAGAGAAAAATTAGGAAAAAATTGGAAATAGATTTACACTATGTTTTCCTTTCCTATCCATCATTTATCTCATTCATCATAGGGGCAGTTAGGTGGTATGATGGATAAAGCACTGGGTCTAGAGTCAGGAAGATTTGAATTCAAATCCAACCTCAGATACTCACAAGCTACAAGACCCTGGGCCAATCACATAACTCTTGTTTGTCTTCTTCCTCAACTGTAAAATGGGGACATACTGGAGAAAGAAATGGCAAACCACTCCAGTATTTCTGCTCAGAATACCCTGTGGACTAGTTGGACGTCACTGAACCACCACAACAACAAATCCATTCTTGGCAATGTTGTTAGAAGAAACTTTATTTCCATTAGATCTGGCTGTGTTACTCCTTTGCTTAAAATCTTCAGTGACTCTCTATTGCCTACTGAGTAAAGTCTGAACTCCTCTACTGACACTATTAAAAACCCTCCACAACCTATTGCATCATCCTACTGTTCCAAACTTAACCTATGACCATTTCCCTCGTGTTCTGTGCTCTAGCCAGACTAAACATCTTTCTGCTCCATGAACACATGCACCTGTGCCCTCTGACCTCCATGCTGTTACAGAGGAGTTTCCCCATACCTGTAATGCTTTCCTCCCTCTTTACCTGTCAAATTTCTACCTACCTTTCAAAGCTTACCTCAAGTACAATTTTCTTCTCCAGAAAGCTTCACAGATTCTGCCCCTACTCCTCCTCCTGTTAATGGCTTTCCTTCCTCAGACTTCACCAGTGTGTTCACTTGTCTTATGCAATCGGGATATATATGCATATATAAATAAACATGTATATACACATACATATAAAATATATATGATATATAACACATCTATGTACATATACACATATGTAGATAGATATATACATATCGATAGATATCTATTTATCCATACATATGAATTATCCGTGAGGGCAAGGATCATTTCTCATCTAAACTTGGCATCACCCTAACCCTAAATGCACCTAATATAGGGCCCTTTACATAGTAAGCATGGAATAAATGTGTGTTGATTGATTATCTGAGGAAGCATTTGAGGAATACAGGGGAAAAAAGGGGCAGTAGGAGAAAGGGAAAGATGAACCAGAGAAGATGAGAGAGGAAGAAGGCAGAAGGGAGGGGAAAGAAGGGCAGGTTCTGTAGATGGGAGGGTGAGGTTGTACCATAGAAAGGCGACTGGCTTCTGGAAGTTGGGTTCCAACATGCCTCTGGAACACACGCACCATGGGCCTGTCCAGCTTCTCTCGAGTTGCCAGGTATTTTTCACACACAGGACCCTGGGGATGGGGCATAGAGTTATTGAGGATTGAGACAGTTCCCTCCGCCTCCATCACACATGCCTCCCAGCTTCCTCTATCCTCCCTGGACCTCCCTCCATGCCTGCCTTCAAGGAAGAGGCTTCCCTACCTTGCTGAATTCCTTTGTGAAAAGAATCTCTTCTTTGAACTTCTTGCATCTATTGACAGTCCCTCTCATGAGCCCAGCCATCATGTTCAGCCTTTCCTGAGAGAAGGCAGTGTGGTGCAGTTGATAGGGTACTGATCCTCAGATTCAAATACTGCCTGGTATGCTAGCTGAGTGACCCTAGGTAAGTCATTTAACTTCTTTGTACCTATTTTCTCACCTACAAAATCAGAGGGTTGGACTCAATGACCTCTAAGGTTCCTTTCAGCTCTAAATCTATGATTCTATGATTGTATTAACCTCACAACCAGTTTAATATGCATATGTAGGCACTATCTCACCCATGTTCCATGTATGGCACCATCCAGCTCCACTTACTCCCAACTATCCTGAAGTCCATTTCAAATACAACCCCTAACTATTCTCTGAACCATTTCCATACATGGCTCTTAACCAGCTCCACAGTGCCCCCAATTAGTGGCCAGGTACCCCCCAAATCAACTTCACACATGAATTCCATGTGAAGCTCTCCACCTAGCCACCCAAATAACTTACATCGACCTCTAACTTCTACTAGACCTCTAACCACCCTGAAATCAATTCTTCACATGTGGTCCCCATACAACTCCATGCACAGCCCCAACTAACTCCACGTGACCCCCAACCAGCCTTCAAATTATCTCTTCCCTCAAATCAATTCCAAGCATGACTTTCACTGAACAAATATCTAAACAGCTCTACATATATTTGCTATTAATCTCCAACTGCCTCACCAGTCAGTTCTTCACATTGTAATCTGTTGAGTCTCCATTTTGCAGAAGGGCCTAAGCTAGCCTTGACTCTCCTCCTGTCCCTGTTCCTGGCTTCCAGACTGCAAAAACTTCCAGACTGCCATGTTCTGGGTGCCTTCATTTCCTCTCCACCCATCCTGGCTCCCACTTTTCACCTCCCTTTTGCCTGTTTTCTTCACCCATTAGAAGGTAAGCCCCTTTCCAGCAGTGGCTAGCTCTTTTGCTCATCTGTATCCCCAGTTCTTAGCACAGAACCTGGAATAAATAAGTGTTTAATAAATATCTCTTTCCCATATAATCTCCATCCAACTCCAGTCCCTGAACATGACCTCACCCCTTTGCCCAGCTCACCTTGAGTTGCACAGTTTCTTGCATCTTTCGGGACAGAGAAATACCCACAGACTTGTTGAGATGCAATTGCCACTTGTGGGCATGATCCTCACTCTTTATCAGGTTCTCCAGCATTGTTTTTCCTTCCACCAGGAGTCGTTTCGCATCATTCAGAGCCGAGTTACACTCTGAGGGGACAGCAGAAGTGTCTGTTGGAAGAGCTCTCCAAGACAACTGAGTTTCTGCCTTCTTCTTCCCCATCTCCCTCTGTTTATGTCTACAAAGGCTTGTCTGTGTCTGTGTCTGTCTCGGGTATCTCTGTCATTCTCCTTGTTTTTCTGTAGGTCTCTCTTAACAATCAGACTTGGCATCCCCCAAATCTCTGCTCTGCTATAACTAGGAAAGGGGTGGGGAACCTGTAGCCTCAAGACCACTGGGGCCCTCTTGGTCCTCAATCCACTTGAATTCAGTCAAAGGACCACACTTGAAGACCTAGAGAGCCACATGTGGCTTCGAGGCCTCAGGTTCCCCATCCCTGGTCTAGGCTGTATGCCCTCAGACAAGTCACTTGAGCTCTCAGTTCTTCTTATCTTTAAAGAGGGTGGGAAATATTTATTTTACAGGGTTGTGGTCAGGAAAGTATGTGTGAATTTTCTGTGCCATAGAAGTGAGGGTTTTTATTTATTATTGTTATTACTGCTAGACATGATGCCAGAAGAGCTCAATGGCCCTAGGGGAGAGTTTACTGAGGAGGAGATATTCACAAGCTCACTGGGTCATCCCTGGAGAGACCAGATACTTATAGAGTCATTAGGAGTACTAGTACATAGTTCCATGCTCACAGGGTTACTAGGAGCATGGAGGGGTGGGGTGGGGGAGAAAAGGTTCACAAGATCAATAAAGTAGTTCCTGAATCACAGTTTCTGAGTTGGAAGGGGCTTGAGTGACCCTCTAGACCAACCCATCCCTGAAAAAGTATCTCTTGGTGGTCACTTAACCTTCACCTGAAGACCCCCAGTAAGGGGGACTCTACTATCTCCTGAATCCACAACATGCTTTTATAGTTCTAATGTTTAGAAAGCTTCTCCTTCCTCACACTTCAATTTGTCTCTTTGTGACTTTCACCCAGACTCTTTTTGTATCCCCAGGACTTAGCACAGTGTCTGGCAAGTAATAGATAGTTCATAAAAGTTGATTTACTGATGACTGAAGGAACTTGGGATGTTTAGTCTACAGAAAAGAAGGCTGGGGTGGGAGAAGAGGGGGGAAGATGATAACTGTCTTCAAGTATTTTAAATATTGCCAAGTGGAAGTGTGAGATTACACTTATTTGAGACAGTACATGGATAAGAGTTCTGAACTTGGAGTCAGGATGAACTGAATTAGAATTCTGCCTCAGATTTTTATTACTAGTAATAGCTAATGTTATATAGTGCTTTTAAGGTCTGCATATGCTTTGCATTTTTTGCATCATTTGCATCATTTGTTCCTTACAACAACCCTGAGAGGTATGGTCTTGTTATCCTCATTTTGCAGATAAGGAAATTGAGGCAAGATGGAGATTAAATAATAGTAATAGAGAGCACTATACACATATACATATATACATATGTATGTATATACATATATATATATGTAGAGAGAGATAGATAGATAGATAGATAGAGAGAGAGAGAGAGAGAGAGAGAGAGAGAGAGAGAGAGAGAGAGAGAGAGAGAGAGAGAGAGAGAGAAGAGAGAGCGCCAGGCACTGTATTAAATGCTTTATAAATATTATCTAATTTTTATGCTCACAGACACACAAATTGGTGTTATCAGCCACATTTTACAGTTGAGGGAACTGAAACAAACATAAGTCAAGTGACTTGCCCAGAATCACACTATTAGTAAACATCTAAGGCAGGGTTCTAATTCAGGTCATCCTGATTCCAAGTTCAGCACTCATCCCATAAGACACCTCCAATTTAAGTCTAATCTCACTTCCAACTGGCAACATTTTAAATAATTGAAGGTGATTATCACCTTGCTCCCTTCTCCCCCATCCCAACCTTCTCTTCTCTAGACTAAACATCCCAAGTTCCTTCAATCATCATAAATCAACTTTTATTAAACACCTACTATTTGTCTGGGACTGTGTTAAATCTTAGGAATACAAAAAGAGGCAAAAACATTTCCTGCCTTCAAAGAGTTTACAGTCTAATGGGGGAGGGGGGGAATATCATGCAGACAAATATATACAAAGCAAGCTATATACACGACAAATAGGAAGTCATTAATAAAGAGGAGACACTAGAATTAAGAGGGGTTGGAAAGGCTTCCTATAAAGGATAGGGCTTTTGTTGAAATTTAAAGGAAGCCAAGGAAATCAGTAGGCAAAGTTGAGGAGGAAGAGCATTCTAGGCATGGTCGGGGGGGGGGGGGGGGGGGGGGCAAGCAGCCAGATAAGATGCCTGAAGCTGAGAGATGGATCCTTCCCCATTCTGGTGGTCCTCCTCTGGACATTCCCTGGCTTATCAAGATCCTTCCTAAATTGTGATGCCTTGAACTGAACGCAACACTTCACCTATGATCTTACTGGGGAAAGTGGAATTATCCATTGCTTCCTTATCCCAGGAAGCTGTACCTGTCTTAAGACAGCAAGAGATTAGGCTGCCATATCACACTGTTGGTGCACATTGAACTTGAGGTCGATGAAGGTCTCAGATATTTTTTCAGACCAAATGCTCTCTAGTCACATCATATATGGAGTTTTAAAATGTCATAGAATCCATAGTTCAATAGCTGGAAGGGATCTCAGAAGCCATCTACTCCAACCCCTTTATACAGATGAGGAAACTGAGGCACAGAGAGAGGATGTGGTTGGCCCAAGGTCTCATGAGTAGCAAGTAAAAGATCCCAGATTTAAACTTGGGCCTTGTAACTGGAGTTTGGCATCCTTCCTACGCTACTATGCTGCCACCTAGCAATGGGTCCCATCTCTTTGACTTCTGAAGTCGATTGCTTGGACTGAAATTCAGGACTTTTATATTTACCCCCGGAAAATGTCTGATAGGAAAACTCCAGACACAGATGCAGATCCCCAAGTCATCAGTGTTGAAGAGTTGACCAGACACTGAGAGGTTAATGACTTCCCCAGGGTATATATTATTGGAGGGGGTCACTTTGGGTACTAGTGGGAAGGTAGGTGCACACAAGCTTATTAGGGGTAGGATCATAAGATCATAGGTTTAGAACTGGAAGAGACTTTGGAGGTCTTCTGGCCCAAATCCCGCATTTTGCTGATGAGGAAACTGAGACTTAGGGTCATACCACCAGTAAGTGTCAAGCAGAATTTGAAGCCAAATTACCCTGCCTCCAAAGTAAGCACTCTCTTCACTATGCCGTGTTGCCTTTCTAATGATGAAGGGCCATTGACCATGGTACTAGATGCTCAGGGTTACTGGGTGTGAGGTGGAATACAGGGGTGTAAGTCTGTCCAGTTACATGGGGACTCTGTCTCAGGCAGGTGAGGGAAGTGTCCCCAACACTAGGACAGAACGCACCTGGGGGGTTGACCCCCACAGGGTTGACTGGTGGGCTGGCGGTACCCAGCACCTTGGGAGTGTGGACTCGGCTCATGTTGATCCAGGACTGACGCCCAGCGTCCACCAGCACTGAATCCAAGGAGTGGTTCATGAGATCCACCACCTGGAGGCGCTCTTCACAGCAAAATGTCAGGTCATCACGGCATTTGCAGAGGGCCTGGAGGAGGGCAAAGAGGAGGGCAAGTCAAAAGGGTCTTTGGGGCAAGGAGGGAAGCAAGTGGGGAGAAGTCATAAGGGGCTTCAGTGGGAAGAGAGGGAGGGGCTGGGAGTGGGGTAGGGGCTTCTGGGGAGAGGCAGACCAGGAGAATATGAGAATTTCTCCCTACACTTCCCTGTCTTACTCCCTTGGTCCCATTCTTTGTGAGGATGAGAAGGCCACCTCATACTGGACTCAACACACACTGGAGTGAGATAGGTCTAGTATAAGAAAACACCAAGAGGTGGAAAGGAAGGGTGGATGATAGAGCTAGCTTTAGAGTTAGTGAGACCTATGTTCAAGTCTTGTCTCTCATACCTATTGGCTGTGACCCTGAGCAAATTATTTAAACTCTCAGTGTCCCCAGGAACTTTCTAAGAATAAAGATTAGTAACAAGTTGCAAGGTCTGCATTAGCAGAGGGAGCTCTTTCAGTAAGAGTTTCCTAAATTAATAAAATCACAGGTCTAGACTCACTCCCTATCCCTGACCAAAAAGACCCTGGTTGTGTGTGTGTGTGTGTGTGTGTGTGTGTGTGTGTGTGTGTGTGTGTGTGTGTAACCCCTCTCATTGCTACCAGGACTCTATAGAAGACCCTAACGTCCAGGGAAATGGATGATGGGGGCCTAGTGGACAACAGCTAAAGAGACAGCTTTGTCTCCGGAGGGCAAAATGGGATGGACATGGAGTCTTAACTGGGTACCTACCCTGTCACTTACTGGCTTTGTAACTGTTAAGTCACTTCACTGCCCCAACCTGTTTTTCTCACTTATACAATGGGCATATGGATACCTACCTCACAGGGCTGTTGGGGAGAGAGTGTTTCATAATCCCTTAAGTCATGACAATGGGAATGTAAACATATTCTATATCACAGCCACTTAGGAAGGTGTAGCCACTGACTTCCTTGACTCAGGTGGTCAGTTGGACTAGAATCAGAGGTGTCAGACTTGTGGTGCTTTTGACTTTTTGGGCATCTGTTTCTATTTGAATTTGACACCACTGGACTGGATGAGCTTTAAGGTCCTTTCAACCTTAATAATTTCTACTTCTATGGTATGTTACCTATTAAATTGGAGGTGCTTGTCCAGAGGAGGGCAAGCAGGTGCTAGAAAGTATTAGGGATCATGACGTGTGATGATTTGAGGATGTTTAGTCTAGAAAAGAGAAGACTCCCTGGGAACATTTTAACTATCTTCGTGTTTGAATAATGGTAGTAGTAGTAGTAGTAGTAGTAGTAGTAGTAGTAGTAGTAGTAGTAGTAGTAGTAATAGTAGTAGTAGTAGTAGTAGTAGAAGAAGAAGAAGAAGTAGTAATATCAAACATTTACATAGTGCTTACTATGTACTAGACTCTGTGCTAAGCACTTTACAATTATCTCATTTGATGCTCACAACCCCTCTTGGAAGTAGGTGTTATTATCCTCATTTTACAAATAAGGGAACTGAGGCAAACAGAGGTCAAATGACTTGGTCAGGGTCACACAGTTAGCAAGTGTCTGATGCCAAATTTGAATTCAGTTTGAATTGCTGACTGCAGATCTGGTGCTCTGGACTGTGGTATTGTGCTGCCTAGGTGCCTCATAAAAGACTCTGAAGAACTGAAATATAGAAAAAAGATTAGCCTTGTTCTGTTTGGTCCCAAAGGAGATACCTAGTTGCTGTAGGTGGAAGCAACAGAGCCAAGTTTAGGTTTGATGTAAGGAAAAACCTCCCAACACTGAGAGCTGTGTCAAAGAAGAGTGGGCTGTCTCCGGAGGGAGGGGTCTTCTGCATCCCTAGAGGTCATTAAGTGGAGGCTGGATGTCTGTTTGTTGAGATTATTAGAGATGGATTCTTGTACAAGTCCAAGGTAGATCTGATGGCCTCTGGGGTTCCGTCCACCTCAAAGAGGCTCTGACTGTTCTTCCACAATAGATTTCAAATTCTTAGAGAGGAAGATCTGCCTAATAACTGTTCTTGCGTGTCCTGTGCTGAATGCAAAGCTCTCTATTCAGAAGTGCTTAATAACTATTGGATTGGATTGACAAAAGAGCAGGAATGATACCTTGTTTGCTTTTTGTATGTTCAACAGTTCTTGGTATCAGGGTCCAAAAAGTGTTACTCATGATTACCAGGACGTTTTGTGATTTGTAAAAGGCTTTACATATAACATCTCACTTGATTTGCACAAAGGTCAATGAGTCAACAAATACGTAGGAAATACCTACCATGTGTCAAGCACTTTACTAAGCGCCGGTACGGAGAAAGGCAAAAACATGGTAATTGTTCTCAATAAGCTCAGTCTAATAATGAAGGGGGAAGGGAAGGGCCACATGCAAATAACTACGTACGTATGAGATATTTACAAACGTAAATAGAAGATCATCTCAGAGAGAAAGCTTTCAGAACTTTGGGACAGGGGTTAGAAAATCCTCCCATCGAAGAGAACATTTGAGTTGAATTGTGAGGGAAGGACAAAAGGTAAGAGGCAGAGGTAAAGGGGAAGCACCATCCAAGTATGGGGTACTGCTAGTGCAAAGACAAAGAGGCAAGAGATGGCAGTGGCTGCTGGACTTTAGAGAACCTACCTGGAGGGGACTAAAGTGTGCAAAGACTGAAAAGGAGAACTTTCAATACCAAACTGAGGATTTTATATTTGACCCTAGGAGTAATAAAGACTCACTAGAGCTTATTGAGTGAGGAGGTGATGTGGTCAGACCTTCTTTTTAGGAAAATAATTAGTAGCTAAGTGGAGGATGAATTGGAGTGGAGAGAGACTTGAGGCAGGTTGTCCAATTATAAAGCTGAAAGATGACAAGGGTTTCTTTGTTGGCGAAGAAAAGACAGAGTGCATATGAGGGATGTTGTGAAATGACAATATTTGACAACAGATTGGCCTATGTGGGGTTAGTGAGAGTGTGGAGTTGAGAATGACACTGAGGTTGTAAGCCTGGGTATCTTAGAGGATGGTGGTGCTGAGATACCTACAGAATGTGTCCAAAAGACAGTTGATGATATGGGACTGGAACATGGGAGAGAAATTAGGTCTGAGTACATAGGTTTGAGAATCATCAGTATAAAGATGATGCTTGAAACCATGGGAGCTGATGAGATCACAGCAAAGGGACAGAAAAGTAGGTAGTCTAGGACAGATCTTTCTTGGATACCCACTGTTGCCCCACTCTCTAATGTCTCCACTTGGAAATGCCGTGGGACCACAGCTGACAGACCATATAGGATGCTGTTCTGGGGCTGTCACAGGGATACAGGTTAATGGCCATGACCTGGATGAAGATCCATCAAAAGGGAATGAAAAGTGAGCAAGAAAGTGGAAAAAGAGAACCAAGAGTGCGATGTCACAAAAAACCTAGAAAGAGGAGAATATTGAGCAGGAGAGGTGATCTACTTGTGTCAGAGGGTGCAGACAGGTCAGAAAGAATAAGAATTGAGAAATATAAATGGTAATCAAGAGATTACTGGTAACTTTGGAAAGAGCAGTGTCAAATAATGAGATTGTGAGCAGAGAGTTTAGCAGAGAGTGAAAGGAGAGAAAATGGAGGTACCTTTCTTAGGGAGTTTAGCCAAGAAGGGTAGAAAATACAGGGACAGATAGCTTAAGTGAAGGAGGAGAGAGTGAGAGAAGAGTCAAGGTGATATTAGAAGGGAAGAGGAGTGAATGGCCTCCATTTTTTTCAGGGAAATATGCAGTGAGATCCTTAGCTGAGAGGGTGGGTAGAGACTTTAGGAGGCAAGAAAGGGTTTGGAAGAGTGACTGGTGAGTGGGAAAGGATTGCTTTGCTGCTGTGAGGACCCGGCTGAGATTATGTAACATCAATTTGTCATGGACCCTGTCAGCACAGTTTCATGAGATTCTCCAGCTTTGTTCAGCAGCAGATGAATAAGGCAAGTATCCCCATTGATGACTGGGGAAACCAAGGCATGGAAAGAGGAAGTGCTCAAGGTCTGCTAGGCAGAACTCAAATCCATTTTTGTTTTTGTTTTTTCTTTATAGATTTCAGAGTCAAAGCTCTTTATAGCCTACCTTGATAGTATTCAGAAGAAATAACCAATTAACTGCTCTTCTCAGGAGATTTCCCTCGGGTGTTGCCGAAAGTAACTTTATCCCAAAGAGGTGGGTGGAAAAGAGAGGAGAGAAAAAGAGACTCTACAATTCTCCCACCTTGAGCAAGCTCTCTGAGGTCTCCATGTCCTTTTCCATTTTCCTTTTCAGGTGCCGAAGCTCGTCTTTCTCCCACAGGAGCAGATTGTCAGCTTTGTCTGGTATCTAGAGAAAGAGGGAAGGAAGAGATGTCTGCCCTATATATATATATATGGAGAGAGAAAAAGGACCAGAGAGCATGGAAATATGATCTCTTGGGTGCCCTCCCAGGAAGGTGTGTCCCACCTGAGGCCTTAGGGAGAAGTAGGCATCTGGTCTGGGATGAAGTATCTGATCTGGGGAATAAAGGGGGGGATAAGGGTTGATGAATTTAGTACTGTGAGGAGAAAGGATGTTTGATCTCCAAGGGACTGAAGTGCCTGGCAGGGTTATGTCATGTCCTGGTAATTTTGGGGGAGGACTCTTTTACCTCTTGGAGGCTGTGAGTGGCTATTCTCCTGAGAGTTTTTTTTATTTTTATTTTTTGGGGGGGATGAGAACAAAGAACTATTTGATCTCCTATATGCTGTAGTTACCTTGGAGGAGTGACCTTCTGGGAATTAGGTGGGGGTGGGGAATCCGACACTCTGGAGGCTGTGAGGTCTAGGAGAGCATGTCTGTCTGAACTCCTGGGAGTTGGAGTTGAGGGTGTTTGACCTGAAAGTCTGATGAGGGTAGGGACTATTGGATCTGGTGGAGTTCTGGGTGTCTAGAAGGGTTGTCTGATCTCTCTGCGCTGGCCTGACAACTTTGGATGAAGGTTTGAGGGAGAGAGTCTCACCTTCTCTGAGTCAGGCCGGTTGGATCGGATTTTCCTGCTCTGCTCATTGATGAGCAGACCCTTTCGTATCTCACTGAGCCTGTGGTCTGTGACTTCCCTCTGCCGAAGGACGGCGCAGACCAGCACGTTGATCTCATGCTCAGCCTGGCGCAGGCGAGAGGCAAAGAGCCGGACACCTCGGACATAGTTCTGGATGTACTCATTAGTCTGCATGGACCGGGCTTCCCTGTGCAGTCGCAGGGGTATGGTTGCGAACCACGCAGGGGGCTTAAGCTTCTGCTTCCAGAGGGTGACCCCGTCCCCTGGAGGAGGCTGCTCCACTGTCCCGCCGCCCTTGAGCATCTCTACGCGGAAACGCCAGGGGGCCATGGAACTTTTTCGGGACTGTTTTTCGGGTACTTTGGAGTCCGAGACGCCTTGGCGGGGTTGCCACACCGACACCGCGTAGCTTTCGCATCGCTCCGTTAGCTGCTGGGCAGCATTCACTGCATCCCGGGTATGCTGTCGCCATTCTGGGGCGCCCACCCGATCTTCAGGAGTCGGTTGCAGGGGATGCAGGAACACAGGCATGGCCCTCACTGCCGCCCCCTACCTGGGGCCCCACAGTAGGGGGGCGGCAAGAGACTCCTTCCCTCTCCTTCAGATGAAGTGAGTTCTGTGCGGTCCTCCCATCACCATGGTGACTAGGGCTACAACTCAGGGAAGAGATTCCAGAAGTGGGGGAGGGGAGTACTTCCTCTGCCCTCCTACCCCTCCCATTCCCTCCCCCAACGTCCCTCTCCTCCTGTCTTTCTTTCTCCACAGAAGGCAGACACTCCTTTCCTCATCCCTGCATTTACTTCCATTTACTCCTTTCCTTTGATCTCAGAGGAAGAGCTGGCCATTCTTTTGGCTAAGGAGAACCAGTGTGCCCTTGATTCCATTTCTGCCTGTCTCTCCTGGGATTTCTCCCTCTCCTCCCCTCCTCCCCCCACTCTCTGTCTCTCTTGGGATCTCTCCTCTCTCTATCTCTCTCCCATTCTCTCTCTCTCTTTGTCTCTGTTTCTCAGTCTCTCTCTCTCCTTCTTCTTTTCATTCATTCTGCGAATCTGCTGAAATCTTCCCTATCCTAAAAGCACGCTCTGCTGTCCTAGTCACCCCGTAAAACTCATCTTCTTTCCTTCAGCCCTCACATACAATCCCTGGTCAAATCCTATCAATTCTTGAACCTATCATTTCTTCTCTCCTCAAATTTATTAATTTATTTGTTTTCAGTTTTCAATAATTCTTTCCATAAGTTCCAAATTTTCCCCTCCTCCCTCCTCAAGATGGCATATCATCTTATATGGGCTCTCCACATACATTCCCATTAAACCCATTTTCACATTAGTCAGGTTGCATAGAAGACAAACAAGAAAACAAACAGGAGAAACCATGAGAAAAACAAAACAAAACATAACATAACATAACAAAAGAGAAAATAGTCTGCTTCTTTCTGCGTCCAGACTCCATAGTTCTTTCCCTGGATATGGATGGCATTTTGCATCATGAATCCTTTGGAAATGTTTTAGGTCTTTGCCTTGCTGTGGAGGGCTAAGTCTGTCAAAATCAGTCCTCCCACACTGTGCATAATGTGTATAATGTTCTGCTCACTTCACTCAGCATCAGTTCATACAAGTCTTTCCAGGTTTTTCTAAAGTCCGTTTGTTCATCCTACCATTTCTTTCATAGGTGAATGAGAGGTAATGCGTCAAGGAGAACTTGATGGTTGTGAATATGTGAGACTGGGTGAATGGTGGAGCCAATGACAATAATAGTAAAACCCGAAAGAGGAGAAGCTTAGGAGGAAGCAAAGCAAACTTGGTTGTGCATATGATCCTCCTTTAATGGTCTTCTCTGATGCCCCATCATGGCATAGGGGTGAGCTTGGGTTCCTTGAAGGCTACGCTATGTGGTGGAACCCAGGCTCTGGGACATCCTGTCACTTTTCAAAGGCTTTGAGTATGAGCCTGGTGATATTTCAGGTACCATAATATCAAAAGTGATTCATAGAAGGCTTTTGAGTAGAAGAGCAATGTAGTCAGACCTGCAGCTTAGGAAGTATATTTTGGCAACTGTAAAGAAAATGGATTGGAAGAGAGAGATTAGAAACAGGGAAACCAATTCAGAGGTTATTGCAACAGTCTAAGTCAGAGGTCATGAGGACCTGAAGTAGGAGCCAAGTAAAGTGAAGAGAATGGAATGGAGTGAGGAAATGGAGATGAGAGATATCATAGAGTTGGAAACAATAATACTTGGCAACTGATTGTATGTGGATTGGTGAGGAAGAGGGAAAATGAAAGAATAACACTGAGCTCACAATCCTAGGTGGATGGAAAGATAATGAATCATTTGGTGGAAACTGAAACTTTGAAAAGAGAGGAAGGAAAGAGAGGAAGGAAATATTGAGTTTAAAAAGGTTATAGAAATATCCAGGAAGAAGTGCCCAGTAGGCCACTGGTGATAAGGGACTTGAATTCAAGAGATATTAGAGCCCTAGAGATGATTTAAGAGAAATCTACATAGAGAGGATACCTGAAACTCTAGGAATAAATGAGATTCAAAGGGGAAAAAAAGTGCAAAGAAGAAAACGTGACCCAGGACAGTCCTGGGAGACCTACATGTTGGCTTCCTGTTAAGGGTTCCCTCTCTGCTTCCCTCTCTCCCCATCTCTGCCTTGGGGAGAGGTACAACTTGGTGATCACAAGTGGTCTAGGGAGTGACAACCCTCCCTGTCCCCCATCCAGAGGGCCCTTTCTTTCCCTGCTAGGCTTCTCAAATATTCCTGCATTCCAAAGTTGGGGATAACAAGGTGAATGTGGTTGAAAGTGTGGTAAGTGACAAGGGAGTACTTCAGAGTGAGTCCATTGGATTTGAGAGATCAACATGTCTCTTCAAGTCTCTGAGAAAGAAGGTAGTGGTTGGGATGGAGAGGAGGATAGTGAGCCAGGTAGTAAAGTCCTTGGGAAAGAAAGAAGGCAAATTCAGGAAGACCTGGATTCAAATCCTCCTCAAACATTTATTAACTTAGTAATTATGGACGGATCATTTGATCTCTCTACCTTGGTCTCTTTTATATAGTGGGGGTAGTTTTTTTTAAAGTCCATGTAGCATTTGCTTCACAGGGATGCTGTGAGGAATAAATGAAAATGTGTATGCAAAGTACTTTGTAAACCTTAAGTATTATTAGTGTTGTTATATAATAATAATAATAGCTAACATTTATATAGCACTTACTATATATCAGACATTGTACTAAGAGTTTTACAATTTTTATCTCATTTGACCTTCACAATAAGTCTGGGAGGCAGGTGCTATTTTTATCATCATTTTATAGAAGGGGAAATCGAGGCAAAGGTTAAAAGACTTATCCAGGGTCTCACAGCTAGTAAGAGTCTGAGGCTGGCTTTGAATGCAGGTCTTCCTTAATTCAGGAAATATCTATCCTCAAAAGAGAGGCTGATGATTAGCAGTAGAGGGGGAATCCATAAGTCAGAGTGAGGAGAAAGAAATTTGCTTACTTCTTCTCTATTCCTGGCCCAATATCCAGTATCAAAGTGACAGTGGGGCAGTGGAGGGGGTTGCATTACGTTCTAGGGAGGATCATATGTCCTTGAGTGTAAGAAGGTTGTTGGGGCATGTGAGGCAGAGCTCTAAGACCCAGGGAAACTTATGAAGGATAAAGACTACAGTGGGAAGGGAAGGTAAAGCAAGATAGGGCCTCCATAGAGTCTAGTCTGAGTCATATAGGTCAATAGAATAAACCTTAAATGGAGAGAGATAGCTGAATGTTGTTCGTAGGGGGAATGTCTGGAAGCATCAGTGAGGAACAAAGAGTGAGAAATGAGGGAAGGAACACCCAGGATCCGGTTTTCATGAGTGCAAGCAATGGAAGAGATAGGATAGGGAGGAGTTTATTAGGAGCAGGAGAATAGAGGTTTGAGCATAGACTGGCATCCTGGGATTTGTGGCTCAGAAGGATGCAGGCCATCGGTTCCAGAAGGATGGAAGAGAAAGGTTTAGACTGGAAAGGGGAAAGCAGAAGCTCTTACAATAGTTCAGGTGGATGACTTAAAAGGGCTTAAGTCAGGGTGGTGGTCATGGAAGTTGAAAGTCTACGTTTGATACAGGGGAGACTAAAATCTATTATGAGAATATATATTCAACTCTTACTTTCATATTGTATAATCACATTGGTCTCTACTAGTTTTATTTTAAGTTTTTGGGATGCATGGTGTTTTTATACTCATTCCCTAATATTCCTGCTTAAAGAAATTCTTCATTTTAACAAAAAAAACAGTTTTTGAGGCCAGTTGAGGCAGAGATCCTGTATGCATTAGTCTGCACTTGCCCACCGTTCTGTTTCGGTATCTGTCCTCTTCATAACTGAATTTAGATATCTTCTTTTCTTCCTCATTAAAGTTGTTTCTGTGTGCATTTTCAGAATTTCACTCTTGAGAGCTTACTGGGACAGTTAGGTCTTTATTTCTCAAATCCCAAATATTCTGGTGTCTTTTGTATCCTTTATCTTTGGATACTGGGAGTGATGAAAACACCAGCCATAATCTAAACATAAATCGAAACACTCTAAAATCTTTAGTTTATCTCCCAAAATGTTATAATCTTCAGCAATGTTTTCTAGGAATGAGGATTTTATAGAACTATAGGCTGTCAGAACTGAAAGGGATCCTGAAAGATAATTTAGTGTATTTTCCCATATTGCAGACAAGGAAACAGGGATTAGGTGACCTGATCAAGGTCACGCAGCTGGTTGGTGTCAGAGTCAATTCATATTCCCGTCTCTTGACCACTTTTTAGCTACTTTTCCCTTTTCATTTTCTCTCAGTAAAGCATGGAGTTAGTTTCTGCATCGTCCCTCTGCAGTTAATTATCAAAGACCCCTTTCTTGGGCCCCTTGTGGCTTTTCTTCTGGGGCATCAGGATCTACTTTTAGGAAATGCTTCCCTTTCTCCCTGAGTTAAGCACATTGGTGGCTCATGCATTCCATGGGGATGTGACCTAGAATCAGTTCTATCTTTGAGAAATAAGGTCACTTCCCTCAGAAGAGTCAAGAGCCAATGGGGGACCCTGCAAATGCAGTATGGAGATGTAAGATGACTGGTCTGTGGATGGAAAGTAGGTCTACTACCTCCCTCTCACAGAAGTGTAAGAGAACACATGCCTGTGGTCTTAAACTACACTGGGAAAACTAACAGAACTTTCAGATATTTCTGTCCCCAGTGATTCTTGTGTTGGGCTCTCTGTGGATATAGCATAAAGCCAACATTACTTTGCATCCAGAGTCAGACAAACATGTAGTTTGTCAAATTCACAACATAGTTGTTATCTTTTCTCTTCCTTCTCCTTCCTCATTTCTCATCACTAATCTGACACCAAGTCCTATCAATTTCACCTCCACAACTGCTGTCCCATCTAACCCCTCTCCACCCAGCTTTCTATTTCCATAGCTCCCATTCAAATTAAGACCCACATTATCACCCATTTAGACTATTTCTGTAGCCTCCCAACAGGTATTTCTGTCCCTTCAAATCCAGTCTTCTTTCTTTTTTATTTGCTTTTCACAAGCATCCCTATTTTCTTTTTTTAAAATCAATTAATTGATTAATTTTTAGATTCTGATATTTATTTCCACAAAATTTTTCAAATTTTTCCAATTTTTCCTCACCATCTCTCCCCTCCCCCCACCCCATAATACCTTGCATTCTGATTACCACTTCCCTCAATGTACCCTCACTTCTATCACACCCCACCCTTCCCATCTTCTCTCTTTTCTTGTAGGGCAAGACAAATTTCTATACCCCATTACCTGTATTTCTTATTTCCCAATTATATTCAATAATAATTCTCAACATTCATTTCTAATACTTTGAATTCCAACTTCTCTCCCTCCCTCCCTCCCTACCCATCCCCACTGAGAAGGCAAGCGATTCAATACAGGCTATATATATGTGTCATTTTGCAAAAGACTTCCATAATAGTCATGTTGTGTAAGACTAATTATATTGTCCTCCATCCTACCCTGTCCCCCCCCCTTTTTCCCTATTTTCTCATTTGACCTTGTCCCTTCCCAGTAGTGTTTACTTTTAGCTACTCTCTTCTCCCCTTTGCCCTCCCTTCTATCATCCTCCTCACCCCACTTGTCCTCTTCTCCCCTACTTTGCTGTAGTGTAAGATAGATTTTCATAGTAAATTTAGTGAGCATGTTGTACCCTCCTGAAGCCATACATGAAGAGAGTAAGTTTCACTTTTCCTCTCTCACCTCCTCCTTTTTCTCCTCCACTGAACAAGATTTTTCTTATCTCTTTTATGAGTGATAGCCTGCCCCATTCCATTTCTCCCTTTCTCCTCCCAATGTTTTCCTCTCTCACCCCTTAATTTAATTTTATTTTTTTATGGATATCATTTCTTCTGATTCAGCTCAACCTGTACTCTGTCTATATGTGTGTGTGTGTGTGTGTGTGTGTGTGTGTGTGTGTGTGTGTGTGTGTGTAATCCCTCCACCTACCCAAATACTGAGAAAAGTCTCAAGAGTTACAAATATTATCTTTCCATGTAGGAATGTAAATAGTTCAGCTTTAGAAAGTCCTTTGTGATTTCTCTTTCCTGTTTACCTTTTCATTCTTCTCTTGATTCTTGTGTTTGAAAGTCAGATTTTCTACTCAGTTCTGGTCTTTTCATCATGAATGCTTGAAATTCCTCTACATCAATGAATGACCATTTTTTCCCTTGAAGTATTATATTCAGTTTTGCTGGGCAGGTGAGTCTTGGTTTTAATTCCAGTTACTTTGACTTCTGTAATATCCTACTCCAAACCCTTTGATCCCTTAATGTAGAAGTTGCCAGATCCTGTGTTATCCTGATTGTATTTCTACAATACTCAAATTGTTTTTTTCTAGTTACTTGCAATATTTTCTTCTTGACTTGGGAACTCTGAAATTTGGCCACAATATTCCTAGGAGTTTCTCTTTTCGGGTCTCTTTCAGGAGGTGATTGGTGGATTCTTTCAATATTCATTTTGCCCTTTGGTTCTGGAATATTAGGACAGTTTTCCTTGATAATTTAATGAAAGATAATATCTGGGCTCTTTTTCTGATCATGGCTTTCAGGTAGTCCTATAATTTTTAAATTGTCTCTCCTGGATCTATTTTCCACGTCAGTTGTTTTTCCAATGAGATGTTTCACATTATCTTCTATTTTTTCAATCTTTTGGTTTTGTTTTTTAACTTCTTGGCTTATCTCCTAGTCATTAGCTTCCCTGAACTCTAGTCTCTCTTTTAAAGAACTATTTTGTTCAGTGAGCTTTTGAACCTTCATTTGGCTAATTCTGCTTTTTAAAGCCTCCTTCTCCTCATTGGCTTTTTAGACCTCTTTTTCCAATTGAGTTAACCTATTTTTAAAGGTGTTGTTTTCCTCAGCATTTTTTGGTTCTCCTTTAGCAAGCTTCTGGCATGCTTTTCAAGCTCTCCTATGGCCTGAGCCCATTTCATATTCATTATGGAGGTACTGGAGGCAGAAGCCTTGAGTTCCTCTGACAGTACACCTTGTTGTTCCTCATCCAAAAGGATGAAAGGAGACATCCGTTCACCAAGAAAGTAACCTTCTATAGTCTCATTTCCCCCCTCCCCCCCTTTTTGGGCATTTTCCCAGCCAGTTACTTGACTTCTGAATCCTTTGTCAAGAGGAGGGTCCTAGCTCTTCCTCCCCTCGGGACCATGCTCAAGGCTGAGATTCAGGTCAGCTGCTCAATTCCCCCAGGGACTTTGGGTGGGGGTGGGACCACTACTGAATGCTGAGTTTCAGATCAGCTGCTCAATTTCCTGAGAGGCTTTAAGCTGAGCTGCCTGGACAATGGACTTAGGCTGCTTCTGCAGCCACCATAATCACCCATTGCTACTGCTGCTGCTGCCACTTCTGCTGCCACCTGGAGCCAATGCTGGGTGGACCCCACTCCCCTTTCACCCAGCTGGGAAAGCTCTCCCACACTGACCTTTGGAGCTTTCTTTGTTACTTTTGGGTTGAGGGATCTGGGACCCTCCCTACTGGGAATTCTGCCCCAGAAGTCTGTTCAGGTCCTGTTCCTCCCAGTGCCATGTGACCAGGGCTGGACTCCACTCTGCTCAGTGTCCCGTGAGACAGACCTTTCTTGTTGGCCTTCCAAGTTACCTTTGACTGGAAACCTCTTTCACTCTGTTGTTATGTGGCTTCTGCTGCTCTAGAATTTATTGAGAGTCATTTTTTACAGGTATTTTGTGGGCTGTGGGGGAAGCGCTAGAGTATATGAGTCTTTCTACTTTGTCATCTTGACTCTGCCTCCCCCCTCCCCCCCATCCAGTCTTCTTATTGCTGCCAAAATATCTTTCTTACACATTGATTTGGTCATGTTGTTCCTGTGCTCCAGGTGCCTTGATTGCTTACTGCCATTGCCTATTGAACAACTTTTGAACTTCTCTCCTGGTGTTCAAGTTCCTTCATAGTTTGGTCCTAGATGATACTATTAGCTTCATTTCATATTATTCTCTTGTGGCCCATTCTCCCAACATGCACTCTAGGCTCTGACTCCTTTCTCTCCTCTAAATATTCTCATATCTCAGTGAATTTGCCCATGCTGTTACCTATGTTTCAAATATTCTTCCTCCAGCTGTCCATTTGTTGAATTTCTACTCATTTTTTTCCTGTTTTGTTTCATTTATTTTTTTTTAATTGTGCTTTATTTAGGGCTAAGCTGGAGAAAGTGCCATCCAATAGTTATAGAAGGTTACAAGGAGTTTTAAGGAATTGAGAGTGAAAAGAGCAGTTGTACCGAAGTGCAGCTGTTGTTTTTTTTTTTTACATCTGGACTTCCAAAGAGTAGGAGCTAAAGGAGAGAGGAAAGCAAAAACAAAAAACAAACCAAAAAACCAAACAAACTAACTGAATAGAAAAGAAAGAGACCTGAGAGGAAGAGGAGAAACTTGATCTTCTAAACCAAAAAGTACAGAAAACTAGGGGAGTTGGAGAAGAATAAACCTCCATCCCCCCACCACTCCAGGTGGCTAGTACTCAAGCAAGGAGGGAGTGAAGGCAAAATGCCAAAGCAGATCTTTCTAATGGTGGAAATAAATTATAATAAATATGATATATTTTAAAATATATGTGTTCTTAAATAATTCAGTGTTTTTTTCTGATTCTGAGTTTTTAATCAATGTCTTTTTTAACTGCTTTAAAGTAATTTATCAAAGATAAATATTGTGCTTTCATTAAATAGTTTTCATTGTTTTTTTCTCTATTATTACAATTAAAAGTTCTACAAAATATACAAATTTATTTACAGAAAAATAGAACTGGCACCATTTTAAATATCCCTGTTTTTCAAAATTCCTTGTAAACAGTTCCAGAAATTCTTCAAAGATTGTGTTTTTTCTTTCTTTTTTTGTTTTTGTTCTTGTTCTTTAAGGTTTTTGTTTGTGTCATTTTAAGATGAAAGTTCCCAGTTCTCCCTTGCCCTGAAAGTCTCTAGAGAGAGCATGGAAGCTGTTGAAGCAGAAGGTGGTTAGCGCTTGCAGAGAGAGCAGCTCCTTGGGCAAACGAAGCACTTAGTCCATAGCTGTGGGTCTCAAGGTGAAGAAGAGGTTGGAGACAGAGACAACTTGGACTTCCTAGTGTCGCCTCCTCCATGCCACCTGGTGGCCTCCAGCCATCCGTCTGTCCACTGCATCAGTGAGAACTGGGTGGCTTTCAATTCATTGGCTGCATAAAGCTGGAATGCTCACAGTTTTGGAAAAGAGGGGCCCAGGGACCCCTTCGGCAAATAACAGTGTCCAACAGCGATCGGCAGAGAGAGGGGGGGATTGATGCTCAGTCTAAGCTCTACAAAAGTTATAGTTCTACATCTTGGATTTTTAGCAGGAACGCTAACTTCTATATTTTTTTCTTTGTTTTCTTTCCTCTAATTTTTCTTCTATTATATAGGTATTTTAAACTTTTTTTTAAAATTTTGTACAACTATGAGGATTTTCAAAGGGGTGGGGGAAGAGTTAGAAGTATTTATGGGCTTTTCACAACAACTATCTTTCCTTGTATATGTCCCTTATTTGTTTCCCTACTTGGTTTCCTCTCATCTCAAGACTGTTTTTTTAAAAATTTTGCTTTCCCCAGATATCCATTTTGCTTGTCTTGAAAGCTCCATCCATGCATATGATACAGAAAAATATAGGGAAGATTCATAGATTCAAATAAAGGTCATCAAAGTGCCTCTCATAGTATAAAAGAACTAGATTGTTAGTTTAAAAGCACTGAAGCAGACTTTTTTTTTCTTTTTTTGTTTTTGGTTTTTTGGTTTGTTTTTTTAAATTACATATTTCATAGAATCTCTCTCAGATGCTTTGGGAACAGCCCTGAGGCAGGAAGGAGGTTTGCTTTCCCTCCCACACTCCCCCTCTATTTGACATAGAGCTACATGTCTGCAATAAGAAGTTTGGTCCTATGGTCCCTTAATAGCTAAAGGAATGATAGATACAGATGATCAGTGGCCACCATTTTGGCCACACCCAGGGACCATGGCCTGCCTTGCCCAGTGGCTGGCATCTAGCCTACCTGACCCAATAAGTGCCATTGGCAGAAAAAGCCCATGGATCCATAACCAGCGTCTCTTCCCAATTTCTGCCCTTTCATCCTCCTTGTCTGGTCTATTTTTGTTTTATTTTTTAAAGTTAGTTTCATTTTGTGTATGTTTATACTTGTTTTTTTTCTTCTTCATCATCTTCTTTAAGTCATATATATATTTTCCCCCAAGTGCGTATCCTCTGAACTCCATAGACGAGTAGGGGCGATTGGCATCTTTCAGCTGTTTGAGCTGCACCTTGAGCTGATTCATGCCTATCTGGAAGCTGCTCATGGCCTGAATGGCCATCTGTGTGTTGGCCAAGTTGTTGAAGCTCACGAAGCCAGAGCCGGACTCCAGGTTCCCCAAAAGCCTCCAGCCTCCAGTCTTTTAGTTTGTTCCTCTCCTCCCCACCTCTCCAAACTCTTGGGACCCTTTCTGGCAGTACTGCCTACTCACTTTTTAAAGGCCAAATCAAATGTCCCTCCCTCCAGGAAATCTTCCCTGATATCTGAAGTTGATTATTATCTTTTCTCTTTGCATCTCAGATAGCACTTTACTTTGCGTCTCTCTAATACACATAATACCTACTATGTATTACAGTTACATGTGTATGCAATATATCTCTCGTGAGCAAATTATATGCATCATGAGGTCAAGGACCAGGTCCTAACTAAGCTTTGTACTTTTCCTGTTTGGCAGTGCTTTGCACCAAGGAGGTATTCAACTAATGGGTGCTGCATTGAATCAAATTGCAAATATAGCCTCTTTTCTGGCCCCACTCCCCTAACTGTCTCTGGTGCTGGTAGATTGGGTTCATAAAAGGGCAACAGTTTTGGAAGGTTCTGGGGTAACTCTATGGCAGACTACTCACTGTACATGAACAATTGTCCTTCATCAGAAAATATATTGACTCAGGTACAAAAGGTACTCTCAAAATTCCAAAGCATACTATCCCATAAATACATAAGGATTTTTATTTTTTTGGGAAAGAGTGGAAACAAAGTACAATGGTAGTGAGACACTTGTGTAGGGAATACATTTGGCCAAGACAACTCAACTCTAGAAGAGCAGAACCTTGATGTCCTCTCTGTAGATTTCTTGAAGTTCACCATGGTAGGTGGTATCAATATCAGTGACGGACTAATTGTTTCACTGATAGGTTCTGCTGGCTGGCTTAGCAGGGCTTACTCCTCATTGGATTAGCATTTATGCTAGAGGGATTGATCTGCTGTCAACTGTAATGGGATAAGTAGCTTAGCTTCTAGTTTGGCTTCTCACAGATTGTGACATATCTTCTGGAACCTCTGGAGCCAGGTAGGTTGCTTTCCTGCTGGGATAGTTTTTCACAGAGTGTGGCATCTGTTCTGGCTGGGTAGTTTGATTGGACTGTCTGAACTTGCTCTTCCATGGTTAGCTGCACACAGTAAACACCATATGAATGTAAGCTATAATTATTACTAAATATAATATAAATATGATATTATCTCCATCACCACCAGCCTTAGTCTTGATTTAGTACTCTTTCAGCACTACTATTACTGTTCTTTTTCCAGGGCTACTGTACTATTTCAGAAAGTGGGGAGACTGTTTAAGATTGGCAGAATACTTTCCAGTTCAACTCCTTTAGGGTCTGGGCTCTGAAGTTTATCACTTACAAAGAAGCGGGGTAGGACAGGTATAACCTCTCTTATTCCACAATTCTTTCTGGTTCAGAAATGGATTCCTTCATTTAGGACTTCACCCTAATTTATGGTAATCACTTCAGTTCATTTTCTAGATTTCTGCTGAGTCTGATGAAAATTAATGTCTGGAGACAAAGTACCAAAGCAGTTAATCAGAAGCAAGTTCAGCATCTCTGCTGGCCTTTTTATTTATAATTAAATTACTCAAATCAAGAATCCCTACCAAGATGCAGAATGATTCATTTGCTCCTGAAAGGGCATTTCCCTTATATTTCATTGTCTATGTCCCTTATGATCTTCAATTTTGCTAAAGCCTGAAAGAAGAATGTCTTTATGGAGACATTTTGAGAGGCAAGTAAGTCTGCGAGAAATATGAACTCTTGGCCCAAGCTAATATATATTTATATATATAACATGCATATATATAATATGTATATACATACATACACACATGTATATATATACACACATCTATCTATCTATCTATCTATCTATCATCTATCTATCTATCTATCTATCTATCTATCTATCTATCTATCTATCTATCTATCTGTCTGTCTGTCTGTCTGTCTATCTATCTACCTACCTATCTATCTATCTATCTATCTATCTATCTATCTATCTATCTATCTATCTATCTATCTAATTCCCTTTCTAGGGATGTCCTTAGAGAGATTATAATCTACTTGTAAAGAAAGAACTTGTGTGCATGCCTGGGCTTTAGCTTGCTTATTTCCACAACTTAATCTTCATAGAGTCATAGGATTATAGGGTTAAAATTCCAGATTAAGACTAGGTCTTTTAAAAACACAATTTACCTTCTTCCTTTCTTTTTTTTTTTTTTTTCAGTTTACCAGCTTAACTTTATTTTTTTTTTTTTTGATTTAGGTTTAACATTGCATATTTAAACAATTGTCAAAACTTAGTTGCCAGCACTCATGTACAACAAGACTACATCCTTAATTTATTAATTAATTAATTTATTTTTTTAACTTTTAACATTTATTTTCACAAAATTTTGGGTTACAAATTTTCTCCCCTTTTATCCCCTCCCCCCCCAAACCCAAGCATTCTAATTGCCCCTGTGACCTATCTGCTCTCTCCTCTATCCTCCCTCCCTGCCCTTGTCTCCGTCTTCTCTTTTGTCCTGTAGGGCCAGATAGCTTTCTTTACCCCTTAACCTGTATTTCTTATTTCCCAGTGGTAAGAACATTACATTTGATCCTAACACTTTGAGTTCCAACTTCTTTAGCTCCCTCCCTCTCCACCCCTTCCCCTTGGAAGACAAGCAATTCAATATAGGCCAAATCTGTGTAGTTTTGCAAATGATTTCCATACTAGTTGTGTTGTATGGGACTAACTATATTTCCCTCCATCCTATCCTGTCCCCCATTACTTCTATTCTCTTATGATCCTTTCCCTCCCCATGAGTGTCGACCTCGGATTGCATTCTCCTCCCCATGCCCTCCCCTCCATCCTCCCCCCCACCCTGCTTGTGCCCCTGTCCCCCACTCTCCTGTATTATGAGATAGGTTTTCCTATCAAAATGAGTGTGCATTTTATTCTTTCCTTTAGTGGAATGTGATGAGATAGACCTCATGTTTTTCTCTTGCCTCCCCTCTTTATCCCTCCACTAATAAGTCTTTTGCTTGCCTCTTTTATGAGAGATAATTTGCCCCATTCAACTTCTCCCTTTCTCCTCCCAATATTTCTCTCTCACTGCTTGATTTCATTTTTTTTTTAAGATATGATCCCATCCTCTTCAATTCACTCTGTGCACTCTGTCTCTATGTATGTGTGTGTGTGTGCATGTGTGTGTGTGTGTGTACTCCCACCCAGTACCCAGATACTGAAATGTTTCAACAGTTACAAATATTGTCTTTCCATGTAGGAATGTAAACAGTTCAACTTTAGTAATTCCCTTATGACTTCTCTTTGCTGTTCCCCTTTTCATGGTTCTCTTCATTCTTGTGTTAGAAAGTCAAATTTTCTTTTCAGCTCTGGTCTTTTCATCAAGAAAATTTGAAAATCCTCTATATCATTGAAAGACCATGTTTTCTCCTGAAGTATTATACTCAGTTTTGCTGGGTAGGTGATTCTTGGTTTTAGTCCTAGTTCCTTTGACTTCTGGAATATCCTATTCCATTCCCTTTGATCCCTTAATGTAGAGGGTGCTAGATCTTGTGTTATCCTGATTGTATTTCCACAATACTTGAATTGTTTCTTTCTAGCTGCTTGCAATATTTTCTCTTTCACCTGGGAATTCTGGAATTTGGCCACAATGTTCCTAGGAGTTTCTCTTTTTGGATCTCTTTCATGCGGTGTTCTGTGGATTCCTTGAATATTTATTTTGCCCTCTGGTTCTAGAATCTCAGGGCAGTTTTCCTTGATAATTTCATGGAAGATGATGTCTAGGCTCTTCTTTTGATCATGGTTTTCAGGTAGTCCCAGAATTTTTACATTGTCTCTCCTGATTCTATTTTCCAGGTCAGTTGTTTTTCCAATAAGATATTTCACATTATCTTCCATTTTTCGAATCTTCTCGCCATGTTCTGTGATATCTGTCTTTCTCATAAAGTCCTTAGCATCCATCTGTGCCATTCCAGTTTTGAAAGATCTATTTTCTTCAGTGAGCTTTTGAATCTCCTTTTCCATTTGGCTAATTCTGTTTTTGAAAGCATTCTTCTCCTCATTGGCCTTTTGAACCTCTTTTGCCAATTGAGTTAGGCTAGTTTTCAAGGTGTTAATTTCTTCAACATTTTTTTGGTTCTCCTTTAGCAGGGAGCTGATCTGCTTTTCATGCTTCTCTTTCATCCCTCTCATTTCTCTTCCCAGTTTTTCCTCCACCTCTCTAACTTGATTTTCAAAATTCTTTTTGAGCTCTTCCATGGCCTGAGCCCATTGGGTGGGCTGGGACACAGAATCCTTGATTTCTGTGTCTTTGCCTGATGGTAAGCATTGTTCTTCCTCGTCAGAAAGGAAAGGAAGAAGTGTCTTTTCTCCGAGAAAGTACCCTTCAATAGTTTTATTTCTTTTCCCTTTTCTGGGCATTCTCCCCAGCCAGTGGCTTGACCTCTGAATATTCTCCTCACACCCACCTCGCCTCCTGGTCCTCCCAGCCAGCGTTTGGGGACTGAGATTCAAATGCTGCTTCCCGCCTTAGGGCTTTTGGCAGGGGCAGGGCTGCTATTCAGTGTGAGAATTAAGTTCAGATGGTCAGGTCGGGGCAGGGCTGCCTCTCAGGCTCAGTTCCCTCAGGGGGTTTATGCACAGACCTTCCACAATGGATCCAGGCTCCTGCCCCCTTGGGGAGCCCCGGTCTGCAGCCGCCTCTCAGCTTCTACCTCCCGGGGGGGGGTCTGAGTTATGGGGGGACCCCACTCGCCTCTCAACCCGCCAAAGAGACTCTCTCACTGACCCCCGTCACCTGTGGGTGGAGGGACTTGTGCGGCCACTGGAGATCCCGTCCCTGAAGCCTGCTCCGATCGGTATCTCTTGGTGCCGCAGCCGCCGCAGGTCTGGGCTGGGCTCCGCGTCTGCAGCGTGACGGACCTTTTGCGAGAGGTTTGCAGGTCCCTCTGTGGGTGGAGGGACCCGCGTGGCCCCTGGAGATCCCATCCCTGAAGCCCGCTTGGATCTTTTCCTCTCAGTGCTGCGGCCGCGGCAAGGCTGCACTCAGCTCCCAGTCCCGGCACCCAGTCCACAGCGCAAAGGACCCCCCGCGAGAGGTTTGCAGGTCTCTCTGGAACAGAAATCTCCCTTGCTCCAATATTACGTGGCCTCTGGGTGCAGAATTCACCGTGAGTTGGTCCCCTCTAGCCGTTCTGTGGGTTGTGGGTTCGGAGCTATGTGTATGTGCGTCTTTCTACTCCGCCATCTTGGCTCCGCCCCACCTTCTTCCTTTCTTGCCTTAGATCCTTGTGTATTAGGTGTGAGGAAGCAGCAATTACATTTAAGCAAATGAATTTGAGAAGAATGGCTAGAAGTCAAATATATACAGAAAGAAAATCTGCTGAAAGTGACACAATTTTAAAAACATTCAGGAATCAATTTGTATTTCTTGATTCTGCTTATTTGTCAAAAAGGAATGTGCATGTTCTCTCCTCCTCTCCCTCTCTTCTTCCCTCTTTCCCTCCCTCCCTCTTTCTCTCTTTGCTTCCCTCCCTCCTTTCTTTCCTTCCTCCTTTCCTCCCTCTCCGCTCCATGAAGGGGATAGTAGAATTGATGGCTGCCAATGATATCAAAAAAGGAAAAGAAAAAGCACCAATGAAACATTTTTAAAATGCACGAAAGAGAACAGAAGAAAATTCTGAGGGAGAGGGAGATAAGCAAGACAACTTTTTTAATTCATTAAATTTAATATGTACTTAAAAGCCCAAATTGTATATGAGTTTTTTTTCTTTTCTATTTCTTGTGGAAATGTTCATGTTTGTTGATATTTGTCAAGTTCAGAATAAAAAGACCTAAGATTCTTCCTCAAGTTTGAATTGGATTAGATATCCTCTGGGTGCCTTCTAACTCTATTTCTGACAGTGACAATATGATTTACCTTCTGCCCTTGCCTAGAGGCTGTAGGATTATCTTGGACATCTTGCACAGTTTGCTTCCTGTGAATCCTTCATCCCTAAGACTGGTAATAAATAGTAAAGAGGTAATGTGTCATTAGCCATGGTCCTGAACGTAAGTCTGCACACTGCAGCTGAACCCACCAAGTAACTGGTGCTATTTGGAAGTTGTGGGGACTATACCTATCCTAATGCCAATGTAGGTGACTATTACCTGGAAAATTTACAAAACCTCAGAGCCAGGAGAGATCTCAGAGGTCATTTAGTCCAAGTTGCATGGCAAGAGAAATACCAATCAACTACCCAGTGCTTAAAGACCTACATTGATAGGGAACTCATTTCCCAAGGC
The DNA here is from genome assembly GCF_028372415.1 of Notamacropus eugenii. Taxonomy (NCBI): domain Eukaryota; kingdom Metazoa; phylum Chordata; class Mammalia; order Diprotodontia; family Macropodidae; genus Notamacropus; species Notamacropus eugenii. Next base: position 56,790,019 of record NC_092875.1, on the reverse strand, counting down.
ATTTTAGGACAGATTTAATTGTTAGGATTTCTCCCTCCTACATTAATCTTAAATATATATCCTTTTAGTCCTTCCCCTTCCAATAGTTCCTAGTTCTGCCTCACTGGGGCTGAGAATCAATAAATCAATCAACAAACATGAAAGCCCTTCAGGTATTGGAAATGATATATCTTAGCTCCCACCCCCAACAGCCTTCTCTTAAGTTCCTTTAACTTTTCCTTGTGTGGCATGGAATAGGGTTTTAAGTGCAGCAGATGTTGGATTGTACGGAGAAATATCAGGAAGCTTGGATTTAAGTTTAGTGAAATGAGTTAATGTTCTGTGAGCAGTGAAGATAAAAAAAACAGGAAAGGAGAAAGTCCCAGGGTCAAGGGCAAAGTGCCCCTGTGTTAATTCTGAGATGGAACAGGATTTTCCTGGGAAGCTGGCTTGGATAAGCAAGGACTTGGACCCAGGGCTAGATCTTTCTTGTAGAATCTAAATTCTGAAATCCTGTGATGCAGTGTACCAAGGAAAATGTCTTACAGTGGAAAATGTAACTGGGAAATTCAGGGCCAGATGGTGGTCAGAGGTCAGAAGTGATTTGGAAATGACCCATGTTGAAGTAATAAGAGTGGATAAGTTCATTGAGAGAGAGAGAGAACAGTAAAAAGCTGAAAACAGAAACTTCAGGGATCCCCATGATTTGGGGTCACAAAGAGAAAGAGGGTCCAGCAAAGGACACAGAGAAGGTGCAGACAGAAATAGGATAAAGGGAAAAGCCTGTAGGAAAATGATTTTAAAATATTTTCAATTAAGACTTTCTCAGACTTTGTGAATGTCCTTTGTCCATGTGCTTTTGACTTCAACTGAGGTTCACCTGAGCACAGATGGTCATTTCTTGAAGCACGGCTGAGAAGGAATGGATTCGATAAGGGAGGAAGTCCTTGCTACCCTTGCAGTTGCTGAACCTTGCTTTAGCCTCTGAGTTTTGGGTCCCTGGTGGGGACACTGAAAAACCAATCCAACATCTAATAATGAGTTTCCTGTAATGAGTTCCAGGGGCCGTAGGGATGGCCCAGATGGAGTCTACCATAATTAGCTCTGTGCCTTTCCCCGCTGTGGGATTAGCCTCAATTTTTTCCTTGGAGTAAGGGACAGATGTCTGGGTAGGGAGTCAGAAGGCCTGGGTTCAAGTCCTGACTCAAGTCACTTATTAGCTCTATGACCTTAGGCAAGTGACTCCACCTCTTTGCACGTCACTGTCTTCATCTCTGAAATAATTTTGGTGTTCAACCTCCCTCATAGGGTTGTTGTGAGAAAAGGAGGTCACTTAGTGTTTCACTGCCTCATGCAATTCTATAAGACTCTGGATGTAGAAGAAACGTCCATCTCTATTGGTGGAGGAAGTTCCTCACCAGGTATTCTACATTAATAAAATCATAGGTCTAGTTAAAAAAAAGAAAAGCAAAAAATTGTCACCATTAACAAAAAAATAAACAAAAATATCACTGAGAATTGAAGGTTATTATTGGAGGTTGTCTTGGAGACAAGAGGCTTGGGTTTGCGTCTTGTCTCTGTCACCAATTAACTGTTTTGGGGCAAGTTTTTTCACCTCTTTCAGACTCTCCTTCTGTGTAAAAGGGACTTATATTGTCCACTTCACAAGGCTACTGTGAATGGCAAGAACTCTAAAGTGTTCTAGAAATGTGAGTTTTCCTCAGTTCTATTCTCTAAGCCTTACTTATGCCAAATGACTGACCCTCAAACTTGCAAATCCAGGTGGCAAACCCTGTTGGGTCAGCTGTGGGTTCTTTCCATTGGAGCTGGGCTGGTTTTACTCTGGAGCAGTGAGATTACCCCTGGCCTACCAGAGGATATTCCTAAGGGCATTTCTATCACAGAATCAAATGAACCAGAGACTTTGATATCCCTCAAGTTCCTGTTCTGTAGCTTGGTCTGAGTAGTAATAACACCCTACCAGAGCCTGCTCTTCCCCAGTGATCTGGACTGTTAGGAAACTCAGGAATGAATGTCACAGAATCACAGTTAGAGCAATAGCACCTTAAGGTTTATAAAGAACATTATTTCACTCGATTCTTTCAACAACTTTCAACAACCTCAGAGGGAGGTGCTATTATTATTACCCCCATTTTACAGATGAGGAAACTGAGGCAGATAGCAGTTAAGTTGTCCAGGGTCACCCAGCTAGTGTCTGAGGCTGGATTTTAACTCATCTTCCTGACTCCAGACCCAGCACTCTGTCCACTATGCCACCAGTTATAGAGAACTCAATGATCATCATCTAATCCAATCTATACCTAAATAAGAATCCCCTCTGCAACATACTCAGGAATTGGTTTGTTTAAAGGTATCTTTTGAGTGGGAACTCCTGATGAGGTATCTCATTATTCTTTTGGGAAGCTCTAGGTGAGCTCAAATTGGCCTTCCTCCAACTTCTCCTCATTGTTCTGCTCTTTGGGGTGAAGCAAGATGTGTCTGATCCCTCAGCACTTCATTGCATATCAGGTGCCCCCTACCTATGTGAGGTTGGTCAAGTCACTTCACTTCTCTCAGTGTATATTTTCTCATCTCATGGAGATGACCTCTGAAGTCCCTTACTGTTCCAAATCTATGATTCTAAGCCTTCACTTGCTCACCTCCAGTTCCATCAGTAGATCCTTCTAATGCAGGAATTTGAGGTCTGGCTCTCTCCTCTGGACATTGTTCAGTTTATTAATGTCTTCCTAAAATGATGCTCACAATGAAACTCAACATCCCACAGCAGAGTAGAGCAGGGCTACCTTCTCCCTTTTCTTGGATATTCTGTCTCTATGTAGTCTAAGGCTGCTTTAAATTTTTTAGTTCTCTCTCTTCCCATCTTTCTTCCCGTCAAGCTTCCCCACTTCCTGAAACAGGTAGGTGGATAGCCAAAAACAATAACAATTACCCATCTTCTTTGGAACAGAGGTTTTGCAGGGTTCAGATTCAATCCAAGCGATCACTAATTCATCATGTAGGAGAAGCATCCCAAGTATGGGAGTCAAGAGATTTGGGTTCTAGTCTTGACCCTGCTGATAACTTGCTTGTGACCTAAGGTAAGTTACTTTCCCTCTCTGGTCCTCATTTTCCTTATTGCTAAATTTTTTAAGAGGGGAGACTAGATGATCACTGCGTGTCCCTTTCATCTCTGATACTCGTCTCCTGAGTTCTACGGTCTCTGCCAGGTCTAACATTCTATGAATCTATGCCAGAAGCTAGAAGACATTGTGTGTATTTCCTCCCCCTCCCAGAGCATCTTGTGTATGACTGACACAGCAGCTAGGAGGGGGAAAGGGAGGAGAGGAGAGCAGAATAGAACTGCTAAGGCTTCAGAGCATGACAACAGACACCTTTCTTCCCACCCCTTTCCCACCAGCGAGGCTTCCTGACTGCTTACAGGAGAGAGGCCAAGGATCAGGGGTGGGCGGGGGAATCCTGGTCCCCCAGAGTCAGTCCCCCTCCTTTCCTCCCTCCCCCTCTGCTTACACGTGAGTGCAGGGACAGCCCGGATCACTCCGTGGCTTCCCATTCTCATCTTCCTCTTCGGAGCTGCCCTCCTTCTCGCAGCTCAGCCATCTCCAGGGCAGTAAGTCCTCGGCTCTGCCGCTGCTCAGTCTTTCCCATCTGGTCTATTCCCACCAACTCCCTGAGGCTGTGAACAGCCTACCTGGGAGGCTGCAGCACAGCTGCGTCTAGGCTGAGGCTGTCCCCTGGGCACCGGGTGAGTCTGATCAATCCTGGCTTCTGTGAAGTCCCACCCTGGGCTCTCAGGTTTTGGGAGACGGGAGGATGGGGAAGGACCTGGGGATGCACACGGGCACACCGATTTCCCATCTCCCTGCCCCAACTCTTGGTCTATTCCTCAGTCTGGTCTGCCTGTGCCCTCACTCCCATCCGTGGCCCCATCTCTATGCCTCTTTTCCCATGTCTGTGTCTGGGTTCATATCTCTGTGTTTATGTCCTTGTCTCTGGGTCCTTATCCCTGTGCCCACGTCTTCATCTTCATGTTTATATCCCCTTTTCTGTGTCCATCCTGCAGGTGCACACCCCCATTTCTGTGTCCACATATCCATTTCTTTGTCCTTAATCTCATGGCTGTGTCTCTGCGAGTCCATCTCTAGATCTGTGTTTCCTCTTTGTGTCTCTGTACTCATGCCCGTGTCCCCATCCACATGCTCCATGCTATTATCCCTCCCTCCCTGACTTGGTGTCTGTGTCCTCATCCTTGTGTCTATGTCCAAGTCCTCATTTTCATTTTTGTCTATATCTCTATGCACATCTCTATTTCTATGTCCATGGTCCCACCTTCATGTGGGCATATGCTATCTATCTATCTGTATCTATCTATCTATCTATCTATCTATATCTATCTATCTATCTATCTATCTATCTATCTATCTATCTATCTATCTATCTATCATCTATCATCTATCTATCTATCATCTATCTATCTATCTATCTATCTATCTATCTATCTATCTATCTATCTATCTATCTATCTGTCTATCTGTCTATCTGTCTATCTGTCTATCTGTCTATCTGTCTATCTGTCTATCTGTCTATCTGTCTGTCTGTCTGTCTGTCTGTCTGTCTGTCTGTCTGTCTGTCTATCTGTCTATCTGTCTATCTGTCTATCTCTCTGTCTGTCTGTCTGTCTGTCTGTCTATCTATCTATCATCTAATCTCTTCTCTCTGTCCATCCATCCCCATCACTGTCCTTATCTCTATGTCCCTCTTCTCAGTTGTGTCCACATCCCTGTTTCTGTCTCTGGGTCCTTATCTCTCTGTCTCATCTCTTTGTCCCTACCTGCATCTCTGTGTCCTTATCCCCATGTTCATGTACCTACCTTTTCAGCCTTGTACTCATTTATAGGTCCTCATCTCCATATCTCTACACTATGCTCTTGTGTATGGGGTCCTAGCTCTGCATCCCTGTCCTTATCCCCATTTCTGTGTCTTTGTCTTTCTATCTTCTCCACCACCATCTCTCTATGTCCTTATCTTCATGTCCATGTCTGTCTCTCCAGCCATGTCCATGTGTCCTTCACTCTATAGTCATTTTGGAGTTCATCTATGTCCTCATCCTGTCTCTATCTCTGTCTCTATATTCATGTCCTTAACTCCATATCTATATTCCTCCTTTGCTTTTCCATCGCAAAGTAAATAGTTCTTATCTCTACCTTCATATTCCTGTCTCTGTTGTCCCTACCTGATGCCCTCTTGTCCCTACCCATCCCTGCCTCTATTTCTCTTCTCTGTGTACATTTGCCTGTGCCTCGGGCTCTCTATTTGAAGGAAACTCTTGGGGCCCAGAGAGGGCGGCAATCTTAAATAGTAGATATTGCCAGTGGCTAAAGGGGCTGGATGCCTGAGGGCTGGGGGGAGGGGAAGTGCCTGAAAGTGTCTGTGTGGGGGAGAGAGAGAATTTAGAATGCCTTAGGGGCCCCAAGGACTGACCAGATCGGCACATCCCAATCCCAAGATACTTTATTCTGGGGATTTAGACCTGAATTTAGAGATCCCTCAATCAAATCCTGAAGCTTGGAAAGGGAAAGTGAATTGCCCAAGGCCACACAGGTGTAAGTAACCGAGCTGAAGGTGAAACCCATATCCACATTATATCATAATGGACTTTCTGTTTCCTGGACCCAAATGCCAGCCTTCTCAGCAGACCAAGAGAAATCCCCTTCCCTAAGAGGAAAGTGGACATTGAGAAAAGGAGCCTTTGGGCAGTTTCGGCTGTGTGTGATATGGAGGAGGATAGGCCTAATGTGTTTGCATGAGTAGGTTGTAACTTTTCCTTTCCTTTCTCCAATTTTCTTGGACTTTTCCTAGCGCATGTACTTTAAGCTTCTCACTTTCACTGTTCCTTAAAAGTTAAAGATCTGTAATTTCATAGAAATGGGAAATGTTTTTACTAATGCAGATTGTAAATTGTCTATAATTTAATAGATAAAAAATTAAGCAGATCTTAGAGAATTGCTTGAGACTAAGAAAAGTTAAGCAATTTACCAACAGCCACACAGCTAGCATGTGCCAGAAGTGGGGGACAGAAACTCCAATCTACCAGATTATAAGTCTAGCATTTTGCTGTGCCATGCCACCTAAGAGGATAAGGTAACAAAATATCCTAATAGAGAGAAAATGACTGGCTAATGATGTGGGAGTCATTTGAGAATCAATTCTCTGTGAAGTCAGCTCATGGGCTAATTGGAACAGAAATCAGAATCAATATGAATTAGAATAAAGGATAAAAATGAAAAGATACTGCATTTAATTATAGTAGTTTTATTGGCCCCAATTTAAGCAAGTCATTGACTCACTGAAATAGAAAATAGCCACAAGTAAAGACACTGACTGTAACCAAGAGTCACCATCAGGGGAAAGCCAAAGAAAGCATAAAACTGACTCCGACAAGAAATGTTTGATCTACTTTGGCAAGCCCAGAGGCATCGTAGCCATGAATAGAAGAAACTTAAGAGTACCAACTTCTAAAAAAAAACTTAAAAAACTAAAACCGTTGTAGAAGAGAATATGAGAAGGTTAAGTGCAATAATTTCTCACCAGACAACAAAAATCATTTGATGGGAAAATTAACTTGTATAGAATTTGGTGTGAGACCCAATTAAGTGAGATTATTCCTGGAGCTTTTGGAGACAGAAGGAGAACAACCAGTACACTTGAAATAAAAACAACCAGTACACTTGAAAAAAAATAATCTGTAGGTATTTTGAGGGTGGTTCAGTGTCACTACCTACTCTCATAGAAATGCTTGGTACATTTGGACTCCACCATCTTAGTTCCTGATGCATTGACTCAGGAAGTTGTTGGAGATTCATAGCATCCCAAAAGAGTGGAGACTTTGGAGTCAGGATCATGGGTTTCAATCCTGACTCTGTTTGTTAATATCCATATGACCTTGGGCAAATCATCTCACCTCTGGATTCCATTTTTCTTATTTGTAAAATGAGAATCTTGGATCAGATGATTTTTAAGGTCTTTTTCCAGTTCGAAAGCTTATATTCCTAGTATGAAGTTAGTCCTTTCTATTCATCCTTTCAGATGACCATGTGAGTTCCTGATCCAAGTACAAATGAGGAAGAGGGTGGAATATTCTTGCAAGCAATACTTATCATCAAGATAATTGGTGGGCAGGGGCATCACTTGATAGAATGGAAAAACTGTAGTCTGTAGAAAAAGGAAATGTGAAAACCCTTCAACCAACAGTATCCCCCAAAAAAGCTTAGAAAGGGGAATATTGACAGTAGCTTAAATTCTTTGCAATTGAAAATAGGAAAACACCAACCAGAAAACAGGTGCCCAGTAGAAAGGCAACAGCTTTGGGTTTATTCAGTTAATATTATGTAATTGTGGCCATCAGAGCCATTTGAAAGAATGAAAAAGTCAAGAGAATTGGGTATGTATCAGATGGAGAGTAGTCTCCTATGTGATCCAACTAGTATCACATTCTCATGAGTAGTTATGAGGGTACCTACCAGAAGCAGTCAGCCTAGAGCAGAGGTTCTTAACCTGAACTTATTTAAAAAAATATTTTGATAATTGTATTTCAATGTAATTGATTTTCTTTGTAATCCTATATATCTTATTTTATTTACTTAAAAACATGATTCTGAGAAAGCATCCATGAATTTCCATAGACTAACAAGGGTGGCCGTGATAGAAAAAGGTTATGAATCCCTATCCAGGAATTCTCTTTGCTAGCACCAGAGACTCTTCTGATGCAGGTGATATCACTATTTCCACACATATTTCTCAGTTTGAAAAAGGAGAACTCTATGTGATTCTAGGCTCATGCAGGGCTCTGCAAAGCTAGACACTCCATCTCACCATTCTAGCTACTCCTACATCGACCTTGCAAATTGAGTCTTAGCCTAATGTTTCTCATAGGTTCCTGCACTCCTTTGTGTACCTAACAGTCATATATGGAGGAACTAAATGTACTTCTTTCCATGTTGTTCCCCATTGTTCTCATTTCTTTCCCCACTCTCTCCACCTCCTTACCTTTGCTGCCTTCCTTTCAGCCCCTTGCTCTTTTCTCCTCAGAGCGGGGGCTTCCTGTGTGCTTTCCCCACAAAGTCTCCACAGACCTGAGCACTGGTTCAAAGGATGAGTAGTCACGCCAATAGCCTTTTTTTGAGGGAAAGTGTTTCCCAACGCCTTGGTGGGCAGAGTTGGCTACAGGAGTTTCAGGATTCCATGCAACAGCGTGCTGCCCGAACCCGGCTACAAATCCAAACTATGAACCGAGAGCGAGTATTCCGGTTCCTACGGAGAAATGCCTTCATTCTTCTCACAGTCAGTGCTGTGGTTATAGGTAAGCATGGAGTAGTGGGTAGAGACACTTTTGTCAAGGAAGTAGGTGTGTATTAGATGGATGGCCCTTTAGAATGAAGTCTGTGTTGATGGGGTTTGGGAAGTAGCTCAGGATGGGCTATGGTTGTGTACTCCTGAAAACAGATAATCTCTATGCCCTCATTACATCCATATGGGTTTCTGAAGAGGTATTGTCTAGGGCTGTCCTGTTGATAGACTTTGGGTTACTTAATTTCCTTTAAGCAGAGTCTCCTACAGATGCCCCTCAGCTTCTTAGCTAGGAGACCTACAGGCCCTCATCACTTTTGTTTTCTGATTTCTTAGGGATTAGTCTTGCCTTTGCCCTTCGTCCTTATCAGCTGACTTATCGTCAGATTAAATACTTCTCTTTTCCTGGAGAGCTACTGATGAGGATGTTGCAAATGTTGGTGTTGCCCCTCATTGTCTCCAGCCTAATCACAGGTAAGGAGGCCCTAGACCCACCTCCAGAACTATCACTTCCTTTCTGGCATCCCAAACATGGGAATATTGTCTTGGCTCAGGACTACATGTACATACCCACTACCTTAGCCCAGATCCTTGAGTCTAGACTCATCAATGACCTAGAGTGAGACCATAACCCAACTTAGAGCCATTATTCTGTCTAGGGACTCAAGCTTTTCTGTTCAAATCTTGACCCACACCAACTACTCAGAACAACTTGGTCTGACTCTTCCATGGAAGAGTTCAACCCCAATTCCCTTTGATTTTAAGGAGTTACCTCATTTTATTCTTTGTTTCTTCCCATATCTTCTCACTAGTGAGGTTGTGAGAGCATGTATGGGTCATATATTTTCTTTTTGGAGGGGGCAATGGAAGAATGCTGGACTTGGGGGATGCAGTCATATTATGAGGGTAAGAAGACAAAATAGAGTCAGAGGAATGTTGGTGGGGGGAATAGGGGAGTCAAAATGTAGCTTTCAGATGGAGGTGGTCAGTGGTAGTCTATATGGGTGGTCTATATGTGTGTATGTATGCTGGTTTGTGAAACTAGATTGGTCCTATGAGATTAGAATAGGAATGTGAATGGCCAAAGAATATATACACATACTTCTCATACAATTTTGGAGTAGGGCACTGGAGAATACCAGTCTAGGGCTCTTCTTATTAGGGGTTAAGTGACCTCCAGAAGATTCAGCTGTCAGGCTGTCTGTGATGAAGATAGCTTTGTACCCCTAAAGTGACCTGGTCAATGACCATATGGTGAGTTATTCTTCTGTAAGTCCATCCATGAAGTGACCCCCAGAACTGCCCATTATGTCTAGGGCAGTGGAAATGTTGGAGCACAGCTTGCTCTGCTTCTTGTGCCAGGAGAAAATACCTACTTCTTAGAGCCAGGAGTACCAAGGCATACTTTGGGCAACAGGAGAGCTGGGAAGTCTAGGGATAGGAGGGGATGATAATGGTGATGGAGAAGTGGAAGGTTATACAGCAATGACACGGATAGGTAAAGGTGGGAGAACCAGTGGAAAAGGGATATACCAAGAGGGTGGGCCAGTAGGTCAGGTGAGGATTGGTTAGGAATGAGGAGAGTCAATGAAACAGGGGTGAAGTGGGGTTTGAGGAACACAGTGAGATTTGAATAGGGGTAGAAATAGAGTTGTTGGGATAGGGAGGAGGGACAGGTGAGGGGAAGGGAGTCAGTGAAAGAATGGTATTAATGGTGGGTAGACTAAGGGAAAGTAATGTAGGTGACACATAGAGGAACTGATCTGTTGGCAAGGGTGGAGCAAAGGGTTGAACTTTCTCCCAGGTATGGCATCTCTGGACAACAAGGCTTCAGGTCGGATGGGGATGAGGGCTGCTGTTTACTACATGGTGACAACAGTCATTGCAGTCTTCATTGGCATCCTCATGGTCACTATTATCCACCCTGGGAAAGGATCCAAGGAAGGGTTGCACCGGGAGGGCCGCATCGAATCTATCCCTACTGCTGATGCCTTCATGGACCTTGTCAGGTCAGTGTTCTTTATTCCAGTCAGATCCAGAAATACTTCTCTCCCTATCCCCCAACATTAGTAGGCATTCCCACTTTCTTCAGTGCTAGTTGTCTTCATACCTTAGGGCACCGGTCTCCAGGCTGTTCCTTGAATTTTTTTATTTCATAAGGGAGTTATTTCTTCGAGCCTACCGTAAATACCTTGAGGGCAATTACTGAGTCTTATGTTTCTCAGCTGTTGTTTGTTGTTGGTGTCTGACTTTCTTTCTCAAAGAGGACCATAACATCAGAGAGGTGATGCCATGACATGCAGGAGACTTGGATTTAAGTGAGGCAGGACTGTGCAAGGTCACCAGCCTCACTTTTTCCTCCAGAGTCATTTAGGTACAGTGGTGAGATATAGATCCGGACAACTGGAGATGGCCCCCATGTTTCTTAGCATCAAGCAATAGGGCCAAACACATGAAAGTATTCCATAAATACTTTCTGCTTAATTAATAGTTTGATTTTACTGTCTTTGTGACTCTGAGCAAGTGACTTCACCTCTCTGAGTCTCAATTTCCTCATTTCTAAAGCAGGGTGACAATGAGTTGACTACATATCTCACTGGAAGACCAATTCACTTTTGGATGTCCCTAATTATTATTGTTTTCCCTCATATTGAGCTGAAATCTGCCTCTCTGCAACCAACTCTTAATTCTACTCTTGAGATAAGAACAAGTCCTATAGCAGTTTTTCAGATACATAAAGAAAGCTATCATGTCTAGGTCCACCCCCTGCCACTACATCTCAAGGTAGAAGACTTTGTGGGATGAAACATATGACTAGAATATAGCTGTGGAAAGGTATACCTAACTTTAAAAGAATAGAATAGAAAAAAAGGTTTACTTTTTTCTCACTTTTTAAAAACGGGGGTGGGAGGGGGAAATGATATGATTTCCCCAATGTTGCATAAGTAGTTAATGGCTGTCTTGGCCCTACAACCCAAATCTCACAAGTTCTCCATAGGAAGTATGTCAATCGATCTGGGATATTGTTAGTGTGGGTACTTTCTCCATCACTGTAGATCATAACTCATCTATACCTTCTCATCTTGTATGTCCTTATTTTCCCATAAATCTATCACAGGTTCATTCATCATGCTGGGGTGTTCCCTCTAGGTTGCATATTGTTGATAACAACAACATCCAATTATAATATATTATAATATACAACATCCAATTATAATATATTATATTATAATATACAACAACATCCAATTATAACATATCCATATATTATGGATAAAATTTTTTGACTGTCTAGCAGGTATCCCTTGCTCTGGGTGTAGGAGACTATGAGCTCCTTGAAAGCATGAGTTATCTTTTGTCTTTCTTTGCATCCACAGGACTTAGCACACTGCCTGGCACATAGTAGAGATTTAATAAATGCTTGTTGACTGACTGGCTGGCATGACCAACATCTCTGCTTATGACATTCTTTACAATGCATTTCCTGTGAAATTCCTCATAGGTAATAAATTGTATCAGATTTTTCATGACCAGGTACTGAGAAAACACCTTGTGAGTGACCGGCATCTTTAATTCTTTGTATACTACAGTTTTCAATCAATCAAAGCTATGTAACATTGCCAGAAGAATTTTTTAAAATGAACTTTGTTTCCTGAAGGAGTCTGTAGTCCTTAAAAACATTACACAGTATCCCAAAAGTAATCTGTCTAGTTTCCTTCCTTTTGTTCAATAATATGCCTGGCTCGTTGTCCATTTATGGTGACTGTTCAAGGTCTATGTTTTGATAGACCAGCTCTGTGGGTTGTGCATCCAATTGCTTATTACACTCTGGACAACAGCCGTACTTCATCCACTTGGTTTTTCCTGTGTGAATAGTTAGAGAATTGGAATTTAAAGTTGGAAGAAATCTGAAGGATTATATAATGTAATTTTTTCATTTTGCATATGGGGAAACTGGGGTCTAGAGCAGTGAAATTATTTGACTATATCTTTTGAATTAATATAGATTGAGATGAAGGTGAGAGCAGCTTGCAAAGGATTGTTGCGTTGTGAAAAAAGGAAGGATGATAGAAGAGTGTCCTGGGAAGATCCTGCCAAGGACATCTGCTGGAGGGAGTTGGAGAAGAGATGAGCTGTTTCAATAGCCAGGTTGCTGCTATTTAGAGGCTACTCTGTCGCTGTAGGCCATGATCCTCTCAGGTCATATAGAGCAATTTTTTGCATTGGGACAAGCATCATGAAATGCTCTCAGATCAACTTTTAAAGACAAATTCAGTTGAAGGGGAGGAAAGAAAGATGCAGGGATACCACCCAATGGGTGTGGGGAGCAGGAATGAGCTAGTCCATGAAGGAGCTCACTTAGGTTGCCAGGTTTCCTTTACAGTAACTTTCTATTTAATTATTCTTGCTAACTAGGTGCTAAACACAGTTGTTTTTACACTGCTAATGAAATGCAGACCATCTCAGTATCCTCTAAATTTTAGTGCCCTGGGATGAAGCGTCACTCCCCTCAGTCTTGTAATAGATATGTGGTCAGGGCTACTGGGTTCTTGGCTTTCCTATAGCATTATCCACAGCTTAAGGAATATAGACAATGGAGGTAACTCAAGGTTGATAGCATGTGTGGTCAGGGACGGGTGTGTGTGTGTGTGTGTGTGTGTGTGTGTGTGTGTGTGTGTGTGTGTGTGTGTGTGTGTGTGTGTGTGTGTTTGTGGATGGTGCATGGAGGCACATGAATCTTAGTGGTCCTGGTAGTGAGATAAATACTGAAAGAGCTGACCAGTGATGCCAACATTGTTTTCAAGGTCAAGGAGAATTAGGACTTAGATGAGGCCATTGGTTTTGCTAGCAAGAATGTCACTAGTTACCTTGAAAAGTTTAGTTTGAGTAGTGTGGGGAACTGGACCTAACATACAGTTTTAAGGAGGGAAGTGGAGAAGGAAAGACAGTGGGTTAGACTTCAGATTCAGATACCAGATAACAGTACAAAGAAAGAGAGAGATTTTAGTTGACCTACAAAGGAGCAATATGGAAGCAAAGCTTTTTTTTTGGTTTCCATTTCTGCCCCTTACCCTTTTAGCACATGGGAAGACTGAATGTTTTTGAAAACAGAAGGAAAGGAGACCATTTTGAAGGAGAAATGAAGGCTATTATTAAGAGAAGGGACAAGTATTCAGAGCAATGTCTTTTGATGATGAGGGTCAAGGTATGTTCAAGTAGGTGAGTGGTTAACATGGGGTGAAGAGATAGGTTGGTGCAATCTATGACCTTGAGGAGTCATGTAGTTGAGATCTCTGATGGGTAGTCAGGTAGTCATAGGAGGAACTGAGAATGAGCACAGGAGATGAAGAAGAGAGGTAGAAGGTGTCATCTAAAGAATTGGCAAATAAGGTATTGGGGGAAAATATCAGATTTTACTTGTTTCTTGTCTCCATCCCTGTTACTTCAACTGGAGGCAGCAAGGCATGGTGAAAAGAGCACTAGACTTGGAATAAGAAGTCTTGGATTAGAAGTTTTGTTCTACTAGCTCGGTGACTGGGGCCAATCATTTCCTCAGTTTTCTCTCCTCTGAAATGATGGGGTTGGATTGGGTGATAGCTAAGGTCTCTACCAGCTGGAATGTTCTGTGTTCTAAGGCACTTTCTGCCATGATAATCTACTTTCTGCAGTTTCCTCCATCTGTGCTTTTTAATGTTCTTTGTGACAAGTCCTGCCCACCTCTAAGGTTTTATGTTTTGTGGTCATACTCCTCCTTATGTTTTAGTCTTATTGTCTTCCCATCCCTGGTTCTTTGCAGGAATATGTTCCCACCCAATCTTGTGGAAGCCTGCTTCAAACAGGTGAGGGAAGAGGGGCAAGGTTTTGTTCATGAGAATAAAGGATGGGTGGCAGGATGGTGGTCAGGGGGCCCAGGGATGGGAGGGGAAGAGAGAGTCCTTCTAAGGATTGAGCAGTGGATCCTAGGAAGGACCTGAGTAGGTGAACATGCCCCTCTATTAACCAAATGTCCAAGCCAAGATCCAGAGAGGATCTCATGTGCCAGGACCTTCCAGAGGTAACATAACAGCTGACACTCTGGGTTGAGGGAATATTGAAACCACAGAAGTTCAAAGTTAGGAGAGACCACAGAACACATTCAATTTAACTTGTTCTTGTTGGTGGGTGGGGCTTGATCTTTCTGATTTCAGTTCAAGACGCAGTACAGCACCAGGGTGGTGACCAGGACTGTCATGAAGATGGAAAACAGGACAGAACTAGGCACCTCCCCTTCACCTCTTTCTCTAATGGACAATGGTACTAGTGTCTTGGACAATGTTACCCGTGCCCTTGGCACCCTACAGGAGGTACTGAGTTTTGAGGAGACTGTGCCTGTGCCTGGCTCAGCGAGTGGCATCAATGCTCTGGGTCTGGTGGTATTCTCGGTCAGTTTTGGCCTGGTCACTGGTAGCATGAAACAAAAGGGCCATGCCCTGAAGGTATTCTTCAACAGCCTCAACGAAGCCATTATGAGACTTGTTGGTGTCATTATCTGGTGAGTGAAGCAGGGTAGATCTATGCTTAGAGTTTGAGATGGAAGGGGTTAAGGGTTCAGAGCTGAATGGGAAGGATTGAAGATATTAAAGGGGTGTTGTTGACAGTCAATCAGCATGCATTTATTAAGTGTTGTTGTGTGCCAGGCATTGTGCTAAGACTGGGGATACAAAAAGAGAAAATAGCCCCTATAGATTAGAGTTTAAAATCTAATGGTGGAGACAACCTGCAGACAAATATGTACAAAGCAAGTTACATACAAGATTACTAGGAAATAGTAACAGAGGGAGGGTACTAGACTTAAGAGGGGTTAGAAAAAGTTTGCTATAGAAAGTGAAATTTTAGTTGAGACTTAAAGGAACCCAGGAAAGTCCATAGGTGGAAGTGAGAAGGGAGAATGTTCCAGGTATGAAGGACAGCCAAAGAAAATGACTGGAAATGAGAGATGGAGTCTGTTGTTCATGAAATGGCCTGGAGGCTCATGTCACTGGATTAAAAAGTATATGTTGGGGAGTAGGGTGTAAGAAGCCTGGAAAGGTAGGAAGGGGCCCAGATTATTTAGGGCTTTGAACACCAAACAGACTAAGAGACCAACCAGAGAGGAGGGAGTCACAAGCTGATGGAGTGGTTGGGGGTGAGGAGACAACCAAGGAGAAGGGACTTAAATTGGGGTGTAGGGAAGCTAGTTATGGAGAACACAAGCTGGAGATGTGTCAGAAGAGGAGAGTCATGGAGATGTATGATTCGCAATGAGAGAGGGGTGTGGGGGGAGGGAAGAATAAAGTTGGTGGGGTGGAAGGTAAGGGAGGGAGAAGGCTAAATGGGAGCTATTCCTTGGGGATATGGCCCCAGTATTTTTCATGATGAAGTGAAGACTATGGGACCTGAGGACTTTGAGGAGTGAATGAATAGAAAAGACTTGAAATCTATAGTTTGTGGGGCAAGTTATGAGGCAAAGGCTCTTGAAATATCCACTGAAAGCTTAGGAGGCTCCCGAAGTCATAAGAAAAGCATGAAGAGTCCTTGAGAACATAGTCATAGAGTGCCTCTCCAGGAGCCATCTTGGCTCACTGAATCCAGGGTTTAAAATGTAAAGATAATGATCCTATAATAGTTGACAAAATGATCAAAATTAGCTTACACTTTCATTTCACATTAAGAGTCTTGTTTCCTTCCTAGCTTCATGTGACTCGAAGGAATACAGACTTGCTTTATATGAGTATATTTACAGAATGGAATCAAAATGTCATAGATACAAAATAGAGTGGAATTTACTATAGTTGAAACAGTTTTTCATTGGAAGTCAAAGGACTTGGGTTCATATCCTGACTCTGCCATTCTGTTACTACCTGTGTGACCTTGGTTAACCTCTCTGAGTCTCAGTTTCCTTGTCTGTAAAATGAGGGGATTGGACTAGATGACTGCTAAAGTTCTTTCTAGCTCTAAGTTTATATTCCTCTGCTTCAAACATACCCCAAAATGAGAGATATTATTTGGTGTAGGAGTGTGTGGGCAGAAGTAGAGAGCCTTGGCTTTGCGATTAGGAAATTTGGGTTCAGATCTTGCCTTTATTCCCTAATTACAAGCTATATTATTATGGGCAAATCCCTTAAACTACCAAAGATTTAATTCCCTCCTCTGTAATGAGGAGGAAATGAGGATAATGCTTGTCCCATCAGTGGCCCCAGGATTGTTGCCAGGATGTAGTAAGAAGTGAAACTTATCATTATTGCACTTAAAAAAAATTCGATGCAAGAATTTTGCTGATTTAGGCAGTTTTTCTCTGTGCTGATGTCCCTATCACATGTGTGCACAGTAGAGAAAAGCAAGCAGCATTGTATATTAGGAAAAAAAATAATTTAGAGTCAGAGAATCTGGGTACAGATCTTAGTAACTTACTAACTTAGTAACTTACTCCCTGTGTCATTTTGGGCAAATCCATGACCTTCCTTGTGCCTCCGTTTCTCTATTATAAGAAATGGGAATCGAATTAGATGGTCTTTTCTAAATCTAAACATGAGAAGGAAAATCACGTGCTTCCTGGAAATAGCTACTGGAAGAGTAATTTCTGTATGGGTCACTAGAGGGTGCTCTGGGCCCAAGTTACCATCTAGGAGCCGCTCTAAAGGAACCAGTGTTATCTATGAAGCTTGATTTCCTACCTGCATCTCTGGAGAAGGACTGGAGCTTAGCTTTCCAGACTGTCTAGGTTCTAGTTTGGCAGTTAGAGGTTGGTGAAAATTGATGTCATTTCCCTTCCCCCTCCTCAAGTTCTTGGTCCAATTTCATGGACCCCAGGTTCATAATCCCTTATCTACTCCAACCTTCTCACTTTGCAAATGAGGAAATTGAGGTTCAGATAATAACAATTAATAATAACAATGACAAGAACTAGCATTTTATAGAGCTTTAATGTTGGCAAAGCACTTTACAAATATTCTTCTCTGTAAAATGAGAGGGTGGGGTAAAATGGTCCCCAAGGGCTCTCCCAGCTCTATATCTATAATGCTATCTCCCTTTCTCCCCCTTTTTAAGTAGTGAAAGTCCCAGAATGGTTTGACAGAAGAGCTCTAGAGACAAAGACCTCCAACTAAGGAAGTCATTAGAATGAGCAGGGGCAGCCTATAGGGTCTGAGGGAGCTCTTGTTCTCACAACAGCCCTGGGAGATGATTACTATTATTATCTCCATTTTGCAGATGAAGAAACTGAGTCAAACAGAAGTTAAGTGACTTGCCTATGGTCACACTGCTGTGTCTGAGGTGGGATTTGAACTCAGGTCTTCCTGCTGCAGTAGATAGAGGAACTGACCTGCTTAAGGCCCGATAGGTAGCAGAGCTGAATTTGGGCACTAGTTTTCTGGCCCCAGAGTCAGTAATCTATTCACTTCTCTATGTTGCCTCCTTTATTAAGGAGGAATCTAAGCCAGAGACAAGACAATATAATGGAAAGAACGTAGGATTTGAAGTAATAAGATAAGGGTTTGAGTCTTGACTTTAACTCTCCCTAGGTGTGTGATCTTGGGGGATTATACCAGGAGTCTGGTATGAGCAGTATTGGTCTGAGACAACATAGGCTTGACTAGGCAGGGCCAAGATGATTGGGAGAGGAGGTCAAGGGGAAAGGGAGAGGGAACCAGATATCTTACTCTCTGTTCCTGTAGCAGAGAATGGGCACTGTGAGTTGGGTGCTCCTGAAGGCTGAACCTGACTGAAGCAATCACCAGGAGGGAGATGTTGGAGTCACCCATTTGAATGACTGCCTTATGCCATGGGATCAACATTGACTTCCCAGGGTTCAGCGCAAACCTTTTAGCCCCAGAGATTGTACAACTCTCCTTCCACTTGTAGAGCAGAGGGGGAGGGAAGGAAAGAGGGTAATGGATACTTGGGGACCTGAGATGGCAGAGGTCTAGACTTGTGTAAAGATGGCTATAGGAGAATAACTATAGGAATCAGTGATTTTGGCTTTGGGTTCTGGGGAGCTGGCCTAACAAAACTTGGGAGCAATTTCCCAAAAAAGAAGACTTGGCCTTGGCTAGGGGTGAACCCAGGGATCTCTCTGACACATATCCTTTGATCTGGGACCCAGGTATGCTCCTGTGGGCATCCTCTTCCTCATCGCAGGGAAGATCTTAGAGATGGAAGACACAGCTGTGGTTGGTGGACAGCTGGGCATGTACACACTGACTGTCATCGTGGGCCTGCTCATCCATGCTGGGTGTGTCCTCCCTCTCCTCTACTTTCTCATCACACACAAGAATCCCTTCCCCTTCATCGCTGGTATGCTCCAGGCCCTCATCACAGCCATGGGCACTTCCTCCAGGTACTGACTCCCCAGCCATGGGCCCCTCCTCCAGTTTCAGCCCCGCCCCTTCCATCTGCCCTTTCTAGTTATCTAGAGGGTCCTCTTCAAGCCTCCCCAGGCATGATCTGATCCTCCATCCCCAACCAAAGGTGGAATATTGTACCAAATATTAAGGGTCATGTTTAAGAAAGACATTGACAAGCTGGAATTGACCTACAGCAGGGTGACCAGGACGGCAAGAGGATTGGAGACTGTAAAAATAGTAACTGTCTATACTAAAAAAAAGCATCACTACACAAGTATGTGTGTATGTGTGTGTGTGTGTGTGTGTGTGTGTGTGTGTGTGTGTGTGTGTGTGTGTAAGGATTATAAAGCACTTTTCTTATGTTCATTTTTACAGATGAGGAAACAGAGTCAGAGAAATTCATTGACTTGCTCAAGGTCACACTAAGTTAAATATCAGAGCAAGGATTTGAACTCATGTTTCCTGATTCCAAGTCCTACACTCATTCCACTATATGTCCTTGCATCTCTTTGCTACCTGACCCTCTTTTTCTTCCCCTGCTCCTTATCTGGTTATTTAGAAACCAACACTTACTTTCCTGCCAGTACTCTATTACACATATCCCAGAGTGCAAGAATTATTTTAAAAAAGTTTTATTTACAAGGAAAATCTCCCTTCAAGTCCTTCTGTGATTACTTACTGTAGTACGGTGGTGACCACATCCTTACCCATCTAGCAGGTCTTTATGTTAGGGAATCAGCCCAATGAAGGGTAGAATAGTTCACTGTAGAAGGTTGGCTGCAGGAGGATGAATTATGATAATATATGTTTGACCGTAGCTACTCATGAGTTTTGTGTAGTAGAGATAAGAAGTATATACAAATAGGTGAAGTAATACAGGGTTCATATCACCTCAGAACCCCAAGTGCATGGAACTCAGCCTCCAGGGCTCCCACTCTTGGGGAACTTGTTCAATAGCTTGAGATCAATGGATTCATGGGCTTTGTAGGGAATACCACGTGGGTCATAGCCATAGGACTATTATCTTGTCTTTGCTGCCAATCTACTGTGTGATCTTGGGAAAGTCTCTTCCTGTGCCAAGGCCTTAGTTTTCCCACTTGCAAAATAAGTGTGGACCCAAAGATATTTAGGGTTCTTTCCACCTCTAATATTTTGAGATCTTAGGATTATATAGCTCCACTAGGGAGTCAATCACCTATGGGATTGGGGTGCCTTAACTCCCACTGGGTTACAGTTGTCTTTGACTGTTTCTCACCACTCTCTTTCCGTTCCCCAACCATATTTTGAGCTCTCAGATTCCCTTGCTGCCCCTCCCTAAGTCTATCCTCTCCAGGCAGCCTTTGCCAACACTTTCCTCAGGACCCTGCCCCAAAGAAGATCTAAAAGAATTTTGCTAAAGTGATGAGATAATTTGTGCTGTTCTGTCAAGGTAATACATCATCTTTAGATCGGGGCTTTTCAGAGTCAAAGTCATGAGGGATGTGGGGATCTGGGGCCTCAGAAAATAATGAGGGAGATATATCTGGCATGTGAAAGACCTCTCTGGCACCCCTTGATTCACAGCACATGGGTGACTTCCTGTTTCCCCCACACAAAGGGCTAGTTCAGCCTCCCTGCTGGCCCCCAAATTATTTTCATCATTTACAAACTGAGCCTATAAGAGTAAAATTGGGATTTCTCAAAGCCAGAGGGCCTGGGCTTTTAGTCTCTTCTTGGCCCATGGCCTTCCAAGGCATTTTGTGGCCCTTCCTGGAAGGTGCCCATGAAATGCTCCTGGAGTCCTATCTCCCCAGCTCAGCAACTCTGCCCATCACCTTCCGATGCTTGGAGGAGAACCTTGGCGTGGATAGACGCATCACCAGGTTTGTGTTGCCTGTGGGGGCAACCATCAACATGGATGGCACTGCCCTCTACGAAGCCTTGGCAGCCATCTTCATAGCCCAGGTCAACAATTATGAACTCAACCTGGGGCAGATCACCACCATCAGGTGAGTGCTACCATTGGTGTTGTGTTTGACATGAGGGAGAGAGTTCCCTAAGTGGTGGGTATGAGGATATGGAATAGGAAATAGATGAAGCTGTGAGAAGAGAGAAAGTCTTCGCTGACTGACTGTGGTAGGGGATGGGGTGGAGTTGAGTTTGGACCAAGGAAAGTGGAAAGAGGTTTGCATGACTGATATAGGATACTGAGGGGATGAGATTGAGAGGGAGGGTTAAGAGGATTCACTAATTGGATAGAGAAAAAGGGAATAAGCTAGAGGTAAGGGGATTCACTGTTTTCGGATGGTGGTTAAAAGAAGATGTGAGTGATAGGGAGCCCAGAGATGAGAGGTGTTGTGAGAATAGGTAGTAGCCACACACCACTTTGGGGTGGGCCTTATAAAGTCTTCCCCTGCCTCTTGCTTGAGTTGTAATTGTCTAGGATCTTTGCATCTTTAGGAGTCAATATAATTAATTCTTAGATTCTGGGTGACTGCTTTCCATTCCTGTGAGATTGATTCATAAACCAGATACCATAAGATTAATTTGCCCTGAGAAATAAAGAAACCTGGGCAGGCTGAGCAAAATGCTCCTATGAACTGCTCAGGGAATTCCCTTCACAGTGCAGAATCACAGGATCTCAGGACTGGAGGGGACATTAGAAGGAATCTACATTGGGTAACCTTTGGCCTAATGCTGGATCCTCTACTCCAACCACCTTGATAAGGGGTCATCCAGCATCTGCTTAAATACCTTCAGTGACTGGTAGCATACTGCCTCAGGAGACAGCCTGTTTCCACTTGCTAGACAGCTGTAATTTGTAAAAAGCTCTTCTTTACCTTGACCCAAATTTGGCCTCCCTGTAACTTAAATCTATTGCTCACACTTTTTTTCTATTGGCAATAAACCTGAGCCAGTCCAATATATTTCATGTGATAATTATCTTTCTGCTATGATAGTGATCTTGCTTGGGTACAGGTTAGACTAGATGTCCTCTGAAGTTCTCTCCAGGTCTGAGATTCTATGAAATCATAAGTAATTCTCACCAAAGGAAGAAAAATCTCCAATACACCCAATGGGTGATTGGTGAATGTTTTTTTTGACTTCTGGTGTAATTTATTTAGGGACAAGGTGTTCACAGAAAACTGACCTGTCTTTGCTCCCTCTGCTTTCTCTCCTCTTATGACCCCTTGGACCTGTCTCCATTTGGCAGCATCACAGCCACCGCTGCCAGCATAGGGGCTGCGGGCATTCCCCAGGCTGGCCTCGTCACCATGGTCATCGTGCTTACCTCAGTAGGGCTCCCAACTGAGGACATCACACTCATCATAGCTGTGGACTGGTTCTTGTAAGTATACACCAGGGGTGGCGTCCATTATCCTCATGACCATTGTCTTTCACTCTCAAGGAGTCTCCTGCTCCCATTTCACCAAGGATGTGGAATGTCAGGGTTGGAAGGGACCTTAAAACTTAGAACATGGAATGTCAGAACTTGACATTAGAGTCATTAGGGAAGAAAATTGAGACCCAAAGAAGGGTAACAACTTACTCAAGATTGCAGAGTGATTTGGGCCATCCAGCTTCTATTAGCTCAACAACTGCGTAATTGATTTTTTCATCTTCCTAGCTATGTAATACTCCCTATAAGTGCTCCTAGAGGAGGAGCAACCTAGATTTGTCCCCCTGCTTCCTCCCAACTGTTGCTATCCTCTCCTAGTCTATGGGTTTCCCATCAATTTCCATCTCTTTCCCCCCAGGGATCGTCTCCGAACTACCACTAATGTTCTGGGGGACTCAGTAGGTGCCGCCATCATTGAGCATCTGTCTCGGAAGGAGCTGGAGCTGCAAGATGCTGAGCTAAGCCTTCCAAGCCTAGGAAAGTCTTATCAGCTCATCGCCCAGGAGAAGGGAGCCAACCGAGCTCGGGGAGGCAATGAAAGCAACATGTGAATGACTGATGGGTCTCCCAGGCTAGAGCCAGAGTCAAACTGCCCATAGCTGGAGGAGCTAGAGATGCATGTCAGAGGGGTTTCTGGCCCATCTGGCTTTGAGCCCAAAGGCACCAGCTGCTCGGTCCTACATGGATCCTTTAGAAGAAAAAAAATGAAAGTTTATACAAGGCTTCAGTTCCTGCTCAGTGTGTTGGGAGTTAACCTTCATAGCCTGGGCATATGGGGTGATATGGATATGGATAAGAAACAGAACCCGTCTTAGGATATTTTGGGAGGGGGGAGGGAGGGAGCTATCCTGTCCAAACGTTTTTGGGGATAGAGGGGGAAGGGAAAAGTCTTTGTCCTTTTGATGCTTGAGTGGGGAGGGGAGAAGAAACCCTTGTGCTAGTATCCCCAAGGAGGAAAGAGAAAGGGATAGTGTTAGAGCACCTCTTGGGAGACAAGGAGTAGGAGGGAGACTAGGTAGTAGCAGTCCCTGGTCTAGGGTTCCTTGAGAAGAGAAGGGGAATGAGGGGAGAGAGTGACATGAGGAATGGTCTTTGTCTCTTTTTGAGGACCTCTGCCTTCTGTTGGCAAAAACTCCCCTCCCCCTAGTCTTGGTCCCAAGTAAATCTCCCCTATCCACCTCCCCATGTGTTCCTTTCTTCATTCCCCATAATCTATAACCTTCAGATGTAAGAGGTCTCCAACAAGGCACACTTAGTCATAGACTGAATTCTGTGTATCTTTCTTGTGCTTCTTGCCACAGACCACAAAGACATCTCTGTGGACTTTCATAGCATCTCAGAATCAAAGCCATCCAACCTAATCTGTATTTGAACAAGAATTCTCTCTTCTAGACCCTGACTTCCTAGCGCCTTCCCCTGCCTCCTGTCCCTCTCCAGTTTCTCAGAATGTGCAGTAAGGCAAAGGGGCTTTTAGGAGAAAAAGGAGTCTTGGGGTTATAGTTTCAGGGGAAACAGGATCACAGATTTAGAGGTGGAAATGATATTAGAGGTCACCTGGTCCAAACCCCACATGTAAAGGCATGAGTATTGATCCTCTTTCTAAAAAAATCTTCCTTCCATAAACCCTACAAGTGGACAGGCCAGTGGGCAAGAATAAGATAGATTGGCTACTCAGAGCCAATACATGTAGTTTGAACTTGAAGTATTCTGGCTTCCATACCTCTTGTACATGTGAAAATACTGAATGCTAACCTCTTAGTGCTCAGGTTCCATCATGTCTTGTTTGGTTGGGCCAATGTTTTTCAAATTGTGAGACCCTTTAAAGGGGTCTATGAGGTAAAAATTATTTTCATAATAATACTGAGACATTTAAATTTCTAATTTGATGAACATTTATAGTATAACCCATCAAATCAAAAGATTTTTAGGGTTCTTAATAATTTTGAAGTGTGAAAAAGGTTCCTGAGGCCAAAAAGCTTAAGAATCACTGGTCTAAGCTTTTATTTAACACTTGATATCTTATAACTTTCTAAAACTCCTTTCCCACTAAGATTGTAAAGCCCATTTGCTGAATGCTATTAGAAATAAAATAAAAGCAAAACACGATATTAAAACTCTTCCACTACTGACAAATGGTTGCACTGTTAAGGCCTGAAGTCTACACATTTGTCCCCAGTCCCATTCTTCTGCCAGGTGTTCTAGAGTCACTTTCATAGAAGAACTTTTCAAAGTCCATGGGGCGGGGGGAGAAATGAAAGGAATTGTCCCACTGACCTCCACTCCTGCTTTCAAAAGCAGGCAACCAGAGGATCCAAGGTCAAGAGATATCTTGGTATTCTCCCAGAGAGGTTATCACTTTTTTCAATGCTATCCCTACTACATCCCCTTCAGCATGCTGCCATATGCATTCTCTTGCTGGGCCTCTCCTGGTGTATTGACCAAGCATCAGCCATGGCAATTTAAAAACTGCTGTCTCTGACCCACAGAAACCTAGGCAGGCTGGATGACTTTTCCCCCTCCCTCTGAAGCAAGTTCATTCTTCATAATGCATTTCTTTCCATTGTGGTGTCCACCTTTTCCAAGGAGCAGTCATAGGATCATGGATTTAGAACTGGAAAGGATCTCAAAGGCCACGTAGTTCAATTTCCTCATCTTACAGGCATGGGAGCAAAGATCTAGAAGTCAAGTGAATTGCCAAACAGCACACAGGCTGTAAACGATTATCAGAGAAGGAATTTGAACTCAAGTCGTCTGACTCCAGAGGCAGGGATCTTTCCAGTGTACCACATTTTCCCTTTGTTTTAAATGGCCCTCTGCTTCTGCAACTGTGTGAATGGTAAAACCCAAGCAATGTGACTTGGTACCTATGGTACCTAAAGATGGCAAAATCACAGGGGAAAGAACCAAAACGATTTGAAAATCCAGATTACATACATACGAGGAAACTGTGGTCCAGAGATGTTAAAATCACATAGGGAGTAAAGATCTGAATGAGGGATGTCTGACTCTGTACTCTGTACTCTGTCTACTGTACCTATTTGCTGACTTTTGGGGCATTTAATAATGACAACAGTGGCAGTAACAACAACAACAATGCCTAGCATTTATATAGTTCTTTAAATTTTTCAAAATACTCTACAAATATTATCTCTTTTGATCTTCACAACAACCCTAGGAGAGAGGTGTTATTATGATCCCCATTTTACAGTTGAGGAAACCAAGGCAGATGGAAGCGAAGTGACTTGCCCAGGGTCACACACAGCTAATAAGTGAATGAGGTAAAATTTGAACTAAGGTCTTCCTGATTCTAAGTCGACTATTCTATCCATCGAACTCAAGTTCCCACCCAGAAACCACGGAACTCAATTCATTTCAATGAACACTGTGTACCTGCCAAGGGCAAATTCCTGTACTTGGCACCAAGGAAATACATAAATTTTAAAAACAAAAAAAATATAGTCAATACAGGTAGGGAATGAGGGATGGAGTATCAGCACACATGAGAGAGAAGTTATGCTAATACACAAAAAATAATGAAAACGAAGCTATGGGACTAATATAGTTTATGTAGATTCTAGGAAGGAGAATTTGTATCTCATACTATGTTTTTTAGACAAGATAACAAAATGTGTACTAGAAGATACATAATTACATGGATCAAAAATGTATGAATGGTCAGACTCTGAGTAGACTTTAATGGTTCAATGGTCAGCAGGAGGTCTCAGGTGGGATGTCCCAGGAATGTATGAGTTAACATTTTTATCAGTGATTTGGATAAAAGTCATCAAATTTGCATATGACATAAAATTGGAAAGGATAGGAAAAATAATTTATATGATAAGTCAGGATGCAAAAAAAAAAAAAAGAGTTTTACAACTGAGAGCATTGGCCAAATCTACTGTGATGAAATTCAATAGGCATAAATATAAAATCTTACAAGATGGGGAGAGTGTAATCAGACAATAGCTGTTATGAAAGACCTGTGGGTTTGATGGACTGCCAATGTAAGACAAATTCAGCAGTATGATGTGGCAACTGCCAAGGCTGATAAAATCTTGGGCTATGATAAGAGAGACAAGTTCCAAGAATAAGGAGGTGGCCATCTCTCTGTACTCTGCCCTCATCAGACTTCATCAGGAGTATTGTGTTCCATTCTGGACCCCATGGTTCCAGAAAAACAGTGACAAGTTGGAGAGCAGGCAGAGGAGGATAAGCAGGATGGAGAAAGACCTTGAATTCATGTCACATGAGGGAGCTGGGGATCTTTTGCCCAGAGGAGATGGGGAGCATCATGGGGAACATAATGACTGCCCTCCATTATTTGAATGGCTGTCATATGGAAGAAAGGTTAGATTTCTTCTGTTTGACCCCAGAGGGAAGAACCAGGGGCTTAGGGGGAAATGAGCAGAGATTACAAAGAGACAAATTTGATCTGGACATTAGAAAAAATTTGTATATAATTAGAACTGTCCAACAATTGAACAGAATGCTTCAATGAAATCTTTAGGCAGAAAAGGAGTAACTATTTGTCAGCTATGTAATAGTAGGGATAATTCCAGATCTTTGAGGTCCCTTCCAATGCTGAAATTCTCTGATCCTGAGTGGATGGTATCATCACTGGAGCAGAAAGGTAGAAGCAATAAGTTTAGGCTCAGAAGCCTGGAAATGACCACAATGAAGAGACAGGAGCAGAAATAGGAGGAGCCAGAAAAGGAAACAGGGAAGGATCAGCCAGAGAAGCAAGAGAATCAAGTGAGTAGTGCTACAAAAGGAGAGAGGCATGACTAACAGTGAAGACTGATTAAGGAGAATGAAAGTTGAGAAAAGATTGTTGAATCTGATGACCTTAGACAGAGTAATTTCAGTGGAATGGTAAAGATCAAAGGTAGATTGTAAAGACATGGGGAGTCCATGAACGGGTAGTGAGGAACTGGGGATTCCTTTTTCAAAAAGTTTGACAGTAGTTAGATTAAGGAGTTGCCAGGTCAGGAGGAGGTTTCTATTGGGTAGCAGAGATCTGAACACATTTGTACACAGAGGCCAAGCAGCCAATAGAGTTAAGGAGACTAAAGAAGAAAAAGAGAAGAGGGGTAGGGAGAGTTAATAGAAAAATGACCCAGAGAAGAAGATGAATTAGATCAAGAGCACAGATGGAAGGGCTAGTATTGGGAAGCAAAAGACAACCTTTTCCCCCTGAGACAGAATGGAAGGAAAGAAAAGGTCAAGGACTGGAAGTTTTGATAATGTTGAAGAGAGGAATTGAGGGTGGTCACTTCAGATAGTCTCACTGAAGAAATAAGCCAGGGAATACAACTGTCATGACTGAGATTCAACAAAAGTAGACCGAGACACATTTTTCCCAAGGAATGTAACTTATTAACAGGAAGTGAACTTGGTAATAAAATAGGCCAATGGAAGCCTCAGTTAAGGCAAAGACACCGAATTGAAGATGCAACATTTTTTTTTAGAATCATAGACTAAACAATAGAACAGCATGGGTAAGGAAATAATACAATTGTTTATAAGATTGACAGCATCATGGAGGTGAAGAATTATGATTGGTCACATTAAGGAAAACAGGCCTACATATATGTGGGACTTGACTACCTCTCTCTCTGACATAGAAGAATTTTTTATTGATTTATGGGGCCCAGCTGCATCTTGAGGCCATTGATAATGGAACAGACTCACTGGCTCCTGGGAATGAGATAAGACTACCTTTTATTGGGTAAGGATGGGCGAAGATGGGACCAGGTCAGCTTGTCTGCTCTCAAGGATAGCAAACAGATATCGTGGAATTTCCCAGGAGCTGAAGTTATGAAGAAAAACAAACTTTCCTTGCACAAAGTGATTTGCAGGTGGTACTAAGATAACAATTCCATTAAAGTGTTTCACAAGAGTACTGAATCTCTTAAACTTAGCTCAGAGTTCTTTAATTAAAAGTGATCAATAGGAAAACTGAACTGTGGCATCTAACTTGAGAGAGGAAGACTGAACTTTTCAACTCATGAGCTTCTTTACTCAGAGACAAAGAAGAGGCTTAGATTGTTATATAAAACACAGAATAAGGTTATAGAAAACACAGGAATAATATTTAATTTTCATACAATCTATAGCTAGAAGAGAGCTTAGAAATAACACAGTCCAACTCCATTTTGCAGATGAAGAAAATGAAACTGGAAGAAAGCAAGTCACCTGCCCAGGATCACACAGGTGTTAGGGATAGATTTTGAACCCAAGTCTTGTGACTTTAAATCCAGTGATCTTTATAGGGTGAGGGCCGGGAAGGATGGAAGTGGGAGCCTGTATAGCAGCTGCTTTGTGTAATGTGATAAGGTAGCAAAAAGATATTGATTAAAGACTGACTGGACATCATTGAGGTCCTAGATAAAGCTAGATATTAGTTCTAATTCAGAGAAAAGGACAATGCTTTTGTGCATGTCACAACCAACACTCCATTGATGGTGCAATGGTCACTACATAGCATTCTTCCTGGGAAACTATAGGAGTTAATTCTCCTTTCATTTTTAACATTTGACGATTAGGTTAAATCACCTCTTTCCTCCTATTTGTTTCATTTCCCCCTCTCCCTTCAATGTTTCTGTCATTTAGTTCTGCAAAAAGAAAGAAAGAAAAAAATGTCGATTCATTAGAAGGCAAAGTAACGAGAGGCTTAGCCCATTTATTATTTTTTTCTGGGTAATTTAATCATTTTATCAATAAAACCAGATGTTGATAAAAGGATGGTTCATAAACCCTGTTCATAAATAGTTTATGTCATGGTCCTTTTTGAGAACGAAGGACAAATACAACCTATGAGTAAGCAGCAGCTGCCCTCCCCTCCCCTCCTCTGGTGTTCTAGTCATGGGATGGTATATTCTCAATGGCCAAAAGCTGCCTTTTTTCCCTTTGGGTTTGCTGGCTACATTTCTTGCTCCAAGATCAAGCCTTAAACTCAATTCACTCTGGAGCTCATACACTGGACAACAAGTCCTCATCCACCTAGCACAGAGTGAATATAATAACTAAATTGTAACTGTTTCTTTTTTACCCAGGAACCCTGAGGGTCTTACATTCCCAGTTTGATTTTTTTTTTTGATTAAAGGGGCCATTCCTTCAGTAACTTAAAAAAGCCTATTCATTGAATGGGTATATTTCACTCGAAGTGAGAATGTGATAAGACCTGAGCCTGAAAGGGCCAGGGTCTTACATCGCATCCTAGGCTGATGCATAATCTGATGAATATCAGGCCACTGGACCCAGATGGCTCAGGAGAAGAAAGTGAGGTTGGTGACCTTGCACAGCCCTCCCTCACTCAAATCCAAGTCAACTGCAAGTCATGTCATCATCTTGATGTCATAGTCCTCTTAGAGAATGATGGACAAACACAGCAGCAACAACCCCACCCAAAGCTGAGCAGAACACAATAGCTTCCACCAGGGTGGGTCTTGAAAAAAGAAAGTTAGTCTAATCTCATTATCAACAAAGTCCTTCTAGATAGTCCATGTAGTTTTGAGCCTATGCATTTAGAAAAGCATTTCTTAATTATCTCTCTTTTTTTGTTGCTGTCCTCTTTGGCTGTATTTGTTGGTCTTTATTGTATTCTTTCATTATTATATTCCTGTTGTCTGGGGTGTTGAAGAAGCAAATAATTGATCAGGTCTGGCTTTCTTTCTAGGAATGCTTTGAAGATACTTTTTATTGCATGTTCATCTTTTCCGTTAGTGGTTAGGCTCAGATTTGCAGGTGGGTGAGCTGGGGTACCATCCAGACTTCTGTTGCTCCACAGAACATATTTTCTATTCTCTCCTGTGGTTTTGGGGTGGTGGGTGCAGAATAGTCTCGTATTATTCAAACGTTCTTTCCTTGATAGTTGAAGTTCTTTCACTTGGTCAGTTGCAGAACTTTTACATTTAATTATTACATTTAATCACCACGGTGTCTTGGAGTTTTCCACATAGATCTTTTTCAAAGTGATCTCTGTATTCTTTTGATTGGCATTTTCTTTTCTGTGTTCAGAAGTTCTGGATATTTTTATGGTATTATTTCTTTCATTATTGTAAGTCAGATTTTTCTTCTTTAAAAAATTTTTTTTCTTCAGATTTTTATTCTTGATATGTTCTTCTAGGGGTCTTATAATCCTTAAGTTGTCTCTATGCATTCTGTCTCTAAGAGAAAGATGCTTTGCTCATGTGGAGATCATGCTTTCTTTTCACATTATTGTTACTTGTTTCTCTTCTTCCAGATTATCCTTCATTTCAGTGTATTTGCATTCCCATTCACCTATGCTTATCACTGTGGATTCTAATTTTTCTAGGTCTCAAAGCATTTTGGTTATGAAATCGATAAATTCTGCTTTTAAAATTCTTATTTCTCATTTAAACCATTCAAGAACAGCCTTCTGTAATGTTTTGTTCACTTCACAATTTATAGAGTCCTCTGCCTCATCAGGTGTGGATTCATTTTCCGTGGGATTATTATTTTTATTCATAGATATCTAAACTCTCCCCTAATTTGGAGAATATTTTCCTTTTGTATTTTATTATCTTCAATATTCTTGTTACAGATCTCTAACTGATTATTTTACTTCCTGAGATCTGTCATAATTTCACTCTTTTCTCTTTATTTCCCTCTATTTCTCCACTTTGATAGCAGTTTCATTGGAAATTGAATCTCAAAGCTGCTTAAACCACTTTGGGCAATTCATGGTTCACCAGCCTAGGCCTCTGGCCCAAGTTACTTCTTTGGGGTCAGAACTATCCTTCTGTGGATGTCGGGATCTTTCTATCAGGATTAATTGGAGTGCTACAGAGACCTCCCTAACATTAACTCTTTCATGTCTCTGGGGTCTCTGACATTAGTTTACTCTGTCCGTCAGGTCTCCAGCTGAGCTCTGTTGTGACATAGACATGTTTGCAGTGCACACAGCTATCATTCCTTGTTGCTGTCTCTGACTGAGCTGTTAGAAGTGAGCTTGTCTAACAAGCTCCCAACAGTGAGAAACATGCTCACCTTAAGCAAAGAACAATGCCTGTTGTGAAATCAGGAAAGCTTTTATTAATCTTTACATCCAATGGATGGGCAACCTCCCCCATAAGGTTACAGGACTACTACAGCACGTTCAGAAAGACGGGCTTCTTATACTGTTTTCCAAACTTTGGATCTCCCCTGATACTGTCCCCTGGCCATGTGACTTTATGTTCTCCTCTCTGATAGGCTTTTCCTCACACAGCACATTAAGCCTGTACGTTAGTTTCTAACCTCTAACCTGTTCCTGCTAGGCCTCAACCCTTATCACCTGGAACCGTGGAAAACAGAATTTCTTTGTTTCCCACAGAGCTAATTTCTGTCATCTAGATCTTCAAGGTATTGGGAAGGGTGGGAAATCTGGATCTAGAATTCAGTTCTTTTGAAAGCCCATCTGTATTCCTGCTGTTTGATGATCAGTGGGGAAAGAGAGTGTTAAGTAAGCTCTTTAGAAGTTAGAGATTAAGTTTCTCTATTGTGTTTTTACCTTGTTTTGGTTCTTAGTCCTTTGGACCATGGAGAGAGCTGAAATAGCTTTATCTCTAGGTCATAATTCATATTTTGGAGAAGTTTGAGAGGTCATGAGCATCTGAGAAAAATCTAGTTTTCCATTTTGTTGGTTATATTACCTATAACCCCTGTTCAAAGGACACAAAAGGAGAGGAAATTTGGATGTAAAGCATTGTATCTTTCATATATAAATAGCTTTAATGCTGAAAGGGGGCATAAAATAATACTTGTATAAAGAAAATTGATAAAATCAGTAGAGTGTCTCAGATAACAGGTGAAAAGAAACAAAGATTGACCCAGGAATTCAACAGAGAAGTACCCCTCAAGTAAATGTTCTGAGAGATCTTGTTTGATGGCAAAACAATGACTGTGGTAATGATAGCTGGATGGTATTGTGATTCTTTGGCTAATTTGCATGTAGTGAGAAAATGAAAGAAGTCAGAGAAATTTTAAGGAAAAAATCTCAGAAGAGATAGAAGAAGTAGGGAGAATAAACTAAGTGTGGAAGGAAGTGTGCAAGAAGCCAGAGGCTGAAAACATGGAAGACTGTCATGTGAGATAGTTGATGCTTTAGCCTTTTTGCTGAAAACTTTCACATTGAAAAGAGCCATTGCTTTGATGACTGTTTGGAAAGTCAGGGGAGCTGCTTGACTCCTACAGGTCATTAAAGAGAGTTGAATTCTAATGTTTTGTGAAGAGCTATTAGGCCTCATTGCTCTTGAAAGGCATCTACAGCTGTAGGGAGGAGAAGCTTCTCAGAGAGAACCTAATTGCCCTCTCATAGTTTCTCCAGGGAGAATGGTTTCTTAACATGGAGTCCATGGATCCATAATGGTTCCATGGATAGATTTCAGGTGGCCTGTGAACTTTCATTAGGAAAAATTGCATATTTGTTTTCACTAACCACTCACCGAAATTTAACATTCACTTCAATTATGAATATTGACAACAAACGTTATTTTAAGAATGGGTTTGTGGATTTTATTAGACTGCCAAAGCATGGCAGTTGTGAGTTATCCCAGGCAGCTGAGTTTCTCCCTATCTGCTTCTCTCATAAGTCTCTTAGAGTGTATACTGATTTTCCCCACAGGTAATGTGTTCATCAGTGAGAAAATTTGACCCAGATTTTTTGGCAGAGTGTGATGCGATTATTCTTGTTTTTGTCTTCTAGCCTTATCTTTCTGCAAATAATTTATGTTTAAGAGTTCATGGTGTGATAGTGACTAATTTTGTGTGAATAGGAAGAATACAACAGCAGGATCAGTAGTTAGAGTGGCAAGTATAGTCATCCCTTCCTCATTGTGTTTGGGCTTTGGGCACATCTGCAATCTGGAAAATCTGCGTAAAATTTTTTGGTTCTCCTTTCATACCAGAGAAGAAGTCTGAATGATTATAGTGTTACAAGATAAAATATGCTGATATTTGTGGCACCAATGTGATATTCACAGTACCTATGGCAGCCATGACTATCCTGGTGCAATTCTGAGTCCCAGAATACCACAGACTCTCCACATGGAATGCAGAACCAAAATATTTATTCAGACACCAGAAAGCCAAATCCATCACAGTAACAAAAATTTATACAATAACAATGCAGAGGACAACACCAGTCTCAAGCCTTCCCCCTGTGAGGTTTCCCACAAACCAGCTCCCTTAAGCAAATCACAAACTTCCCTTAAATACACCACAAACAAGCTTTTCTTAAACAAAATATCCTTCTCGCTCTCACAGGCAGCTGTGAGCTTGCCTGCATCCTTCAGTTTTGAATGTTCTCTCATTAACTTCATCTCAGCTCTGCCCTAGCTCTGCTGTTCCATTCGTTCAGCAAACTCCTACCACCACAGGCTCCATATAACTCAGACTCATGTAACTTAGGCTTCCATGTGACCCACACAGGTCACATGAGCCTATTAATGAATATAAAAGATCTCTCCATTTAAATTATCATTACACTATTATACAATACTATGCATATATTTTATAAATTTCTGAGTTTCTAAACTTTTCTGTCATCTGTTTGTCTTTGCATGTTGTCTTCTGTTTCTGCCAAACTCCCTCAAGTTCCCATTTAATTTCTTATGCCAACCTGGGATATATTGAAACTGATAGATTAAGTCTCAATATGGAAAGGATAACTGTAATTTATCCTCCTTGCCAAAAAACCAAACAAACCAGGATTACCTCTAGGACTCTGAGAGAGCATAGCCAGTTGTAGCCATATGGTTGTGGCCATGGCTGACTCCATCTTCTTTGAGGACAAACCCCAGAACTTCTGGTGTGAGGGCAAATTGAAGGCAATGATTAGAAGGGAGAGAGAGAGAGAGAGAGAGAGAGAGAGAGAGAGAGAGAGAGAGAGAGAGAGAGAGAGAGAGAGAGAGACAGAGACAGAGAGACAGAGACAGAGAGACAGAGACAGAGAGAGACAGAGAGAGACAGAGAGGGAGATAGATAGATAGAGAGAGAGACAAAGACAGAGACAGAGAGATAGAGAGAGACTGACAGCCAGAATGAGAGACAAAATGAGAAAGAGTAAGAATGAGAGAGAATGAGAGAACAGTACAGGTGCAAGTTTAGATGCCATACCCAGTGACATACACACAGACTACCTGGGCAGAGCCTGAAATGTATCCTGTGTTTGGGGAAAGTGAATTCCAAGTAGGTCAGATGAAGAAGAAAAATGGAAATTATAGAAAAAGTTGATGTGAACAAATGTATAGAGAACTCACCAACAAACTTAGACAATTTCCCCAAACCCTCAAACGTCAGGCTACAGTCTTTGCTGCTTTTGAAATCTCCCCACTTTAGCGAGATTCTGGGACCACATAGCCTAGAAACTATTACCTCCCTCCTTTAACTAGGAAGACAGGATTCAGGCACTTCTCGCTCAGCTCATATAGGGAAGCATGTCCTCAATTAAAATTCCTTTTCATGGACCAGTGAAAGAAATGATGCTTTCTAATAAGAGTCCTTTCTCCAAAGAGTCTAAGGCAACCAAACTCTGTGAAGGTACAGCTACTGATACTTCATAAAATGTCTTTTGTTTTCTCAAAATGTTAACAAGGGGCCATATACACTGGCTCTGGGGGAATGCTCAGCAAGTACAAAATAGTTTTATTTCCCTCCAAGTTCATCAAGTTGATCAGGAAATACTCTGTGAAAATCTGTCACGCTAAGATGAGAGATATTGTCAAATGTTCTGCTAATATCCAAACAAACATTAATTATCTTATTTTATTTTCTTTTAAAACAAGTTTTTATTAATAACTTCTGGGGTTTTTTACAGAATTATAGTTCTTCCCAGTATCCTTCCCCACTCCTGAAAGAACCATATCACATAAGAAAATATTTTTTAAAGGCAAAAAAAGAAAAAGAAGGAAAAAAATCAGTTGTATCCTCTCATATCTCATTATTCAAGTCATGAGTCAACCTTATAATTTCGTTACCTTTACTTTTTATTTTTCTGTGTGTGGCTGTTTTTTCCCCATTTACGTTGTTGTAGCTATTTTGTTTTATCATTTTTATGGCTCTGTTAGCTTCACTCTGTGTCAGTTTAGGTTGATCTTTACATACTTTTTTGTATTCATCACATTGGATTGTATGTGTGTTCAAGAAAGATGAGTACCTCTGGTGTGAGGGCTGCTGAGTCCTTTTTCAGGGCTACTTTCCACGTTTGGTGGCTACATGCCACCCAATCTTATCTGTAGCTCCAAGAAACTGTAGCATGCACAGCATCCACACTCTGGTAAAACTATTTTGACAGACAGGCTAAACCAGGTTGAGGGTAACCCATGGGGCTTAAATTCACAGGTGAGTTATGGGAGTGTCTACCCCAAGCATGTGAAGGCTTCCACAGTAGAATAGGTGGGTATGAACAATTTATTCCAATGGGCCTCGAAGGTGGCTGAAGCAGGTGCTTTATAGAACTTAGAGGTTGGTTAGACATCAATGAGACCAAGGTTATCCACTACATCCCAAGCCATCACTAGTTATCTTGCCTTTTATCTTGCCACTGTACTCCAATAACTCAAAGAAAGAGTGAGGATGGTGACTTCTCATAGTTTTGCCTCACTTAAATCCAATTTAGCCTAAGTCAACAGATATCATGCTATTTTCATCATTTTACTATTTTTACTCACCTCAAAGTCTTCTGGCAATGGGCAACTGATGAAGCAGGAAGTATGGATACAATGGGAGCTGTAGTCACAACCTTGTACACAGGTGGCCCATGCCATGAAGGGGTGATCTTCCCACTGGATTGAAGCAGCAGTGGGATTTGGCAATCCCCTGGGTATCTGAACAGCCTTTTTAAAGCTCACACTTCTCACCTTCTGGTGTGAGGAAGGTACTAGAAAAGGTACCCTAAAATCATCAGATTTACCTAACTGATCCTGGCCCACTTACTGTAGCAGGTGAGGATCCTACTCAAAAAATATACAAAAAACATACAAAAATTTTGCAAAGGTAGTTTCACTCGCTGTTGGTACATGGAATGTATACACACTTATGGAAAACATGAGACCTGAAAGATGAACAGCTCTTGCTGCAAGAGAACTCAGCAGATATTACATCCAAATAGCAGCCCTGAGTGAAATAAGGTTGGCAAATGAAGGTCAGCTTCCCAAAGTTAGGAGCTGGATACATACTTTTCTGGAGTGGCTGCCTTGATGGGGAGCATTGAGAAAGTGGTGTGGGTTTCATAATCAAATATAATCTAGTCAACAAGCTTGTATGCCTCCCCAAAGAGGTGAATGACAGACTCAACAATGTGATAGCCATTTGTAGGAGAGTACCATACCACGTCAGTGTATGTGCTCCCAGAATGATAAGCTCTGTCAAAGTCAAAACTTTACGAATTTTATTATTATATTTATATATTATTGCTATGTTATATATGTTTATTATTATGATATTATGAATTTTATGAAGAACTGGAGACCCTTCTCATCAATGTGTTGAAAGAGGTCAAGCATGTAATTCTGGGTGAATTTAACACTGGAGTGGGCATAGACTATCAGATACTGTAGGGAGTCTTTATGAGGAATGGAGGCAGAAATAGCAAGTGTAATGATAAATTACTATTGAAGAGTTGTGCATTTTATGACCTCATCACCAACAGTGTCTTTCATTTACCAAAACACAATGAAATTTCGTGGATACATCCTTGATGTAAACATTGGCATCCTATAGATTATGTCACCGTAGGGAGAAGAGATAGACAGGATGTGAGAGTGATGAAGGTGATCATAGACTTATCCTCTCAAAACTAAACATTTCATTCAACAAAAGTGGTGGTCCCAAGGCATGATGACAGATTAGAGCACTTTGCTGTGTATGAATAGTTTGTTTCTGACGTGGAGAAAAACCTCAGTCAACACAGGGTTGGTAACAGTGGAGCAGAAGAGGAGTGGGCCATTTTCAGAGCTTTGGTGTACAGCATTGCATTTTCTTGTCTGGTTCAGAACACTTACAAACATCAGTTTTAATGAAAATTATGGAGAAATTCAGAAGCTACAAATGAAAAGTGAGAACTCTACAGGGTTTACCAGTAAGTTAGTTCATCCATCTCTAAGAAGGCAGTGTTTCACTCCATCAAAAGTAAAGTACAAGTGAAGCTTAGAGAGTTACAGGATGCTTGGCTCAGTAGGAAGTCAGATGAAATTCAGTTTGACATTGATAATAGCAATCCAAAATATTTTTATGATGCCCTGAAGGTTATTTACAAGCCAAAGACCTTTAATGCATGTCAACCACTCAGCACTGATGGATCCATGTTGATTAGTGATAAGGACTTCATCCTGGAGAGACAGACTGAACAGTTCCATAGATTTCTCAGCAGACCATCATCAACTAATGCTGAAGCCATTGACCATTTACTTCAGGTTGAAGTGTCTAGCTGAACCTTCAATTGAAGAAGAGGTTTTGAATGCCAGTAGGTTCCTCTTGTGTGGCAAAGCACCTGGTGCTGATTCCATATCAGCAGAGATTTATAAAGCATGGCTTCCACTGCTCATACAAAAGCTAATGGAAATCTTCCAGGTTACATGGCAAGAGGAGGTTATCTCCCTAGGAGTTGAAGGATGCCTTCATTGTTCATATTTATAAAGGAAAAGGGAATAGGTTGCCCTGTAACAACCATAGGTGGAGTCTCTCTTAGTCATTGCCAGCAAAATTCTTCCTAGAGTCCTTTTTAATAGGCTGATCCTTCACCTGAAAGATGGACATCTACCCAAGAGCCAGTGTGGCTTCATAGAAGGCTAATGAATAGTTTATGTGGTGTTTGCTGCCCAACAACTCCAGGAGAAATGCCAGGAACAGAGCAAAGGTCTGTCTATAATCTTTGTCAATCTAACCTTTGATACTGTCAGTTGCAAGGGCCTGTAGAAGAGCATAGAAAAATTAATTGTCCAGAGGAGTTCATCAGTTTCGTACTCCAGTTCCATGATGGCAGGCTTGCACAAGTTCTGGATGGTGGATGATGCTTTTGTGCTTTCCTAGTCACCAGTGGAGTGAAACACGGCTTTGTGCTTGCTTTTAGCATGATATTTTTTATGGATATTATCAGATGCCTTAATGGGAACAAAATGGCATCAAGGTCAACTACCTCACTGGCATTAAATTTTTTTACACAGATATCGAAGTATTTACTGCAGCAGTTATTGTGAAAATAATGAACTGGAAATAAAGTACATGCTTATCAATTTGGAAATTTCTAAACAAACTGTAGTACATGAGTACAGTGGAATGTTTCTGTGCTGAGAAAAAAACAAATGTGATAAAAGCAAAAAAAAAGGCAAGATCTACATGAACTGAGTCACAGTAAAGTAAGCAAAGTCAAGAAAACAATGTAAACAGAAAGACCCCCCCCCCCCCAAATCAAAAGTGAATGCTATAAAAATTATAAAAAACAAGTATGGCTCAAAAAAAAGAGTTATGATGACACCCTCATTCCATGGCTTTGCAAAGGTGGACATTTCTCAAATGTTATACATTGACATATTTCAGACGTTTTCAATGTACTGATCTGTTATGTTGTTTTCCCCTCTGTTTTTTTTGGTCTTTAAAAATACTTTTTGTTATAGGAGATGGCTCTTGGGAAGAGAAGAGGAAGGAAGACTGGTAGAAATTATGGTAATGTAAAAAAAAAACAAACCCTAAAAACATAAATACTTTTTTTTGAAAGCACATGTTCACAAAAATACTATTGCATGTGTAAACAGAATTCTCTGTGCCTTAATAGCCCCAAGTCCTAAGCCCACCAATTAGGGTTTAAAAGAAAATGCATGTAGCCAAGGAAGAAAGTCAATACACAGAGAAATGGGCAGGCACATACTAGAAAATGGCAGTTCTAAATCATACAAACTTGCCCCAAATCGGTGACTGCATAATATTCCATTCTGCCTTTAACAATGAAGACAGCCACTATTTCTCCTCATTTTCTCTCTCTCTTAAACATTTTTCTAGTATTAGAGTTGCAGTTAGATTTTTTTTTCCCAGTTTGCTCAATTCAGTCTCCATGTCTTTGTTTCTGACTTTGGTGCAAAAAAGATCAGCAGCCAAACTATTTACTGCAGGGATAAAACTAGCTGGAAAGGTATTCTTTGTTTCAAGCACTAGTACACTGTCAACTAAAGCATTAAGATAGCTGTTTCCAATACTAGAGAGACTGGTCAAAGACAGACTGACACGTTCCATGAGAAAATCTTGGAGATATTTGCCTTCCGATTTGTATTCTCTTGCCTTTTATTTCAAGTCTTCTATTACCAAGGAGACATCCCTGTCTCGGGCTCTGTTACATTCTGAAAGGTGATATAAGATATCTGTGGTCCGTGGATTCACCTCATATTTCGGAATGGGTTGATCACCAAAAATCTTTTTCAACCATGAGGCAATCTTCTCAGCCTTTTCCTCCACCTCCTTCTGCTCCTCCTCCGATCCCTCCATAGTCTCTGCCCAAAGGGTCCATGGCTCCCACCACAGCCCATGATGCTCCGCTTCACCTGCTGCTGATATTAAATTTTTTAACTTAAAAAGGCTGCAAGCCAAGACTATAGTGGAGGGAGAGTTGGTGTGTGACTTTTTGTTCACAGAAGATTGTGCACTCAACATAGCCTCTGAGGTCTAGATGAAACAAAGTATGGATTGATTCTCTGTGTCTCCTGCTAATTTTGACCCAACAGTTAGCACCAAGAAAACAAAGGTTCCCCATCAGCCAGCACCACACCAATAATATGTAGAACCATCAGTTACAGCAAATGGAGAAATTTTGAATATTGTGGATAAGTTCATTTACCTTGGCAATGTACTTTCCAGGGATTTATACATAGATGATGGAATTGATGCATGCATTGTTAGAGCCAGCTCAACATTTTGGAGGCTTTGAAAGAAAGTGTGGGAGAGGAGTGGTACTAGATTGTCTATCAGACTGAAAGTTCATAGAGCTGTTGTTCTGACCTTATTGTGTTATTCCCGTGAAACCTGGACAGGCTATCAGTGCCATGACAGAAAATGGAATCACTCACATTTGAATTGTCTTAGGAATATTGTGAAGATCACGTGGCAAGATAACATACTAGATGCTGAGGTCCTTTCATGAGCTGAACTGCCGAGAATTCAAACTACTGTAGAGAAAGCAATTCCAGTGGGTTGACCATGTTGTTCAAATGCCAAAAGTATATTTGCCTGAAAGATTCTTTTATGGAGAACTCACTTAAGGCAAGTGCTCACATGGAAGTCAGAAGAAGTGATACAAGGGCACTCCAAAGCTTTCTTTGAAGAGCTTTGGTATCAATTGCAAGGCAAGGTAGGTACTGGCATGGGACCATCTAGCATGATGTGACTGTATCAAGGAAGGCACTATGCTCAATGAAGAAAGCTGAATAAAAGTAGCTTAAAAGAAATGCAAGATGCACAAAGTTAGAGACATCCCTATCCCAAATTTTCATACAGACTACTTGTGCCTGACTTGTGATAGGATTTTCCAAAATTGCATTGGTCTGACCAGAAACAGTTGGACACACTGTACATTGACCCTGACATTGTGGTGTCATTTTGGTTCTCTTCAAGAATGAAAGACAAACAAGTATTCATCACAACCCTCATTTCTTATGGCACAGAAATATTCCTTACATTCACGTACCACAGTTTTTTTTTTAGCCATTCTTTAATTGATGGATATCTACTTTGATTCTTATTCTTTCTTATCATAAAAGTGCTTCTATAAATATTTTAGTGTATATAGGAACTTTTTTTTCTTAACAATGGCGTTTTTGAAGGTATGTCCAGTAATGGAGTTTCTGGTTCAAAGAGCATGGACATTTTAGATATTTTATTTGCATAATTCTAAATTGATTTGCAAAATGGCTGTGCCATTTTACTGCTCCATAAAGTCTTGGTGTGCCCATCATTCAACAACTCCTTCAATATTGCCAGTTTTATCATCTTTGCCTATTTACAGGATGTGAGATGAAATATCAGGCTTGGTTTAATTTTATTTTTCTTATTATTAATTACATGGGGACATTCTTTCATGTGGCTGTGAATACTTTGCAATTCATCTTTTGAGAATTGTTTGTTTATAATCTTTGACCATTAATGTATTCAGGAATGATTATTAGTCATATATATGTATGTATTTACATACAATATACATATACTTCATATATCTTGGATACCAAACCCTCATCATTGAAATATGAGACTAAGACATTTCCCCCTCACCTCTTCCATTTTTATTTTACATGCATTCATTTTGCCTGTGGAGAAACTTTTCAGTTTCATCTAAAGTTAACCGTTTTATGTTTTGTAATTCTATCTTATTTGTTTGAGACTACATCTATGACTCTGCCTCACTTTAATCCAATTCATGAGCAAATCACGACATCACCTCATGATATCTGGTCCTTGTCAAAAACAATGGATGACCAACAACATATCTAGTACGATCTTTAATATTAAGGTTTGTTTCTATTTGGGCCGCTAGGTGGCTCAGTGAATAGAATACTGGGTATGGAATCAGGAAGACCTATGTTCAAATCCAGTCTCAGACACTTATTAACTCTGTGACCCTGGCTAGGTCACTTAATCCCATTTGCCTCAGTTCCCTTATCTGTAAAAATGAGTTCGTAAAGCATATGGCAAACCACTCCAGTATCTTTACCAAGAAAACTCCAACTGAAAAATGATGGAACTAATCCATTTGGAATGGGTTGTATAATACGGAATAAAGTGTTGTCTAAGCCTAATTTCTGTTAGATTGTTTTCTAGTTTTCTTAACAGTTTTTGTCAAAAAAGAATTTTTTCCTAGCTAGTTTACTTTCCACTTTATTAAACACTCTGTTATCAAATTCCATTATTTCTGCTTCTCCCTCATGTAATCTGTTCCATGGATGTATCTCTGAATTTTTAAACCAACACTAGATGATTTTGATGAGTGCTTCTTTATTTTTCAGGGACATTTTGATGAGTGCTGCTTTATAATATAATTAGAGGTCTGGAACTGCAATCTTTGCTTCATCCCTGCCTCTTTCCATAATTTCCATTTCTATTTTAGGGTTTTTAAAATATTTCCAAATGAATTTTAAAAGAAATTGAGGGACAA
This sequence comes from Notamacropus eugenii, assembly GCF_028372415.1. NCBI lineage: Eukaryota > Metazoa > Chordata > Mammalia > Diprotodontia > Macropodidae > Notamacropus > Notamacropus eugenii. The sequence goes on along the minus strand of NC_092875.1, from coordinate 56,747,802 downwards.
AGATATTAAGTGACTTGGTCGAGGGCAGACAGCTCTTAAATGTAGACAAAGGCCTAAAATTATGGCCTTGTCATTCCATTTCCACGTCTTTCTTAAGCTAGAAAATGTCTTGAGGAAGTAGGAGGTGTTAAAGCAGATGTAATTTTGGTGGGAATTCCATTAATAAAGGCCATGAAAAATAAGACTGAGGTCATTTATAGTCAAGAGCAGAGTGAGCTAGTAAGGTAGGAACTTTGAGGTTCATCAACCAACATTTATGAAGTACCTGCTATGTTGCAGGCACTCCATTCAGAATTGGGAATACAAAAAGAGCAAAAGATAGTCTTTGACTTCAAGCAGCTCACAATCTAATGGGGGAGACAACATGAGACAAATAAATAAAAACAAGGATTAATAGGAAATCCTCAACAGAGGAAAAGGACTAGAATTAAGAGGGGTTGTGAAAGACTTCCAATAAAAATGGGATTTTTAAGAAGTTGGGACTTAACTGAAGTAAAAGAAGCCAGCAGGATGAGTTGAGTAGAGAGAGCATTCCAGACATCGTGGATACTCTGAGAAAATAACCAGAGCCAAGAAATAGAGTGTCTTGTTCATGGAACAGCAAAGACGCTATTGTATTTGGAGCCAAGAGTATGTGGTATGGAGTAAGATATTACTGAAAAGGTAGAAAGGGACTAGGACTTAGGGGTGGGGAACCTGGAGCCTCAAGGCCACATGTGGTCTTTCAGGCAAAAATATTTTTGTTAATTTTTTATTTTTATTTATATTATTTATTTTATAATTTATATTATTTATTTACATTATTCTTATTTTATTCTTAATTTATTAGCTTCTAGGTTGTTAAGGGATTTGATTATCAAACAGAGATTTTTGTATTTGATCCCAGAGGCAATAGGGAGACACTGGTATTCATTGCACTGTGGGGAGTGGAGGGGAGGGAAAAGAAGAGGTAACAGAGCAGACATATACTTTAGGAAAACCACTGTAGTGGTCAAATGGAGGGTGGATTTGATTGGGGAGAGAACTGAGAAATCCAACATTTCTGCCTTCTAATATTTTCCACAGAAGTACCAATGTCTCATTCCAAGGGTCAGGGCCCAGCCCCATCACTGAGAGATTATTCTGCTAATGAGTTTCCTAAGTGCATCTTTGATGTCCTTATTTCTTAGCGTATAGATGAAGGGGTTCAACATGGGGGTGACCACAGCAAACATTGCTGAAGCAACTGTGCTCTTCCAGGAAGAGGGGGTAGCAGAGGAACTAAAATATACTCCAAAATCTGTGCCATAGAATAAGAAAACTACAGAGAGATGAGATCCACAGGTAGAAAAGGCTTTATACTTACCACGAGTAGATGGGATTTTCAAAATGGAAGAACAGATCTGAGCATAAGAAAAAAGGATCCCTGTGAAGGGGAGAAAACCCAGTAGTGCACCAGTGAGATATATCAATGCATAATTGATAAGAGTGTCAGAACAAGAGAGTTTCAGAACCTCAGCAAGATCACAAAAGAAGTGCGAATATCATGGTCTGTACAGAAGGAGAGCCGTGTTACCATCAGACAGTGAAGGAGGGAATGTAGAAGGCTTATTATCCAGGACAGCAGGACCAGTAGGCTACAGACACCAGGGCTCATGATGACTGCATAGCGTAGGGGGTGACAGATAGCCACAAAACGGTCATAGGCCATTGCAGTGAGGAGGAAATTGTCTAAACCTATAAAACCCAGAAAGAAATACATCTGGATAAAGCAGTCTGTATAGGATATGTCCTCGTGTTGTGTCAAGATGCTCATCAACATCTTGGGAACTGTGGTGGATACCACACAGATATCCACAAAGGATAAATTGGAAAGAAAGAAGTACATGGGGGTGTGGAAGTGAGAGTCAGAGCCAATGGCCAACATGATGAGCAGGTTTCCAACCACAGTGACCAAGTACATGCCCAAGAACAGGCCAAAGAGGGGTCCCTGCTGCTCTGGCTTCTCAGAAAATCCCAGGAGGATAAATTCAATAAATTGTGTTTGGTTTCGTGGATCCATAGGGCCAACTTTTCTGTTCAGAAAGAGAAGTGAGAAGAGCAGGACATGAATATATAGTTATCCTTGTATATGGAAAAGAAATGGAAAAGACACCAGGCTCTGAAGTAGAATTTCTTGATTCTGTCCCAGTCTCTGCCACCGATTATCTTTGTGGTCTTGGATAAGTTCATATTTTGACATTCAACCTCAATGCAAGAGAAGGACTTTGATCTAATGACCTCTATGATTTCTTCCAGTTCAGACCGTCTTTGAAACACAAGCAATCACATTTAGAAATGAACCTTTTATGAACATCGTCTTAAATTTTCTCTAAGAATCAGTGACTTTTGAGCACTAAAATAAAGAAGGAGATGCTATCGCCATGGTAGGTCCTCTCTTATGACCAACAGCAGAGAGAGAGGACAGGGATCTGGTATGACTGAAGAGTTTGGGCTAATCTAATCCTCAACTGATATCATAAATCCAGGTAGAAATGAGGGGAATCTATTAGGACACGTAGAACAAAACTTTATCCCACAAAAATTCCTAGAACAAAGACATACCTGGTAGGTGGGCATCTAGCCTTTCCTTACCATAATATTCCTCTAAATATAGGAAGATAATAAGCCCATATTACATGTTTTTTTCCTTTAAGCCATGAAATTCTAATTCCTTCAGCTGATTTTCACTGGCCCTTCTCTATTGTAGTTATTGTCCCTTACATACTCTCCAGATTACCAATATCCATCCTAAATAAATTGTGATACCCACAACTAAACACAGATATCCGATAAGTACTGACTATGGTCAAGGACAAAGGGATAATCATCTCCTTCTTATTGGATACTAGGATTTCTTTAATGAAGGCTAAATTTTCTTTAAACTATTTTGCTTGCAATATTACTGTTGACTCATAATGAGTTTACTGTGTACTAGAAAGTTTCAAATGATTTTTATTTTTTAAAAACTAATTTATTTTTAGTCTTCAACAGATACTTCCACAACATTCTGGGTTCCAAATTTTCTTCCCATCTCTCCCCTCTTCCCAGCCCAAGAGAGGTTGCATTCTGATTACCACTTCTCCTAATCCACCCTCCCTTCTATCACACCCCTCCTTTCTCTTTCCTCCATTCCCTCTATTTTTTTTGTAGGGCAAGATAGATTTCTATACTCCATTGCCTGTGTATCTTATTTCCCAGGTACACATAAAAACAATTTTTAACACTTGTTTTTAAAACTTTGAGTTCCAACTACACTCTCTCCCTCCTTCCCCACTCATCCTCAATGAGAAGGGAATCAATTCAATATAGGTTGTATATATGTAGTTATGCAAAACACTTCCATAACAGTCATACTGTGAAAGACTATTTCCCTCCATCAAATCCTGCCACCCCCATTTATTCCATTCTCTCTTTGACCTTATTCCTACTCATGAGTGTATGCTTCTAATTACTCCCTCCTCCCATTTGCCCTCCCTTCTATTATCCTACCTTATCCTGCTTATCCCCTTCTCCCTATTTTCCTATGGTGCAAGATAGATTTTTATACCAAATTGAGTGTGCATGTTATTCCCTCCTTAAGCCAAATGTGATGAGAGTAAGGTTCATTCTTTCCCTCTTACCTCTGCCCTCTTCTTCCCCATTGAAAAATCTTTTCTTGTCTCTTTTATGTGAGATAATTTGTCCCATTTTATTTCTACCTTTCTCCCCCCAATATATTACTCTCCCACCCCTTAATTTTATTTTTCAGTTATAATTCCTACTTATTCAACTCACCCTGTGCTCTCTCTCTCTTTCTCTCTCTCTCTGTCTCTCTGTATGTATATAATCCCTCCAACTACCCTAATACTGAGAAAAATCTGAAAATATTTCCATGTAAGGATGTAAACAGTTCAGCTTTAGTAAGTCCCTTATGTTTTCTCTTTCCTGTTTACTTTTTCATACTTCTCTGGATTCTTTTGTTTGAAAGTCAAATTTTCTATTCAGCTCTGGTTGTTTCAACAAGAATGCTTGAAAGTCCTCTATTTCATTGAATGACCATTTTCCCCCACTGGGCAGGTGATTCTTGGTTTTTTCTTAGCTCCTTTGACCTCCCTCAGATCATTTTTAAAAGAATTACAGTCTTGTCTGAAGGGAAAGTACAGGGATTTGTGTGCTTTTCCTTGTCTTATATGCTATAGCTACACATAGTCAGCAGTGGATGGGATCAACCTTCCAGCATCTGGTGAGCCTATGTTGCTAATTTTAAGGCTTCCCTAAGATAGCTGAGGAGACTCTGCTCCATCAGCCTTGAATGGGATCTGGGAATTCCAGGCAATGATACCTTTCAGTTCTGACAGGTCTTCTATAACCCCTTAAAACTCTGATATTCTATATTCTAATGTTCATATCAGCTGATCCTTTCCATTTACATTCCTTTCCAAGACGTATGTGAGCTTGAAAAAGAAAAAAATATGTGGCCCAAGATAACAATATTGTAGATAGAAGGCTGACTCAAGTTAAAATTCAGTCTAGGAAAGGTATTTCTAGAAAGAAGAGAGTCAGGTCTTCACCTAAGATTTTAGGGTAAAATGAACAACCTCAAACAAGGCCAAGCCACCTTGTATGTTCATTATATTAACCAGAAAAATCAGGAACAATCTGAAGCAGAGACAGAATTTCCAGAAGATTAATATCTATGAAAATTCCAGAAGCACCAAACCTCTAATTTGAAGGTACCTAGTCCAACCTATACCAAAATGAGAATTCTCCTTCCATGGCAATTTTGCTGTGCCTATGAAAAATGCATAAGGAGTTCTTTCTACATGATTAGGCAGGCAACAGACATTTATTAAACATTTGTATCTGACTTTATTTATATAAAACATTTTTCCAATAATTTTGTTCATATAGTTCTTGCTTTTGTTTTGGCAAATGTACTCCCATGATTTATGGGGATTTATTCTATATCCTGATACTTTTCTAAAATCTCTTTGTAGTGGTAATAAACTGGAAATTGTGGGAATCCCTGCCAATTGGGAAGTGGCTGAACAAATTGTGGTATATGATTGTGATAGAATACTACTGAACTATAAGAAATGGTGGACTTATTAGAAAAGCAGGGATAGAGTTGCATGCAGTAATGAAATGAGCAGAACCAAGAGAATGTTGTATACAATAATAACAATATTGTTTTAAGAATAAAAATAACCCCAACAAAAACATTTACTACGTGACAGACGCTGGGCTAAGTGCTAGGGAAAAAAATTGAAGAAATAAGAGAGGTGAGACATGGAGGGAAAAGATGCCAGTACAAGGTCATGGTGGCAGAGTGGGGATGCTCAGTGGCAGAGAGAGGAGGAAAATAAAGAGTGACAAACCTGAGCTCTTTCCCCAAATGGGGAATTCTCTGAAGGAACTCACCAATGGAAAAAGGATGGTGGGATGGGGGAATAATGTTTGAGGGTGAGGAGATCCTGAGCAGTGAGTGATGACTTGGAAATCCACAGAGTCAGAAACACAACAGAGGTGGTGTTGAAAGGTCATTTTACAGAGAAGAAGTCATTATCCAGGTGTTTCTTGAAGACTTCCCATGAGCAGGAACCCACCACCTCCTGTTAGAACCTATTTCGCACTTAGAAATCTCTGTTAAGAACTTTGTTTATTGTATTGTTTGCTTACTGAGATCAAGTCCAAATTTGTCTTTTTGCCTTGTCCTTTCTAGGGTAAGGAAAACAGGTCTAATTCCTCTTGCTAGCCCTTCAAATATCTAAAGATAACTACCATTCAGAGAACATATCTATTGTAGACTTAAAATAAATTTATTGGAGGGGTAGCCATGAAGCATTTGGGAATGGTTCTATAATACTCATAACACTTATAAACTTAAATATTTATCAACTCCACCAATGTGCTTCCTCCACTGATTTTTTGAGTTATCAGTTAGTTAGACAGACAATTGATTACTAGAAAGAAGCCTTTATTAAGGTTGTTTGGTGTGAACAGTTTATATAAAATAACTCATCTCTCCACAGGAAAGAAAGGCAATGATATACTCTCACACAAGGACAGAGATCATGCAGGGAAAGAGGGATCAAATTTAGAGAAGGCACATGACAAAGGGGTAGCACAGCTTGTGGAAGTACTTTTCCTTGTAGTCCTTTTCTCCCCTTTCTGGAACCCTCATGAAATTTCTCCAAGGTATGGTGTATTGGTTGACCGTGCTTCTTGTGGAGTCCTAATGCTGTAATTATTAGGAAGTTTTTCCTTCCTTCAAGTGTAACATTATTTTTTTTCAATTTTCTTGTATTATCCCCAGTCTTGCTATCTGAGGTCAGTCAAAATACACCTAATCTATCTCATGACAGTCCTTCAAATACTTGAAAGCAGTTGCTCCCATCTCCCTCATCATGGTTTCACATATTCAATCTTACCTGTTTCTTAAAATCCTTCTAACTTTTATTTGGGCTCCTCTTTCTCTGTCTCTCTCCCCACTCCAGCCTTCCCCACATCCTTGAAGGCAGATAAATTCAGTAGTGATTGCATTGTGTACCACCAAACAACTTGATACCAAACACTTGCTGGATCTTACTCATAGTAGAAGTCAAGGAATACTGCTTACTTTTGATATGTTAATTTTTGTATCTGTATTCTAAGCATCTTAAGTAAAAGTCTGAGCATGCAGAGGAATGAGAACAGAAACAGAAGGCAGAAAGGAAGGACAAATAGGAGAGGATAAGAAATAAATACAATGCAATCAGAAATAATGGAAACAGAATTGCAGATTATTTGGTCTAACCTATCACAGAAACAGAAAAAAAGATGGAAAAAAGAAAAATGCGACCAGGTAGATAAAAAATGACAAAATCAATAAAAGTTATATTAGGACAGTAGGTAGAAAACAGTAGGAAGTGATATGTGAGTCAAAGGGAAAACTGTCCCTGATGAATATAAGAAATTCTGAGGAATGTGCATAGACATTGCAGTGATGGCTCATATATTATGTAATAATGTCTATAAAAGGACAACCTTCTATCTGTGTACATTGATCGACTCTAGTACAGAGTCTATGCCAGTGTCCCTATCATATATTTCTTTCTGACATCTCACTATGCAGTCAGGCCCCTCCTCTGAAAACTCCCTATGTTCTTGGCTACCTTCAGATCATGGGAAAAGATCATCAGCTGCTATTAGGGTAGGCAGTCTTTCCATCACCTCCCCTGCCTTCACCTACTCTGTCTGATCCTGTGAATTCTTCCCTGAGTGATAAGCTCAGCCTACAGTACCTTTCATAGCTCTGTATATTCTAGGAATATAGGAGACATATAAGATTTGTATGAAAATGGCCTCACTATAGCCCAGTACCCTGTGTCTGGGAGGAGCAATATAACCCCTCTCTCCATTAAGCTTCCCATTGGTGCATCTGAGACTTATTTCTGACTAAAGATTGTCCCTGGCGTTTGGATTATACTTGGCTGAGATGGATTAGGATACAATGGATTCATAACTTTTCTATTATGACAAAAATATGAATTTATCTTTCTGAAATGACTTAAGGTCACAAAAGCATTCCACAGAGATGATTTCATTTGATTCTAAAACATCATGAAGTCAATAGGGAATTTTTGATCTTTATTTTGTGTTTCAGCGATCAAGGAAAAAAACAATTAGACCAATATCCTATTTCTAGTTAATGGCAAAAATGAAACTTGAACATGACTCAGAGTATAAGGCTTATTCTACTCTCCAAACTTGGTCCTAGTGTGAACTCTGAGTTTTCAAGTAAACCCTGGAGTGGATCAAGTTTTCTTGTTTTATTGCCTGCATGAGGCTCTGATTTGAGCTATGCTGGATTTTTGAGACTCTTTGAGTTTCTGAACAATAGACTTCTTCTCTTTCCCCTCACTTCCTACCTCCTTTCTTCCTCTGTCTTCCCAGTACTTCCCACTTTCAATCACTTACTTAACATCACAAAGGGAACAGGTTTGGCTGACTGTTGGAAATGAGGACAAGGAAGACAGAAACTCTGAATCCCAGAAAAAGTAGAGAGTTTCAGGCAGTTGGACTGATAACTCTGGGAGGCACAAGCAGACTCCCTCCTGGACCGAGGTAGCTGGTATCTGGACTTGGGGAGAAACAGGAAGAATATTTGAAACTTCTAGTGCCCAAGAGGTTTGTTCCCCAAACCCTTCAAGAGAAAAATAATATAATTGATTTCCAATTCCTGAGCAGTTCAATCCCCTACGGGGCAGGAATTGATGGCAGAAAATTTTCTAACAATGAGAGCTGTCCAACATTACCTGGGACATTACAAAACTCTGAATATCTTGAGCAAGAACGGACCTCAGAGGTTCTTCTGGACAATCTGAATGATCTACTATGTCCCCAGTACAAAATCCACTGCCTCTCAGGGCAACACATTCTATTGTTGCAGTGTTTCAATTGCAAGGACATTTTTGATTCTGCTGAGAAAAAATCAGCGCCCTTGTGGATTTGCTTCATTTTATCCTCATTCTGTCTTCTGGGGCCAAGCAGAAAAAGTCTAGTTACTTTTCCACATGAAATAATTTCAACCCAATAAAGGCAGCTGTCATGTCTAACTAAAGTCTTCTTTTCTGCAGGACCAAAATCTCGACATCTTTTAATTGGTTCCATATATGTTGTCTTTGTTACTTTGCCTTCCCCACATTGTACTTAAAAAATTAATTTGTTTACAACCTCAGACTAAGAGACATATATTCCTATTAAATTTCATCTACTTAGATTTGATTCAGTATTATAGCTGGTCAAAATCTTTTTTAAAAAATAGATAAATGTTTAATTAAGGCTCAATATTGAACTTCAACTCAATGAGCCAAACTTGCTTGATAATTTGGTAAATGTCTAAATCAATTCATTTCAATGCATAAAGTATCAATAGCTTCTTAGTCATTACAAGTCCTCATTGGGAGGAGTGCAGTGTAGTGGACAGAGTACTTGGTTTTTTAAAAATTAATTTATTTATTTTTAGTTTTCAGTATTCATTTCCACAAGATTTTGAGTTCTAAATTATCATCCCATCTCTCCCTTCCCCCATGCTGAAACACCGTGTATTCTGAGTGCCCCTTTCCCCAATCTGCCCTCCCATCTATCACACCCTTCCCTTCCCTTATCCCCATCTTCTCTCTTTTCTTTTTGGGCAAGATAGATTTCTATACCCCATTACCTGTATTTCTTATTTCCCATTTCCATGCAAGAACAATTCTCAACATTCATTCCTTAAACTTTGAATTCCAACTTCTCTCCCTTCCTTCCTCCTCACTCATGCACACTGAGAAGGGAAGCAATTCAATATAGGCTATAAATGTGTAGATTTTTCTAAAGACTTCCATAATCATCATGTTGTGAATGACTAACTATATTTCCCTCCATACTTTGGGAGTGCCCAATCAAGCAATACTCTTTCCATTAGTCCTGTATAGTCTGAGTAGCTCACTGTAATAGAGAAGGTAGTGGTGGCAAGATGCAAATCTTAAATCCTCTCTCCCCATGTGACTTTAGTCCTTCAGCTACTGTGGCCATTTGGGCTCTTTTCTATTTCCCAAACTGGTTGGTATTCAATAACTATGTAGGCAATCCTTTTTTCCCCCTTGAACTTGGAAACTCTCAAATTCAGACTTATCTTTGAGTTAACCTTAGCCTAGCAAATCTGTCCTCTTTGTGACAATCTGGGACCATGTTTCCTAGGAACCCAAACTCCCTTGTCTTCTGTGATAAAGGTTGTAATTCACAGGCACTGTTCATAAACTATCTTCTCCAGTGATTTTGACAAGCACATATGTGCTTTTACCATATGCTTCTTCAGGAACTCTATCAAAGCCCTGGTTGCTTCCATTTCTTGGGTTGGGTCAGACTAATCTCAAGAACTCAATTTTCTGTTCTGTGCTGAGAAATTTGTGGATTACAGCATGTAATTACTAATTGCCATTTCCAGTTTCAAAGGGCATTGGAGACAAGGCTGTGCTCAGGCCCAAATTTAATTTATGCAAGACCCAAGTCTGCTCTGATGCATACCAGTTCAATTTCTGAACAAGGGAAAGATAAAGTGGGCAAAAGGAAAAAGAAAAGAGAAAATAATGTGCTTTTAATTCTTCGCTGCAAAGAAGTGACAACAGTTATGACAACAGTTTGTTGCTTTGAGTACCAGTCAACCAGTCAACCAGGCAGGTCGGTGGTCACTTCAGTTAAACATTAATGAAGAATTCTTGTATCATCTCAATTAGGTCCTAGTAGGCACACTCTTTAACGGAGAAGTGCTCCTCATCGACCTCCAAACAAAAGTTGGTGACCTACAATCTCAGCAATTAACTGGAAACCTCATTAAATTAATGACCTATAATAGTATATCTGATCAAGTTACCTTTACATTATTATGCTCTCTTGCCCAGTCCTTCTCAGTTATTTTTATTCATATGTGGTAATAAGTAGTTTGTACACCATCTGTCTAGTTCTATTTCTTTCATTTTGCATTATTTCATAAAGGCTTTTCTATATTTCCTTGTATTCTTCATATTTGCCTATCCTAGTTTCATGATTATATTACATTTAATATGTAGCTGGAGAGGGCGTCGATTTATCTTATATTTTTCAGAATGATCTTTTGATGCTTTCTGCTGCTCAGAGTTCAGTTTCAGTTTCCTTTTTGTTCCATTTACAGAACTGCACTCGTGCATACTGTATTGTTTTCCTACTTTGACTTATGTCAAAGTGCATTAATTCACATAAGCTATTAATGATTTTCTGAATTCTTCATATTTATCTTTTCTCATGGTACAGTAATATTTCATTATTTATTTTACCACATCTTGTTTAGCTATTTCTTCTCAACTCAAAGAAAACCTGCATTGTTTCATGTTCTTTGCTATTATGAAAAGTGCTATGAATATTTTGTAATTTATAGGATCATTATTTCTGTTTTATTTTCTTGGGATACATTTGTATCAGCAAGTTTTCTTATTTATAGGCCATGGACATTTTGGTCACTTTTTATTGTAATCTGAAATTGTTTTATCAATTGGTTGTACCCATTCATAGCTCCACCAAGAGGATATTAGCAACCCTGACTTCTCATTGCTCCCACTGATCATCAGCATCTTTTATCATTAGCATCTTTTGTCACTTTGTTAAGTGTGAGGTGAAATATTGGGGTTATTTTAGTCTGTGCTTGTAGTAATTTGTAGGAGTTTTCTTATGTCTAATTAATTTGCATTGAGAATTACAATTGATAACTCCTTGTTTTTCCACATTTCAATGAATTTCCTATATACATATTGGATATCAAAACTCTATCAAATGTGTTTATTTAAAAATTTTCCCCCAATTGAATTTTTCTTTCATATCCTCATTGCCTTGCTTTTGTTCTTTCAGTCTTCTCAATTTCATATAATCAAAATTATTTCTTTTATATTCTTATGATCCCCCCTATCCACTATTCAGTTAAGAATTCTCTCTATAGTCACCACTTTGAGTCTTATGTTGTCTTCTAATTTCTACTCCTTTCGTTGTTTTAAAAAGTGATATAACCTTTTACAATCAGGTTGAAAATGTATTTTAAGCTTAACGTTGTGTATAATGGAAGATATTCGCCGAGTTTTTACAAAACTGTTTTTTAACGTCTTTCTTCAAGCTCTTTGTGAGACAGAATTCTTCCTCAAGCTCACTTTGTTTTCTAATTTATTAAACACTGTGTTATTTAATGTGATTGTTTTGGATTCCTCCTTATCTAGATTGTAATACTGTTCTACTTTTGTGTGTTTAATGTGAAAAGTAGAAAATAATTTTGATGATTATTGCTTAATAATATAGTGATGTTCCCATCATTTCCTTTGAGATTATAGTCCTTTTGTTCATCCAAAAGAATTTTGTTGTTTTATATAACTCTATAAATCTAGGTGGTTCAATGAATAGAGTGTTGGGCCTGGAATCAGGATACTCCTCTTCTTGAGTTAAAATTTAACCTCAGACACTCACTAGCTATGTGACCCTGGGCAAGCCACTTAACTGTTTTGTCTCAGTTTCCTCATCTGCAAAATGAGCTGTAGAAGTAAATGACAAACTTCTCCTGTATTTCTGCCCTCCCCCCAAAAAACACCAGTCAGACATGACTGAAAATGACATAAATCTAACAGTATAAAGTCCAATCTTAGTATCTTTATTACTGTAGCACTAAATATGTAAATTAAAGTAATATTATATTTTATAATGCTATAAGCAATCAATATTCTTCCAATCATTGAAGTCAGCGTTTACATTTAAAGACTGTTTTGTCATGTCCTAAGAGGGATTTGTTATAGTTATTTCTGCATATTTTATTGATCTTGGGATGATTTTGAGTAGGATTTCCCTTTCTATAATTTTCTTCAGATTTTATTATTGATATATAGATGTTCTATTAATTTTTGTTAATTTACTTTATATCTTGACTTATTTGTTCAAACTACTGTCTCAGTTATTTTGTTTTGGCTAATTCTCTGGGATTTTCAAAGGAAACAATCATTTCTATACTGTGATAATTTTTCTTCTTTCTGTCAGTATTTCTCCCTTTAATTTTTTTTCTTGTCTTATTGATGTCATTAGTAGTTCCTGAATGATGTCAGATAGTAGTAAAAAGTATCTGGGGAAGCCTGTAATGTCTCCTCATTCCAAACCTCACGAAAGATTTAGACATACACATTTTAAAATCATATTTTAATTGTTCTTTCTCATCAAAAATAAAGTCACACAAGCAAGATAGCTTTGAAAGCTAAAGCTATGCTTTAAACAATAATCTTTCTATTACAGAGACTCAGAGTTTCACATACCATCTCCTTTTCCTATTTTTTCAGAGATATGTAAATGTCCATTCTATAAGGCTTTTATTGAGTTCAGAATAAAAATAAAAATTTATTTTAAAGATCCAAATTGGGCCTCCTTTTTTTTCTATTGTTTCTGACTCTTAAAGAAATCACTAGGTTATGTGAACAGAGCCATGATGGTAGAGAAAAAGCAGGGACTTGCTTGAGCTCTCACACCTAACCCCTCCAAATACCTGCAAAAATGACTAAACAAATTCTAGAGGTACAGAACCCACAAAGTGACAGAGTGAACAAATCTCCAGTCAAAGATAGCCTTCCAGATTGACTTGAAAAGTATATTGCATTGGGAACAGAGTGCAGTCCAGCATGATTCAAACCCCCAGGAGCAGGCTTTAGGGGACTGAATCACTGGCAGTTGTGGCAATTTCCAGACTTCTCAACCCACAAATACCAAAGGCAGCATAGAAGGTCAGAGGGAAAACTCTGTGGGACTTGGATGAAAGAGGAGAGTAAAATCTGATTAGGGTCCAACCTCAGCTTTGGGACAGGGGAGGTGGTGGCTGCAGAGGCAGCGGCAACGGCAGCAGCAGCTGCTTCTTCCAGGGCTTTGGGCCCATGATAGTGGGGGATTGAATGACTGAAACAAAATCCTTGAAGCCTGGGACAGTCCACCCACTCCCACCCCCACTCAAAGTAGAGTCCTACCTTGACAAAGAGTTAGAAAATCAAGTATTTGGCTGGAAAGATGAGCAGTGCAAACACCCAGAGTATAGAATCTTATGTTGGTGAAAAAGAAGATCATAACATACAACCAAAAGAAGACAACAAAGTCATAGCTCATACATCCAAAACCTTCAAGAAAAATATGACTTGGTCATAAGCTATCTAAGAGCTCAAAAAGAATTTTGAAAATCAAGTAAGAGAAGTAGAGGAAAAATTGGGATGAGAAATGACAGTGATGGAAGAAACTCATGAAAAATGAGCCAGCAGCTTGCTAAAGGAGACCCAAAAAGTATTGAAGAAAATAATACCTTTAAAAACAGACTAGGCCAAATGGTAAAGGAGATGCAAAAAGCCAATGAGGAGAAAAAAAGCCTTAACAAGCATAATTAACCAAATGGTAAAGGAGGTCCAAAAGCTCACTGAAGAAAACAGTTCCTTCAAAATTAGGATGGAGCAAATGGAAGTTAATGACTTTATGAGAAATCAAGAAATTGTAAAGCAAATCCAAAAGAATTAAAAAAACTGAAGACAATATGTGTTGGGACTGGAAGCTCAATTCCGTGTGGACAGTCTCGGGCAGGTAAAAGTGGGACTTCTAAATCTTAGAGTCTTACGAGGCCCTCCATGAACAGCGGGGGTTCGAGAAGGTCAGACCGAGCTAGCTCGGCTAGCTCGGGTATTTCCGCCTCTCCCCCGGAGATACCTGATGGGTGGAGTCTCCCTGCCCTGGAGGTCGTCCCGGATTGGAGCACACCTAGTTACCTAACAGCACGGTATTGAGATGCAAACTGTGTGGCTGAAGATTAAGTAGGATTGAGGAAGCCTAAAAGCTCTCTTAGCACTTGTGGAGCCAAAGAGAAAAGTAGGGCTCCGCTTCTTTTCTTTCCTCTCTCCCCTCCCCCTCTCTCCCCCCTTGTACTTCTACTTCCAATCCCTTAAGCTTAGCCTCCTTAGGAAATCTCCCCCTCTTCCTCCTAAGGAAGAGCCCCCTGCACTTGTAACCGAAACCCTGTAATAAAGCTCAACCCCTGTTTGACTCTGGAACGTCCTTTCTCTCATACGTGCATCCGGCGTGGCCAGCCGAAGACCTCGGGAGGTGAGGTAAGAAAGACTCGGGTAGCCCAATACAGGCCTCTAGGCTTGGCAAATATGAAATATCTCCTTGGAAAAACCACATACCTTGAAAATTAGATCCAGGAGAGATAACATAAAAAATTATTGGATCATTTGAGAGCCATGATTAAAAAAAGTCTGGGCATTATCTTTCAAAAAATTATCAAGAAAAACTTCCCTGATATTTGAGAACCAGAGGGCAAAATAGAAATTGAAAAAATCCACCAATCACCTCCTGAAAGAGATCTCCAAACAAAAACTCCCAAGGATATGATCTTCCAGGCATCAGAGGAGCTAGGATTAAAACCAAGAATCACCTAACCAGCAAAGCTGCATATAATACTTTAGCGGAAAAAATGTATCTTCAATGAAATAGAGGACTTTCAAGCATTCTTGATAAAAAGACCAGAGCTGAATAGTGAATTTGACTTTCAAATGCAAGAATCAAGAGAAGCATGAAAAGGTAAACAGGAAAGAGAAATCATAAGGGCCTATCAAAGTTGAATTGTTTACATTCCTATATGGAAAGGTCTTATTTATAACTCATGAGACCTTTCTCAGTATTAGCGTAGTTGGAGGAAATATATATAAAGATGTAGATAGATAGATATAGATTTATATACATATACATAGGTGTATAGGTATAGATATAGGTAAAGATAGATAGATGGCACAGGGTGAGTTGAATATAATGGGAAGATATCTAAAAATAAAATTAAGGGGTGAAAGAGGAATACATTGGGAGAAGGAACAAGGGAGAGATAAAATGGGGTAAGTTATCTCATCTAAACGAGGCAGGGAAAAGGTTTCACAATAGAGGGGAAGGAAAATAGGTAAGAGGGAATGAGTGAATCTTATTCTCATCAGATTTTGCTTACTGAGGGAATAACATACAAACTCATTTGGGTATCTTACCCTACAGGAAAGTAAGGTTTAAGGGGATGGGGGGATGATAGAAAAGAGGGTATATTGGGGGAGGTGGTATTCAGAATCCAATACTTTTTAAAAGTGACAGGGACAAAGGAGAAAATACAATACATGGGGGGATAGGATGGAAGGAAATATAGTCTTTCACAACATGACTTTTATAGAAGTGTTTCGCATAACTCCACATGCATAACCTATGTTGAATTGCTTGCCTTCTCAATGAGAGTCGAGTGTGAGGGAAGAAGGGGAAGAATACCTCTCGTCAGAATGCTGACCCCAAAACTGCAAATTAGAAAAGAGTAAACAACAGTGAATGAGGCTATGATAGTGCGTTCATGGACTCCAGAAGCATGGTTGACTCTTTATCTACCCTGCTTCTGGTTATTTTCCCCTTGTTTCTTTTTGGGTTTTTATCTGTTCACCTTGTTTGTCAGATTTATTTTCTGCAGGCTTAATGCCCTCCACCTGAAGATGCCTGATTGCTCAAGCCAGACGTCAGCCCCTATCCATGACTGTGATGTGTCACCCTTGGACCACTGTGGATTCTAGTTTTTCTATTCTTCAAATTTTTATGGTTGTACAATTCATGAATTCCACTTTTTAAATTCTTCCTTTTAGTTTACACTATTCAGGAGCACCTTTCTGTGACATTATTTTCTCCTCACAATGCACAGAGTTCTCTTCCTCATCAGGTGTTGATTCATTTTCCTTGGTATTATTATATTTATTTATAGATATCTAAACTCTTTCCCCTGATTTAGAGACTCTTTTTCCATCCATATTTGAATATCTTTCCTGTTGGTTTACCTATTTTTGTTACAGGTCTTTGATTGCTTTATCTCTTAAGATCTGTCTTAATTTTAGTTTTTTTCTTCACTTACCCCATTTCTCTTTCTGAATTTCTCCACTTGGATGACAATTTCATTAGACACTGGATCTCAGCTTCTGGGGCCTCCTCCCATGTTGAGTCATTTGTGGTTTACCAGACTAGGTCTCTGGCCCAAATTACTTCTTGGGGGTCAAAACAAGCCCTCTCTGTACATTGGGCTCTTTCTGTTAGGGTTAATGGAGTGCCACAGAGACCTACCCAACCTCAACTCCCCTCAAGTTTCTGGCATTAGTTTACTCTGTTCCTCAGGTCTCCAGCTGAGCTCTGTTGTGACATACAGTGACATTTGCAGTGCAGAGAGCTACCATGCCTTGTTTCTGTCTCATTTCTTATTGCTGCCTCTGAGTTAATTTCTGTTATTTAAATCTCCAAGACACTGGAAAAGGTAGAGAATTGGAGTCTAAAGTTGGGTTCTGTTGAAAGCCCATGGGTCTGATTGTGTATCTCTGCAATTGGGTGATCAATAGGGAAAGATAGTATTGAGTCAGCTAATTAGAAGTTAGGGATTAACCTTCTCTATTATTAATCCATTGAGTTTTTACCTTGTTTGGATTCTTAGTCCTTCATACCACAGAGAGAGCTGAAATAGCTTTATATCGAGGTCATAATTCATATTTTGGAGAGATTGGAGAGGTTATGTGCATTTGAGAAAAATCTGGTCCTCTATCTTATTGGTCATATGACCTAAAATTCAAAGGATATAAAAAGAGAGGAAATTTGGGTATAAAGTGTTGCACCTTTCATATATGAATAGTTTGAATGCTGAAATGGGGCGTAAAGATAATATCTGTGTAAGGAGAGCTGATAAAATCAGTTTCCAGGGTAATGGAACATCTGAGGTAAAATGGTAAAGAGAGACATATACAGTCGTAAGAAGTAGTTAGGAAAGTACCCTTCAAGTGAATGTACTGAGAGATCCTGTTTGTGGGCAAAGCAACAACTGAGATAATGATGACTACATAACATTGTGATTCTTCAATTCATTTGTATGTAGCTGTTTTAGGAGTTATAAACAATAAATTTTATAATTACAAATTTATAGGCCAAATGACTATTATGAGACTTGGAAAATTATATTATTGTGTAATGTATATTATATTATGTAATGTCATATATATATAGTATAATATAATATTATATTAGAACTATTGGATTTAAGCATGACAGGTGAATTTCTTGGGTTTTACTTCCTAAGGTAAGGAAAAGTCACTGATCTTTTGAAAAGGGACAAAACCTCACTGAAGCACATGTAGATGGAAGATTGGTTTAAATGGGACTATTCAGTCTAGGAAGGTGCTTCTAGAGAGAATGGAGTCAGGTCTAAGACTTTAGGATTGAGTTAAAAAACTTCAAACAATTTCAGAGCCACCTGGGGTGTCCTTTATATTAACGAGAAAAGTCAGGAACAGTCTGAGTAAAAGAGACAGAATTTCTAGCTGGTTAATCCCTTTAGGAATTCTAGAAGCACTGAACCTCAAAACTGAAATGGACTCCAAAGTCATTTAGTCCAACCTATAGCTGAATAAGAATTCTTCCTACTTGACCCTTGAAAAATGTGATATAGATATGAAAACATTATACTGAGATCTTTCTACATGATTAGTCAAGTAGTATGCATTTATGAAATATTTGCTATATGACAAACTCTGTGCTAAGTGTTAGGGATACAAAAACAATAAATTAGAGGGGTGAGACAGGGAGAAGAAACCAGTGTAAGGGTATGATGATATAGCCTGAAGAGTGAGAGTCACAGACAAGAGGAGAACAAAGAAGGACAAACTTGAACTCTGTCCCCAAATGGGGAACTTCTTGATGAAAGTCACCAATGGGATCAGGAGAGTGGTTTGGGAGAATGATGCTGAAGGTTGAGAAGGCCTGGGTACTGAGTCGTGACTTTGAAATCCACAGAGTCAGAAACACAACAGATGTGGTGATGAAAGGTGATTTTATAGATAAGGAGTCATTATCCAGCTCTTGCTTGAAGATCTCCTGTGAGCAGGAAGGCACCACTTCCTGAGAGAGACAAATTCACATTTTCAAATCTTTACTTGTAAAGAAGTTTGTTTGCTGGTTTGTTTGTTTTCTGAGATCAAATCCAAATTTGTCTTTTTGCCATGTCCTCTCCAGGCCAAGGAAAACATTTAATTCCTCTTGCTAGCCCTTCAAATACTTAAAGATAGCTACCACTCCAGAAGAGGTAGGAGCAGGGCACACATATTTATTGTAGGCAGATACTTTGAATTCCCAAACAAAGAATTCTTGGAGAGGGGAAAAAAAGGAATTTCTTCTTAATTTTGGGAGTGGTATTGGTGGTAGTGGCTAGATCAGACCCTGTTGGGGTTGATGGCCAGTAAAAGAAAAGTATGAACCAGAAGGATTATCATGTCGAGGCCAAAGGAAGTTAATGCTATTCATACCTAACTTGTCCTCCTCTAAGATCTTCAAGTCTTTTATACACATATAGGATATACTCTGGGGTTACTCTCCTAATCTACATTCAGACCAACAACTATCTTTCCCCTCAAGGTTCTAGGAGTAGCCCTAAGTGTTTGGTCATGGTTCTCTAACACTTATAAACTTAATGCTTATTAACTTACACTTATGTGATCTAATACTTTGTCATTAAAAATACTTATGAATACTTATTAAGCTTATAACCTTAAATACTTATAAATTTCTGCAAATATGATTCCTTTATTAATTTTGAATTCATTTCTATCAGACATAGATTTCTTAATATGTTTCTAGAGAGAGGTGTTTACTAAGGTTGAATTTTATGAACAGCTTGTATAAAATAACTCACCCTTCCAAAGGAAAAAAAAAAACCTCAGCAGTGTCTTCTACAATATAGAAGTCATGCCAGGGAAAGTGGGATCAAATTTAGAGGGTACTTCCTACAAAGGGGTACTAGATCTTGTGGAAATCCTTTTCCTCATGGTCTTATTTTCCCCTTCCTGGAACCCTCATGAAATTCCTCTTACTCATGGTGCAATGTCTGCCTGTGGTTCTTATAGAGTCCTAAGTCTATAATTTTTAGGAAGTTTTTCTTTTTATCAAATTGAATTTTTTTGGGCAACTTCCATGCATTATTCCTAATTCTGCTTTCTGAAGTTAAGGAAATCATACCTTATCTTTCTCATAACCAACCTTTAAATATTTGAAAGCCTTTGTCTTCCCCATCATGATATCACATATCCAGTCTTAGCTTATTCATTAAAACCCTTCTACCCTTCTTTTGTTTCTCTTCTCTGTCTTTCTTTCCCTAGTCCAATCATCCCTATCTCCTTGGAGGCAGATAAATGCAGCAACTGACAATTGATCAGTTTCCTACTCACAGTATGGTTGCTCTATATACCACTAAACAACCTGGCCCCAAAGGCTTTCTGTATAGGAATAGTTCCTCCCAATAGAACTAAAGAAATACTGGTTACTTTTCATTAGCTCATTTTTGTGACTGCATCCTCAGTGAAATTCTGAGAGGGCAAAGGAATGATGATTGGAATAGAAGGTAGAAAGAATGGAGAGTGGGAAAGAGGAATATAATAGAATGAGGAAAAATAAATCAGAATTTCAGATCATCTGGTCTAATTCCTATCAGAAGCAGAGGAAGAGGAGGAAAAAAGACCAAGAGGACAAGGTTGACAAAAGCAATAAAAATTATTTAAGGATAATGGGTAGCAGACTGTAGGAAGTGATGTGAGTCAAAGAGAAAATTGCTCCTGCTGAATTTAAGAAAATCTAATGAAAATGCATATTCACTGCAGTGATATTTCAAACATCATACAATAATATCTATAAAGGGAACAACCTGACATCTGGTACACTGATGGAACTTACTTCAAATACTATTTAGTCTCTAACTGTTTACTTATCATTTATTTCTTCCTGACAATCTTCCTAGGAATTCCAGCCCATCCTATGAAATCTCCCTATGTTTTTGATCACCTTCAAATCATAGGAGATGGTTTCAGCCTACCCATCAGCTATCATTTGGGTAGTATGTCCTTTCATCAGCTCTTCTGCCCTTACCCATGTGCCCTGAGTGATAAGGTCAGCCTCCAGTGCCTTTCAAAAATCTGTAGAATCACAGGAGTTATCTAAAGTTTGTATGAAAGAGTCATACCATAGTCCAGTACCTTTTATCTGGGATTAGGAACATAACCCTCTGTGTTTACTTAGCTTTGTATTAGAGCATCTCAGACTTTTCTCTATCTAAAGATTGTCCCTGGTGTTTGGATTACACTTGGCTGAAGTGGATTCAGCCACACCAGACTCATATCTCTGAGATTATTTAACATCACCAAAAAATTCCACTAAGATGATCTTCTTTGATTCTCACAAAAAATCCACGGAGTCAGTGTGGAATTTTGATCCCCATTTTACTGATCAGGGCCCAAGAATGAAAGTAATTAGGCCAAAGTCTTCTTGGTGAGGAAGGAACCAGAGCATGACTTAGTGTATAGGGTTTATTCTACTTTCCTTAGCTTTTTCTCCAAACATGGTCCTGGGTTGACCTCTGTGCCTTTCAAGTAGACTCTGTTTGTGTTGCTCTATAGACTGGATTAGGCTATTATATCTTCTGTTCTGGGTTTGGGAGAATCTTGAATTTCTGAGAAATAACAGGCTGCTTCTCCTTTCCCTTACTGGGTACTTTTAATCTGTCCCTTCCCAACATTTCTTACCTCCAATCAGTCATTGAACACAGCAAATGGGACTGCCTTGGCTGACAATCTGTTGGAATATGGGACAAGGAAGACAGATATTTTGGGTTCTAGAAAAAATGTAGAGTTGCAGGCAGTTGAGTTGATAACCCTGGGAGGCATAAGCAGACTGCCTCCTGGTCTGAGATAACTGGGATCTAGTCCTATGGAGGAATAGGGAGAATATTTGAAATGTCTAGTGCCTAAGAGATTAGACACTTAATTAGAAAATTAGAAATTAGAAAACCTTAATTAGAGAAATCATATAATTATATTTCCTCTCCCAGAACAGCTGAATTTCCTATGGGGCAGAAACCTATGGCAGAAGGGTTCCTAATAGTGAGAGCTGTCCAACATCCCATGTGAAGTTACCAAACCCTGGAGATCTTGAGCAGGACAGTACTTCAGAGGCCCTTCAGTCCAACCTGAATCCTCTATTATGTTCCAAGAAAGAATCCACTGCTTTTCATGTCTTCCCATTCTGCTGTTGTAGTGTTTTAAGTGCAAGAAAACTTTTGCTTCTGCAGAGCCAAAATTGGCCTCCTTGTGGGTTTACCTCACTTTTTCTCATTGCATCTTCTGGGGCCAAGTAGAACAAGTCCAATCACTCTTGCACAAGAGATAATTTACAGCCCATGAAGACAATTTTAATGCCCAACTAAAGTCTATTCTTCATCAGGACAAACATGTATAGTTCTTTAATTGGTCTTCCTACATATTATTTTTGTCATTTGCCTTCCCAACCCAAGTTAGACTATATGCTTATTCCTATAAAATTTCATCTAATGGCTCAATTTTATAATTGATCAAGATCTATTTTTGGTTATACATATATAATCATGCAAAAATATTTTCATATTAGTCATGTTATAAAGGAAAACATACCCCCCCCTCCATGAAAAAAGAAGAAAAATGAAGAAAGTTTAAAAAGCATGCTTCAATCTGTATTCAGACTCCATCAGCACTTTTTCTGGGAGTGGATAGCACTTTTCATTGTAAGTCCTTCTGAGTTATCCAAGGTTTAAAAAAAACCCACTTGAAATGTTTCATTAATAGCTCAACATTTAACATTTGCTCGACTAATCAAGCTCCTTTGATAAGTCTATTTAAATCAGTTCATTTCAATTCATAAAGTGTCAATAATTTTTTAGGCATTCCCAGTCATCACTGGGAGGACTTCGATGTAGAAGGTAGAGGGGCTTTGCTTGGAAAGATTTCAGTTTGAATACAGCTTTGGATACTTACTAGCTTTGCATCTCTGTGCAAGTCACTTTATCTGAGTCAGTTTCTGAATCAATAAAATGTTGATAATAAACCCTATATTACACAGTTTTTTGTGATGATTAAATAAGGCAATGTATACAAAGGGAACTTCCAACCTAAATCTCTACGCACATATTTTATTGCCATGGTTTCTATTGTTATTATTGCTACTATTATATAATATAGTCCAGGGACCACCTTAAGTCACAAAATGATAGGTAGTTGATCTAGTTCTAGGAGCACAACCCCCAAGTATCACTTTTCCTTCTTTGACTTGTTATGCCCTAGTCCCAGTATTTATTCTCTATAAATAGTTTTGTACAAGTGGGACTTTTTCCCATTTTTATGATCTCTTTGGGATACAGTTCTAAAACTGATATTTCTGGGTATGCACATTTTTGTAACCCTTTGAACATAGTTCCAAATTGCTCTGTTTTGTAACCCTTTGGACACAGCTTCAAACTGTGATCAGCTGACAGCTCCACCAACAATGAATTAGTGTTCCAACTCTCCCATGTTTTCTCAACCAACAGAGCTTATTCTCAAGAAAATTTCAAAATAAAATTTAGTTCTAGTTCATTTCTAGAATTCCTCAGATGTAAACTGAGACCCCAGGTGTCTTACATAACATCAAGGTAACAAACTCAAAAGCAGTATGGAGAAACTTTATTTCATCGCGCAGAAAATGCAAGGATTTATGGGAGCCTAAAAACAGATAATGAAAATATATGAGATATTCAGACAACTCTGCTTTGTAGCTCATAATCACATACAGAAAACACATTATAACTTTCAGTAATCACAAGTTGTGCTTGCAAAGCAAATTGGGGTACCTTTGAGCAGCAATCCTCTGACATTGCCCTGGGATACTTTTCCCCACTCAGTTCTTCATTGTCCCCTGTGGTTTGGAGGTTCTCAGGAAGGGAAAAACACTTGAGGGTTACTGATCCAGGAATATGTTTCCTTGTGAATCCTGAACAGTCTGAACTGTTACAGCTTACTGTAAAGGAGAGGGTGGTGGTGGCATGGTCCCAAGCTCTTAATTCCCCTTATTCTCTGTAACTTTAGTTCTTCAGTTACAGGGGTCATTTGCATCGTCTTTTACTTCCTGTGCTGGATGCCATTCAGAGACTATGTAGACAATCGTCTTTCTTCCCTTGAACTTGGGAATGCTCAAACTCAGACTTATTCTTAAGCTAACTCTGGCCTAGAAAATCTGCCCTCTTTGGCTAGAAAGTGAGATTCTGGGATCACACTGCCAGGAACTGAAACTTTCTTTTTCTCTGCACTATAGGTTGAGATCACAGAAACTGTGAACTATACTTTCTGGCCAGGCGGAGAAGCATGTATCTGTTTTCACCACTTGCTTCTTCTGGAATTCTCCCATCTTTCTGATTGCTTCATTTTCTTGGGCTGAGTTGGGGTAATCTCAAGAATTCTACTTTCTGATCTATGTTCCAGAATCTGTGAGTGAGGTCACATAATTCCTTTGGCTCCAAGACAGCCATTTCCAGGTGCCAAGGGGTTTGAGGCAAGGCTCAGCTCAGGGCCAAATTTTATTTATCCAAGATCCAGTCCTACTTTAATGTACACTGGTCCAACTTCTGAATATGGGAAAAAGGCAGAAGGAAAAAGGAGGCAGTAGTATGCCATTAGCTCTCTTTAAAGTCTATGTAAAGGGGATGGTCTCATGACAACAATTTGTCATCTTGAGTCCTAGCAAGCCAAGCATCTTGGGGGCCTTTCTATTTAAAAACTAATCAGGAATTCTTATGTCATCTCTATTATGCCTTAGTAGGCACACACTTTTGATGGAGATATGCCTGTCAGCTACCCCTAGACATAGATTGATAACCTTTAATCCCAGCATTTGGACTGCGGACCTCATCAAATTGATTGGGTACAGAGGGATTCCTGATCAGTTTCCTTTTCATTATGATGCCATTTTGCCCATTCATTCACAGTTATTTTCATTCATATCGGGAAGTAGTTAGTGTGTACTCCTTCCTTCCAGCTCCGCATTTACTTTGGATTATTTCATAATTATCTTCCTATATTTATTTAGATTATTCATATTTTCTCATCTTAATTTTTGTATTTTATTACATATCATGTGCAGCTGGAAAAAATTTTTGTTTTATATTTTGTAGTCTTTTTTGGTGCTTTCTGTAGCTGTCATATTAATTTCCAAACATATATCCACCCCTTCTCCACATTTACTTAGGCATCTTAATAAACCTTATAATAGAAAGAGGAAAAAAAACTAATTTAAGCAAAACCTTAAACATATCAATTATTTAAGAAAGGATATGTGGTATTTCATACTACTGCCCCACTCCCTCCTCCAGAAAGGAAGGAAAAAGGTGTATTTTCTCAATTCCTCCCTGAGGCCAAGCTCAGAGTTGAGTTTCATTTTCATTTTTCTTTCCATTTACATTTCTTATCTCACTGTGCATTCAGTATTATTTTCCTGCTTGTATTTATGTCACAGTGCCTTAGATTATATGAACTTTTAATGTTCTCTGAATTTTTTATATGCATCATTCTGATAGTGCAGTAATTTTCCATTACATTCTTAAACCATATTTTATTTAACTACTTATTTCCCACTGAAAGAGAAACTGCTTTTCCTCTCCAGTTCTTTGTTGACATGATAAGTGCTGCTATAAGTATTTTTTAATGAGTAGGATTATTATTTCTGTCTTTGCTTTCTTGGCCTACATTT
The DNA here is from genome assembly GCF_028372415.1 of Notamacropus eugenii. NCBI lineage: Eukaryota > Metazoa > Chordata > Mammalia > Diprotodontia > Macropodidae > Notamacropus > Notamacropus eugenii. The sequence continues at coordinate 56,722,632 of NC_092875.1, read as the reverse complement.
CTACCATCAAATTCTCTCATTTACAGGATATTTTGTTTGTCTTAGTTATTTTGTATCATAATCTCAAATTGCTTACTCTGTTGGTCAGATCTACTCACAGATCCACCAATAGGATATTAGCAAGTCTGTCTTCTCACAGTACCCTTTGGCTGTGTACATCTTTGTCATTTTCTATATGTGAGATGAAACCTCAGAGTTATTTTGGTTTGTATTTTTCCCATTAGTAGCAATTTGTAGAACTTTTCCTTATGTTTGCAATTTCTCTTTTGAAAACTGATTATTTTTAAAACATTTGAATGAGTTTCTGGTATTCATATAGGGTATCAAAACTTTATCAAAAGTATTTATTTAAAAGATATTTTTCTCACTTGACATTTTTCTTTCTTATGCTGGCTTCATTGATTTTGTTCATCCAACGTCTTCTCAGTTTCAGATAATCAGAATTATTTCTTTTATCTTCTGATGATCCCATTCGTCCTTTATTTGGTTAAGAATTCTCTCTACTGTCATAGCTTTGAATGCTATGCTGACTTCAATTCCTGCTCCTGTTGTATGCTATTTTTTAATGGTATGACTTTTGATATTTATGTTGAATTGATATTTTAACCTTAATATTATGTATAGTAGAACATATACGAGTTATTCATGTCTTATTTCTGTCAAATTGATTTTCCAGTTTTTGTTGTGAAATAGAATTCTTTCCCAAGTGCACTATATCCTTTTATTGTTGAGGTATTACACTATTTAATGTGTTTTTGATTCTAACTAATTTAGTTTGTAAAACTGTTCAAATTTTATGTTTTTATCTGAAAAATACCAAATAATTTTGTTAATCATTGCTTAGTAACATATTTGGATTGTGAAAATTCCATTTCCTCTTCACATCTACTTTCCCCATTATTTCCCTTGAGATGACAGTCCTTATGTTCATCCAAAACAATTTTGTAATTATTTTACATAATTCTGTAAAGTCCCACCCTGGGAGCTTGATTGCTTTAGCATGAAATATGTTATTTAATTTCAGTACCATTAGCATATTTTACATTGGCATAGTCCAGTCATAAACAATCAATATTTCTCCAATCACTAAAGTGTTTTGTCTTAACATTTAAAGAGTGTTTTGTAATGTCCTAAGACTTACTTGGTATATTTGCTTCTGGGTATTTCGTGAATTATGGAGTGATTTTGAATAGGATTTCTCTAATATTTTTTCTTCAGGTTTTGTTATTGGTATGGAGAAAAACTAACAATTTTTATGACTTTAATAGTATGTTGTTAAAACTATTGTCCCAATCATTTTGTTTTGACTAATTCTCTGGGGTTTTGTAAGTAAACTATCATTTTCACATTGGATAATTTTGTCTTCTTTCTGTCAGTGTTTCTACCTTTATTTTTTCTATTATCTTATCATCACAATTAGCAGTCTCTGAATGGTGTCAATACTAGTGAAAAGTATTTGGGGAAACCTGTAGCTTTCACAGTACAAACAAAGCTCGATTTTTAGACATACATATATCATATTTTAGGTGTTCCTTTTAGCCAGAAATAAAGCAAGAAAAGCAATATAGTTTTGAAAGCTAAAGGTTGATTTTATTATATATTTTAAAAAGTAATGTATCTGGTATAGAGAGCTGGAGTTTCCTTTACACTCTTCTTTTCCTATTCTTGTAGGTACTTGCTCATACTCATTCTATTAGGCATTTGTTTTGTTCAGAATAAAAGCAAAAATTTATTTAAAAATCAAAATTGGGTCACTTTCTCAAAAACTCCGCATTAGTACCTCTACTTTCTAAGTTTTTGACATGAGTGTGGTGTTCTACCCAAGGCATTTTCTACATTTATTAAAGTTATCGTATGTGTTCAAGTAGTTACAAAATATAGCTATGTTATTTTATAAAAAATGTTTAATGATTCTTACAATCCCTGGTATAAACCACATGCTGTCACAGTGAGTACTTTTGGAATACATTGAATCAGGCTTTTTGTTAGAATTTTATTATAAATGTTATCATCAATATTCCTTCATGATATTGTTGTATAGTTCTTTTTCTAAGATTTATTTTTATTCAGATGACTCATATGGGAAAGTTGATAGTTTTTATTTATCAGTTTTTGAGAATAGTTTTTGTAGCATAAATATCAATTGCTCTTTTAAAGTTTGCTAACATTCACCTTTAAATCTGTCTAGAACAGGGTTATTCCCTGTTTATTTTCATTTTAGGAAATTGGGTTGTTTAATCTCCAAAATTTTGTTCATTTGTATAAACCACACTGGCTTTGTGACTTTGGATAAGTCACTTAAACTCTCTGAGCCTCAGGTTTTCATCTTTAAAATGGGATCACACAGCTAGTAAGTGCCTGAGACTGGAGTTGAACTCTCGAGTCATCCTTATGAATATCAGGTCACTGAACCCAGATTGCTCTGGAGGAGAAAGTGAGATTGGTGACCTCGACAGCCCTCCCTCACTTAAATCCAAGTCAACTGCAAATCATGTCATTATTCCCCAATGTCATGGCCCTATTTAAGAATGAAGGACAAATACAACTTGCAAAATGGGGATAATAATAACACAAAATGAGATAATGCCTGGAAAGAATTTGGAAACTTTAAAGAATTACATAAATATTTTCTACAATTAATATCTCTGTGACTAATATTCCACTTATTAAGTTCTCAGTTTTGCTAGTTTAGACTTGTGTGCATTTGTTTCTGGTTATCCTTTTCTCCTCCATTTGTTATTTCATATTGCATACTTATTTAAAATTTCTCATTTTCCTTTCTCTTATATGTGATCATTTTAGGTAAAATATTTGTTAATTTGTCTTTTTAATGACGGCTTTTAAATTTATCATTTCCCTAACCTACTTTGGCCATCTCTCTTCTCTTCATCCACAAGAACCCCTCTTTTAATTATTCCTTTTCTCTCTTGTTTTTATATAATTATTTAGTTTCTTGTTTCTTTTCTCTCTCTCAGTTAAGTAGATAAGTAAAATTCCCCTTCCTTCCCTACTCTTTAACTTGTCTTGTTCATTAGTTTTTCAAATGTTCATTACTTGTACCTTTTTTCTATTCTTTTCATTCTTTTTTTCCCTTTCTTACTACTCTTGAATTTTATGCTTTGATTCATATCCTTTACATTTCTTTGCTCCTTCTTTATCTGCTGTATTCCTGTTGTAATTAAAATATCTAAGGAACCTATTTCGGGTTCTTTTTTTCTAAAAATTTCTGTATTATCTTGTGGATCTTGTACACAAGCCCCCTTTTTTCCTGTTGTGTCTCATTATTAAAAATACCACTTCCATCAGGTGATAGAGAGAGGTTTTTGTCACATGGTAGCAATTTTCCTATGACTCTTTTATTTGCAGTTCCTTATTGACTTTTGCCCTTACCTTGGTCACTTTTTCTTTCTATGTACCTCAGTATCTTTTCTTTGAATCCTGTTTTCCTACTTTTCTGTCAGGTTCTACTTGCCCCCACTCCAAAGGAGTTCTGATTCCCTTTTTCCTGAGGAAGGATAAGTGGTCTCTGTGTACCAAATCCCCATAAGTGATACTTGCTAAAAAATCTATATCTTCTTTATGGAAGATCTTTTCTCCTGTGAGAGCATTCATTAGAGGTATTAGGTGGTGTAGAAGATATAGCACCAAATTCAGAGTCAAAAAACCCAAGTTCAAATCTGGCCTTAGGCACTTACTAGCTGGATGACTGTAGGCAAGTCACTTAACATCTATTTACCTCGGTTTCCTCATCTGTAAAATACCTTTCAGGATTGTGGTGAGGATTATATGAGACAATAATTTCAAAACACTTAGCATAGTGCCTGACATATTATTATCCCCCCCAACAGTGAAACAAAATGTCCATCTCCTTCCCACTCCCTATTTAGGATCACTTCTCTCTAGGAATATTTTGAAGACACCTTTCTATTTCCTGTTCATCATCTTCTTCATTAACGGTTAGGCTCAGATTTGCAGGCAGGTGACCTGGGGCTCCATTTTGAACTTTGTTGGATCTCGTAAATATGTTCTATTTAGGACTATGGTTTGGGAGTGAGTGGGGGTGGTCAAGAATAATCCTGTATTATTCAGATGCTCCTTTCTTTATATCTAAAATATTTTCTCATGGTCACTTATAGAATTTTGTGTTAGGCAAAAGAATCGACAAATTTAATCACTATGGTCTCTCAGATTTTTCAGTATAGTTTTTCTGGAGGTGATCTATCAATCTTTTAAGTGAAACTTTCTATTCTGTGTTCAGAAGTTCTGAGTGTTTTTCTTGTAGTATTTCTTTGATTATTGTATTCAGGTTTTTGTTCTCTGTGGAGTCTTCTGGGAGTCCTGTAATTCCTAGGTTTTCAGCACACATTCTGTCTTCAAAAGGTATTTGCTCATTTAGAGATCATACTTTCATTTCATGTTATTTCTTTTTGTTTCTCTTCTTCCAATTTTCTTCACTTCAGAGTATTTGTATTTTTCTTGTCACTATGGATTCTAGTTTTTATATTTTTCCAATCAGATTGACTATGTAATTCATAAATCCTAAGATTACTAGTTTGCACAATGTTTTGTATGTCAGGTCTAGAATCAGGGAGGCTCATCTTCATGGGTTCAAACATGGCCTCACACACTTATTAGCTGTGTGATCCTGGGAAAGTCACTTAACTCTGTTTCCTTCAGTTCTTCATCTGCAAAATGAGCTGGAGAAATAGCAAACCTCTATAGTATTTTTGGCAAGAAAACCCCAAATGGGATCATGAAGAGTTGGTCATGACTGAAAAATGCTTGAACAACAACAATCCATATTTTCTGCTTTTTAAATTCTTAGTTCTCATTTAAGCCATTTAGAAACATTTTCATTATGTGGTATTCTGTTCACTTAACAATCACAGAGTCCTTTACCACATCAGATGTTGGTTCATTTTCCAATATGGTCGGATTCCAATATGGACAGAGAAAAGGTATCTTGTAGCAGGATTTGTTTTTCCTGTAACCTAATCTCCTGATGAAAGCCTAAAGCAGGAATTAGTCCTGCTGAGTGGGAAAATTGCTTCAAGTATGAAAATTAATTAATCTTTTCTAATATATTCTTGGGCTGTAGCTTTTTCACAGCTTTTTTTGACTGCCTACATTTTCCCTTAGAAATCTTTCTAGGTAACAGAATTTACCAACAACACAAAAGACAATACAAGAGAAAGCTGTTCTAGCCTTTTACCAAAAAATCAAAAACAGACAAAATAAGACAAACACATCCTTGCTAGCCTTAATGTTCTCTTCAATTTGCAGTAATGAAAAGAGTCAAATTGGGACCAAAACAAATTATGCCACATAATTCAATTGCATTCTGTTTATTCAACAACCTCACTCCTCAGGCAAACTTAAAAACTATACCTCAGCACTGATTAGGGAAACCTTAACTAAAAACTATGCCCTAATTATTCTTTGCAGATCTATACCCTTAGCTGTCCTTCAACAGTCTGTTCCCCAAGAAAACTGTAAAAAGACCCAAGAAGACAAAAGCACAATTAAAACATCCCCCCAGGAATGTCCAGATTATAGCCCTAACACAAAGTCCAAAGTCAGGAAGTAAGCTGAAAAGAATTAACCAAGCAACACACAAAAAAGAATCCTATGATAAAAAGCCAATGGTGACAGGGCAATTCAAGATGCAAGCTCCCAAAGGGGAAATGACTAAAATGCTTGTAAGTGAAGCCTCAAAGAAAACCATAGCTTGGGTACAAGTTCATAGACTTGTTTAAGACTTTTCAAGTTCAAAACTTTTTTAAAAAAGCTAAAAATGAGTAGATGAATAAAATAGGAAGAGAAATAAGAATTATGGAGGAGAAATGTCAGTTATCCCAGGAGGAAAAAAAAAAGTATCTAAAAATTAGAATTGATCTAATAGAAGCTAGTGACACCATGAGACAATAGCAAATATTAAAATAGTGTCAAAGACTCAAAAATAGAAGAAAATATAATGTATTTCATTGTCAAAAATAAGCTCCTCTGTAAAGAAGATCAGGAGAAAAAAATTAATAAGCATTGCAATCCTCAAAAGCCATGCCAAAAAAAAGAAGAGCCTAGATATTATAATTCAGGAAATCATTAAAGGAAGTTGTACCAGAGAAGAAAATATAAATAGAAAGAATCTACCAGTAGCTTCCTGAAAGAAACCTCCAAATGAGAACTTCCAGGAGCATTATAACCAAAATTAAGAAATTCTGGGTCAATGTCAATAAGAAAGTATTCAAGTATGAAGGAGCAATGTTGAAGATCACATTATTTAGCAGTCACCACTAAAAGGTGCAAAGGGTTTTGAATATAATATTCCAGAAGGAAAAGGATATAAGTTAAGTTATTCTTGGGTGGCTTCTAGCTCACTGGCAAAACTGAGTATAGTACTACTCAGAGAGGAAAATAATGGATCTATAATATGATAAAAGATATACAAACATTCTTGGTCAAAAACCTGAGCTGAGTGCAAATTTTCAAATGAAAACACAGAACTCAAGAGAAACATAAAAGGGTAAAGATGAGAGAGGATTTATAAGGGATAAATAAGAATAAGGTATTCATATTTTAATATTGAAAGATGAACTCTTATCATCTACAGAAGTCATAAAATGACTCTAATTAGGTAGAGGGCCTAGGAATGGAGGCAAATGCCCTGCTAGTATCCAAAGAAACACTAATTATCTTGTTTTATTTTCTTTTTCAATAAGTATTTTTTTATTAATGACTTGTTTTTTTACATAATTATAGTTCTTCCCAATATGCGTTTACACCCATTGAGTGTACCACCTCATATAAGACAACACTGTTTTACAGATAAAAAAAGCAAAAGAAGAGGAAAAAAAATCAACCCAACTGTATTAATAAATTGAGAAAGTCCAAAAACATTCAGGAAGACTGTGTTGTGGCTCCATGTTCTTCTCGAATTCAACAGGGTCTGCTGTCTCATCAAGTGTCTTTTTTTTCTTGCAGTATTTATTCATAGAGACTTGATTTCGTTTACTACATCTGGAGGCCTATTTTCCTTTACTGTTAATAATACTGTTAATAAACTTAACCATTTATGTTTGAGATCTTTCAGTTTTCTTCTTCATGAGATCTTTGATAATTTTAGTATTTTTTTCTCTTATTTCCTCTTGTTGCTTACTTTCTCGCTCTCTCCCCTCTGATGGGGATTTTCTTGGGAGCTAGATCTCAAAGCATATTAACCTCCTCCCACCCTTGGCATTTCACAGCTCACCAACTTAAGTCTCTAGCCTAAATGACTTTGGAGGGCACAGAAGTGGCTTCTGTTGGATGCTGAGTTCTTTTCTTCAGGCTTAGTAGAACACTACACAGCCTACTCAGCACCTCACACATTGTCTTTTCCCATTCCCTGTATTCCCCAGTTCTCTGGCTCTGTAGTACACAGCATAGCCAAGCTAATGTTACTGCAGTGGGGGTTGACTTGTGTCCATTGGAGTTTGCATCTCTTAAGCTATTGTAGAATGGCTTGTGTTCTATTTCAAGCCCAGACCCATGTCTTCCTTTGTTCCTTGGTTTCTCTGACCTCCTACAGAGATCTTTTGTAGCATAGGAAAATGTCATGGCACAGGCTACAGAGGCCCAAGCAAAACTGCACACCTTGGAGCCTGGATCTCCTTAGCACCAGAAAGAAGTAGGGTGTGAGGTTGTTTTGTTGCAGGGTCACAGGATGTCAAGCTAGCTTCTGGTAGCATGGTGGAAAATGGGGCACTGTGTGAGCTTGAATTGGATCTTTGTTCATAGTTTTTTTTTAAACTTTCTTTTAGGTTCCTGGTGTCCTGGACCATGGAAGCAGCTATGTTCCTTTATTTTTAGTGCATAATTTCAGTTTTAGAGAGGTGTGATAGTTTGTGAAAATCAGAGAAAATGTCAATCTTCTATCCTGTTGGTCATGTGCTATTATCATTCAGGTCATGATCATCCATGAAGACAGAAGGTTGCTGTAAGAAGTATTGCATAACCATAGTCTGGGTGCAGTGGGTGATGCAAGATTTTTATTATCCTTTATCAATCTTGATTCATTTACTCAGACAGCTTGGAGGCATAGAGAGTAGAATTCTAGACTTGGAGTCAGGAAGACCTATTTTAATCCAGACACCTTACTTAGCCATGTGACTCTGGGCAATTACTTAATTTCTGCCTTAGCTTCTGAGCCTAACTTATAGAATACTTACTATTAATAATGATAGGTAGGAATTTATAGCATTTTAGGAAAGCACTTTATAAATAGTGCTTCATTTGATCCTTGCAACAATCCCAGGAGAGAGACATAATTATTATTCCCATTTTGGGGATGAAGTAACTGAGGCAGAAAGAGGCTAAATGAATGAACAAAATGAGAACTTTGTACACAATAACATCCATGGTGTGTGAGGAATCATTTTGATAGACAGTGTTACTCAAAAATGCAAGGAACCAAACTTTTCCAAAGGACTCATGATGGAAAATGCCATCCACATGCAGAGAAAGAACTATGGAGTTGGACTGCAGAGTAAAGAAGACTCTTTTCTCTTTTGTTTTGTTTTCTTTCTCATGGTTTCACCCATTCGTTATAATTCTTCTGTGCAGCATGACTAGTGTGAAAATGTGTTTTATAGGAATATATGGAGCCCATATTGGGTTGCATACCATTGTGAGGATGTGTAGCAGCAAGTACCCTGACACATTCAGCATGGCCTGCTAGCACAGGTTGATAGATCTACTTTTCCAAAAGGAAAGCAACTTTTAAGGGAAAACTTGTAAGGGAAAGCAACAATCTTCTTTAATCACACATACCAACAGAGAAAGTACAAGGAGAGAAATAAAGACCAACAGACAGGGCTTCTAATGGTCTGACCTTAAGCAATACCTAGATCACAGATCAACAGATGTATCCAACTATCTATCCATTACATGTACACATAGTCACTAGAGAGAGAAGCATCAGCATCTGGATTTTCTTTTCTTTTCTTTTCTTTTTTTTTTTTAAATTTTAATTAATTAATTTATTTAACTTTTAACATTCATTTTCACAAAATTTTTGGGCTCCAAATTTTCTCCCCCCTTGTCCCCTCCCCCCACCCCAAAACACCGAGCATTCCAATTGCTCCCATCACCATTCCGCTCTCTCCTCCATCATTCCTCTCTGCCCTTGTCTCCATCCTCTCCTCTGTCCTGTTGGGCCAAATAACTTTCTATACCCCTTTATCAGTATTTCTTATTTCCTAGTGGCACAACAGTACTTGATAGTTATTCCTAAAACTTTGAGTTCCAACTTCTTTTCCTCCCTCCCTCCCACCCCCTCCCTTTGGAAGTCAAGCAATTCAATATAGGCCAAATCTGTGTAGTTTTGCAAATGACTTCCATAATAGTCATATTGTATAAGACTAACTATATTTCCCTCCATCCTATCCTGCCTCCAATTACTTCTATTCTCTCTTTTGATCTTGTCCCTCTCCGTGAGTGTCGACCTCAAATTGCACCCTCCTCCCCAGGCCCTCCCTTCCATCGTCCCCCCACCCTGTTTATCCCCTTATCCCCCACTTTCCTGTACTGTATGATAAGTTTTCATACCAAAATGAGTGTGCATTTTATTCCTTCCTTTAGTGGAATGTGATGAGAGTAAACTTCATGTTTTTCTCTCACCTCTCCTCTTTTTCCCCAAACTAAAAAAGTCTTTTGCTTGCCTCTTTTATGAGAGATAATTTGCCCCATTCAACTTCTCCCTTTCTCCTCCCAATATTTCTCTCTCACTGCTTGATTTCATTTTTTTAAAGATATGATCCCATCCTATTTAATTCACTCTGCACATTCTGTCTCTATGTGTGTGTACATGTGTGTGTGTGTGTGTGTGTGTGTGTGTGTAATCCCACCCAGTACCCAGATACTGAATAGTTTCAAGAGTTACTAATATTGTCTTTCCATGTAGGGATATAAACAGTTCAACTTTTATAAGTCCCTTATGACTTCTCTTTGCTGTTTACCTTTTCATGCTTCTCTTCATTCTTGTGTTTGAAAGTCAAATTTTCTTTTTAGCTCTGGTCTTTTCATCAAGAATGCTTGAAAGTCCTCTATTTCATTGAAAGACCAATTTTTCCCCTGAAGTATTATACTCAGTTTTGCTGGGTAGGTAATTCTTGGTTTTAGTCCTAGTTCCTTTGACTTCTGGAATATCCTATTCCATGCCCTTCGATCCCTTAATGTGGAAGCTGCTAGATGTTGTGTTATCCTGATTGTATTTCCACAATACTTGAATTGTTTCTTTCTAGCTGCTTGCAATATTTTCTCCTTGACCTGGGAATTCTGGAATTTGGCCACAATGTTCCTAGGAGTTTCTCTTTTTGGATCTTTTTCAGGTGGTGATCAGTGGATTCTTTCAATATTTATTTTGCCCTCTGGATCTAGAATATTAGGGCAGTTTTCCTTGATAATTTCATGAAAGATGATGTCTAGGGTCTTTTTTTGATCAAGGCTTTCAGGTAGTCCCATAATTTTTAAATTGTCTCTCCTGGATCTATTTTCCAGGTCAGTTGTTTTTTCAATGAGATATTTCACATTATCTTCCATTTTTTCATTCTTTTGGTTTTGTTTTGTGATTTCTTGGTTTCTCATAAAGTCATTAGCCTCCATCTGTTCCTTTCTAATTTTGAAAGAACTATTTTCTTCAGTGAGCTTTTGAACCTCCTCTTCCATTTGGCTAATTCTGCTTTTGAAAGCATTCTTCTCCTCATTGGCTTCTTGAACTTCCTTTGCCAATTGAGTTAGCCTATTTTTCAGGGTGTTATTTTCTTCAGCATTTTTTTGGGTCTCTTTTAGCAGGGTGCTGATCTGCTGTTCATACTTTGCTTGCAAGTCTTTTATTGCTCTTCCCAGTTTTTCCTCCACCTCTCTAACATAATTTTCAAAATTTTCTGAGCTCTTTTTGAGCTTTTCCCAGGTCTGATCCCATTGAGTGGGCTGGCATACAGAAATCCTGACTTCCGTGTCTTTCCCTGATTGTGAGCACTGCTCTTCCTCATCAGAAAGGAGGGGAGGAGAAACTTGCTCACCAAGAAAGTAACCCTCAATAGTCTTGGTTTTTTTCTCTTTTCTGGGCATTTTCCCAGCCAGTGACTTGACCTCTGAATATTCTCCTCACACCCACCTCGCCTCCGGATCCTCCCAGCCAGCGCTTGGGGTCTGAGACTCAAATGCTGCTTCCCAGCCTCAGGACTTTGGGCAGGGGCAGGGCTGCTATTCAGTGTGAGATCAAGTTCAGCTGTCTGGGTGGGGGCAGGGCCGCCTCATGGGCTCAGTTCCCTCAGGGGGTTTATGCAGAGACCTTCAACAATGGATCCGGGCTCCTGCCTGCTTGGGGAGCCCCAGTCTGTTCCCACTTCCACTGGTGCCTCCCGAGGGGGCCTGAGTCATGGGGGCTCCCCACTCCCCTCTCGACCCGCTGAAGAGACCCTCTCACCTTGTCACCTGTGTGTGGAGGGACCTGCATGGCTGCTGGAGATTCTGTCCCTGAAGCCTGCTCAGATCTGCTCCCTGCTCAGATCTGCTCCTCTCGTCACCGGGCAGCCGGGGCAGGGCTGTGCTCGGCTCCCAGTCCACGGCACGAAGAACCTTTTGCGAGAGGTTTTCAGGCTCTCTGGAACAGAAATCTTGTCCGCTCCACTGTTATGTGGCTTCTCCTGCTCCCAAATTTATTGGCAGCTCTTTTCTACAGATACTTCATGGGCTGTGGGTTCGGAGCTAGCGTATTTGTGTGTTTCTACTCTGCCATCTTGGCTCCGCCCCCCCAGCATCTGGATTTTCAAAGCCAGGGATGGGGAAAGGAAGCTCCTTAATGGCTACCTAGAATCTCATCTGGCACACAAACCTTCTTCCCACACCCCAAAGCAGAACCTCACCTCAGAGCATATATACACTTTTCAGAGCCAGAGGGTACCATGACTCTTTGTAATGCTAATCAGAGAGTTACAGATCTTCCCTACCCATTAATGATCCTGCCCATTAAGGAAAGCTTGATTAGGGGAGGCCCACACATTTTGTTAATTTTCTAATGAGGTACTGGTTCTCAAGGGTTGTGATGCCCTCTGGCTGTGAAAAGTGTACAAAGACTTTGAGGTAAGGTTTTACTTTCACACTTACTCATTGGCAGTGATTTTTTGGCCATATGAGACTGGGCATCCATTAAGGAGCCCCCAGGCTTTGAACGTCCAGATGTTGGTGCTTCTCCCTCTGGTAACTTTGTAGGTATGATTAGACAGTTGGATCTGTCTGTTCACCTGTGATGTATTGTGTATGGTCTTGCAGGTGGAAGCCCTGTCTGTTAATCTTTATTTCCTCTGTATTTTCTCTGAAGTTCAGAGTGCCGACTTTTCCCCCTGCACTAAGGGAATAATATATATGTGCTTGATTAAAGTGCCTTTCCTTTTAGAAAACAGATGAAAGAACCATACAGCAGTTGCCTTTCCTTTTAGAACCATATAGCAGACCCTCCTGTGTATGTCAGGGTGCTTGCTTTTATACTCTCATGATCCAGTGACTCATTAATTAACAAAAGGTGTGGGCCTTCCTACAAAACAACCATCCCCTAATCAAGCTTCCTTTAGTTAGATTCACCTGAGGCCTATTAATGGGTTGGGAAAGATCTTTAATTCACATTAACATAAATCTCATTAACATTACAGGAGGGAGGGAAGAGTGAGGGGGAGAAAATTTAAAAGTTAAAGTGAATGTGAATATTGAAAACTGAGAATAAATAAATTCAATACTATTTTTTAAAAAAGAAATAGGGTAAATAAATTGCCCAGAGTCATCCTTGTTTAGGACCAGATTTCAACCTAGGATTTTCTGACTCTAGATTTAACACACTTTCCACTGAGCACAAATTCTCTTTCAGAAACAGGGGGACTCTATATTTCAACAAACATTTAATGTACAAATGCTATGAGCAAAGTCCTGTATTTGACATCAAGGAAAGCAGAAATTTTAAATAAAAACATGGTCTAGACATGTTGGGAAGTTATACCAATATACTAATCAGAATTTTAAAAAGCCATAGAATTAAGACAGTAGTTTTTAGGTTGTAGGAAGGAGCATTTGAAAAAATATCTAATATTATTTTTGTAGAGAAGATGATGAAATGCAGACTCAGTGGTATATGCATGGATTAGGAGCTATATGGTTTTCTAATTCCATGAGTAGTCATTATGGTAGTTAGCATGTATATAGTGTTTGGTACATGCAATATAGTTTACATATATTATTTAATTAATATTAACAGTATGTTATACTAATATATTAATTCATTTAATCATGAAAAATACCTTTGAGGTAGGTGCTATTTTTAATTCTCATTTTAGAGATGAAGAGACTGAAACACAAGAGATTATGTTCTTTGACTAAGGACACAGAAGTAGTAAAGATCAGAGGCATGATTGAACTTGTCTTCCTGACTCTCATCTCTATCTACTACAAAATCTTGTTGTTAATGGTTCAGTAGATGGCAGGAAGTCTCATCTGTGCTGGCTTTGTTCCATATAACATTTTTTATCAATGATTTGGATAAAGGTCATCAGATCTGATGATGATACACAAAGCTGCCAAAGATAACTAATACACTGGATGAAAATAGACAAATCCAAAAAGATTTTGACAGTTTATATCATTGGGCTGAATCTGCTAAGATGAAACTCAATAAGAATAATGTAAAAGCTTATGTTTGGGTATAAAATTTCAATTTTCCAAGTACAAGATGAGAGAATCATAAATAGTGGATGGTCTGAGAAAAAAGACCTTAAGGTCTTAATGGACTACAAACTCAATTTGAATTGAATGATATGATGTGACAACTGTCAAGGCTAATGCAATCTTGGGCTGAATTAAGAGAGGCATAAGTTGCAAGATTATGGATGTAGCCATCTCTTTATGCTCTACTGTCATCTAACCTTAACATGAATATAATGTTTCATTCTGGATATGATGGTTCCAGAAAGATGTTGACAACTTGGAGAGCATGCAGAGAAGAGCAAGCATGTTGGTGAAAGGCCTTGAATCCATGTAATATTAAGACTGATGGATGGAGCTGGGCATTTTTTGCCTGTTGAAGGGAAAACTCAATAGGGACATAATAGTCATTTTAAAGTATTTGAGTATCTGTCATATGGAAGAGAGGTTAGATTTAGTCTATTGGAGCCCAGAGGGAAGCATCAGGATCCACCAGAGTCAAAGGGCAGAAGTTGCAAAGAGGCACCTTTAGTCTTGATGAAAGATTTCCATGTAAGTAAAACTGTCCCAAAGTGAAATGGGTGGCCATCTCAAGGTTGATTATCCATTAGAAAGCTTCAAGCATAGAAGCTTTGTTGGGTATGTTATAGAAAGGATCACTCCTTTCAGGTATGGGATAGTCTTTGAGGTCTCTTCCAGCTCCAAAATTCTGTGATTCTCTGATATTGAGTGAATGAAGTCACCAATAGGGAGAGCATAGAGGGAGATTTTTGTTGTTGTTCATCCTTCCTTATTGAACAGGACCCATGACATCAGGAGGGTGATGTCTTGGACTTGCACATGAATTAGGTTTAAATGAGGCAGTGCTATGCAAAGTCATCAGTCTCACATTCTCTTCCAGAGTCATCAGAATCCATGGTTGTGTTTGTCCTTCATTGCTGAAGAAGACCATGCCATCAGAGAAATGATGACATGACTTGCACTTGACTTTGTTTTGAGTGTGGGAAGGTTGTGGCAAGCCATAGCTCAAGATGACTCACAATGGCCCCAGACGCAGTGGGAGATCTTGGCCTTTTTCAGCTAAGATCTTTCCCAGATCTCAGTTTTCATGGAGGGAGAAGTGATGAGTGTAATTACTGAAACTTGGGCAGAATTCACACAATGAGATGAGAGGCCAGGAGGAGCTAGAGTCAGGGAAGCAAACAGAAAAGAACCAGTCAGAGATGTAGGAGAACCAGTACAACTGTGTCAAAAATGAGGACTGTTAGTAGGAAAAAAGCTCAGATTTGGTGACTTTGAGAAACAGATTTAAGTACAATTGTGAACACAAAAATTGGATTACATGGGCATGAATAGTGAGTGAATGGGAGGTAAGGAAGTGGATGCTCTTTTTTAAAGGAAATGGGCAATACCTAGCTTAAGATAATAGGTCAGAAGGAGATTTCTGTTAGGCAGTGGAATGTTTTTAAGCAGAAGCCAAATAGCCAGTAGAGAAAGAAAAACTAAAGATGCAAAAGGAAGGTGGATGGGATTAGGAAATAAAAAGTTCAAACAGTTGTTTGGTGAATGGAAGTATGCTCTTACTGTTATACCTTATTCATGTACTGTGATCTGTTTCAGGAACTCATCTAATTCTTCCTCTCCAATTAGCCCTTAGTGCATGTAATGACAAAACTACTTCTATTAATTCACCCAATGATGCTTCTTTCAATGCTTTTTGATTCTGGCACTCAGATTTATTACTAGGATATATCTTAATACACAGTGATGCTCCATCCCACATTTTATTTATGCTGCTTCTTTTAAATAGACCATCATTTGCAGAGTCATTTTTTAGTCAAGGATTTTAACATACCAAGTATGATAGAAAACTTTGAGGTCAAGTTTGCCATTAATAGCTCCATTTCTCATCTATGTCAGCCATACTTTTGCATTTCCGAATTGAAATCTGGGAAACCTAGTCTTATTTTTCTTGAGTTAGACTATGAAATTCTGAAAGTTTTAATTGCTATTGTTTCTATTTTGAGGAAATTTAAAAATATATATATTTGTGGACAGACATATTGCTATACCCTTTCTTTTCTTTTTCCTTTCCAATGTAGCCTCAGAGAGTAATGTTAGTAAAAATAACTAGCAATTAGAGGAAGATAGATTTTTACTCAGTCTAATGAATAATTTTCTCACAACTAAAGCAGTTAGTCAAATAGTGAGAATGGTCAATTATTGGGTAAGAAGTTTCCTCTAACTGAAAGAGTTCAAGCAAAAGATAGATGATCATTTTTTTTTTTTGCAGGGACATTTTAGATCTAAAGGGGCTCATTTCCTTATTTAAGAAGTTTGGATAGAGGGCTTCCCAGATCTCTCCTATGAGTTTGGAATTCATAAGAGGAGAGAACCACAGGAGTCATTTCATATGAAGCCTTCATTAAATGCCTACATTGTTCCAGGTATTGAGCTAGATGATTTGGATACAAAAACAAATACGTGACAATTTCCACCCTCTAACACCTTATTTTCCTCAGGGCCAGGGAAAATGAGTATGTACACAGATAAATAAATATGATGCAGTAAATTTGGTGGAAATGGGGGTTAACAGTAGCAACCGGGGAAATTAGAAATTCTTATTGGAGTTAGCACTTGAACTCGGCCAAAAATGGAGTTGAGAATTGTATAGAGAAGAGTATGAGCTCCCCTCTGTTCCATGCATGAGAAATAACCTTTGTCAAAGTTCTGAGGGGAGAGATGAAACATCATTACAAGTAGGTGAGTTTGACTGGAATGCAGAATATGTTGTGGTAGTTATGTGAAATCAGACCAGGAGTGTATGTTGGACTTGGATTAAAAAGATGTTTTAGATGTCACAGGACATGAAATTTTATCCTGGCTATAATGAGGAACCCATGAAGCATCTGTAAATAAAGTAGTGAAATGGTCAGATCCATGTTTGGGAATAGTGGTGACCAAGATGATGACAAAAACAATTGGATTTTGAACAGGTGTACACATTTAATATCTCACTGTCAAATGGAGCTGATCATAGTTTTTCAGAGACTATGTTATCAGATACCCATTTCTTCCAGGTTCAACTTAAATGCAAAGATTTTATCTGTGACATCAGGCAAAGGACAAAGAGAGTCATCATGAGAGAGTTGGCCACCATGTGATGAATTTTTTTAACCATAGCAACTCATAATGATCATCTACAAAGACATGGAGGAGTTGAGACCTGGACTCAGAAGGAGAAAATTCCATATTGATTTTCTCTATTTTTTTCTTTCCCACAGATATGTAATATTTCACAGTTCACAAAGCACTTTTATATTCAGTATTTGATTTTATGTGCTGAGAAAAAAAATTTCAGGTTTTCATGGCAAGTCTTACTTTTTCCATTTCAGGAATGATGAAAGTTATTAAGTCCCTTGGCCAAGTGTACGTAGCTTATAAGTACTAGGTTGAGCAATAAATTCTATCTTTTCACTCCATTTTCAGGATTTTGGAGCTGGAAAATGTGGTGAGGAAGAAGGAGGGGTTCAATCAGATGTAGTTATGATGGAAACACTGAGAGTGGAGATATGAAGAATAAAATCAAGGTGATTTATAGTCAACAAGAGCAGAGTGAGCCAGAAAGATAGGGACTTTGAGATTCATCAACAAACATTTATTAAGCACCCAAAATTTGCTAGGTGCATTTGGGGATACAAGATAAGGACAAAATAGTCCCTGACCTCAAGGATCTCACAATCTAATGGGTGAAACAACATGCAAACAAATATATACATACAAGCTATACACAGGATTAATAGAACATATTAAGAGAAAGAAGGTACTAGGATTAAGGGTGATTGGGAAAGGCTTCCAGTAAAAATCAGAGTTTTTTAAAAAAAATTGACTTGAAAGAAAAGATTCCAAAAGGTGTAGTTGAGTAGAGAGAGTATTCCAGACATGGAGGACAGCCTGAGAAAATACCCTGAGCCAAGAAATTGAGTGTCTTGTTCATGGAATGGCAAAAAACTCACTGAAGCAAGGAGTACATGATATGGAGTAAGGTATTAGAAAACTGGAAATGTAGAATGAGACTGGCTTATGAAAGGGTTGGAATATCAAACAGAGAATTTTGTATTTGATCCTGGAGCCAATAAGGAATCTCTGGCATTCACTGCTTAGCACAGGTGAGAGGGTCAGACCCGTACTTTAGAAAATTCACGTTGTTGACTAAAGGAAGGATGGATTTTACTGGGGAGAGAACTGAGGAATCCAAAATTCCTGTCTCCCAATATTTTCCCCAGAAGTACCTGTGTCCTATTCTGAAGGGCAGGAGCCAGACCCATCACTGGTAGGAGACTACCTAACAAGCCTTTTAAGGGCATCTTTGATATCTTTATTTCTTAGTGTATAGATGAAGGGGTTCAACATGGGAGTGACCACAGCATACATTGCTGAGGCAACTGTGCTCTTCCAGGAAGAGGGGGTAGCAGAGGAGCTCAAATATACGCCAAACCCTGTGCCATAGAATAAGGAAACAACAGAGAGGTGAGAACCACAGGTAGAAAAGGCTTTATACTTACCCCGAGCTGAAGGGACTTTCATAATGGAAAAACAGATCTGAGTATAAGAGAAAAGTATCCCAGTGAGTGGGAGAATAGCCAACAGTCCAGTAACAAAATATAACAAGACATAATTGAGGAGAGTGTCAGAACAAGAGAGTTTCAGAACCTCAGCAAGATCACAAAAGAAGTGCTGAATTTCATGGTCTGTACAGAAGGAGAGCCGTGTTACCATCAGACATTGAAGGAGGGAGTTTAGAGAGCTTATTATCCAGGAGAACAGGACCAGCTGGCCACAGAGCCAAGGGCTCATGATGACTGCATAGTGTAGAGGGTGACAGATAGCCACAAAACGGTCATAGGCCATTGCAGTAAGGAGGAAAATATCCAAGGAAACAAAAACATTAAAGAAGGACATCTGCGTAAGACAGTCAGCATAGGAAATGGCTTTGTTCTCTGTCAAGATGCTCAGCAACATCTTGGGGACTGTGGTGGATACCACACAGATATCCACAAAGGACAAGTTGGAAAGGAAGAAGTACATGGGGGTGTGGAGGTGAGAGTCAGAGCCAATGGCCAGCATTATGAGCAGGTTTCCAATAACTGTGACCAAATACATACCCAAGAACATCCCAAAGAGGGGCCCCTGCTGATCTGGTTTTTCACAAAATCGCAAGAGAATAAATTCAATGAATTGTGTTTGATTTCCTGGTATTATGGGGTTAACTTTTCTGCTGAGAAAGAGAAATGAGAAGAGCATATAAAAATCCAATTATCCTTGTGTATGAAATGGAAAGAAATATGACTCTGACCAGGCTCTGAGTTAGAATTTCTAAGTTATACACCTGTCTTTGTCACTTATTACCTTCATGATCTTAGATAAGTCAGTATTTCCACATTCCATCTCAATGCAAGATGAAGGACTTTATCTCAATGACCTCTAAGCTTCTTTCCAGTTCAGACAATTTTTGAAATATGAACAACTACATTTAGAAATGACTCTCATCTCGAATTTGCTCTAAGCAACAATGACCATTGAGCAGTGAGATAAAGAAAGAGTTACCATGGACAGGGCAGGTCCATTTCTGTTGCCAATAGCAGAGGGAGAGGATAATGATATGGTATGAAGAATGTCCATTCTTCAATTGAAATAATAAAAAAATGGAAGGGAACTCATAGGGCACACAGGACAAAATTGTATTCCACAACATTCCTGGCATAAAAATATACCTGATAAGTGTGCTTCTGGCCTTTCCTTGAAGATCTCTATGGAAGGGAAACTCTCAGCTTCCTGAGGAAGGCTATTCCATTCTGGGTTTGCTCTCACTTTCCTCTCTATTGAGCCAAAAATACAACTATTTTCTAATTCTATCAATGCTCTCATTCTACTTTATGAGTCCAGCAAATCTCTTTTCTCTCCCACATAATATCTCTTTAAATATGCAAGAACAGTTAGCCCATATTATGTAAGTTTTCTCTTCTTTAGGTAAAGTAAGATTAGCTCATTCATCTGATCTACATAGGACACTCACCATCCTGGTTGCTCTCCCTTGCATCCTCTCCAGATCATCAGCACTTTTCTAAATTGTAAATTCTAAACTCGGAACTAATCACAGAATTTCAGATGAGGTCCTACTATGAAAAAGTTCTTGTCACTGAGCTAAATGCTAGGGATACAAAAATAAGAAATAAGAGGGATGAGGCAGAGAGAGGGAAGGTGTAATGGCATGATGACAGAGGCTATGAAGGGAGACTCAGAGGCTATGAAGGGAGAAGAACAATGGACAAATCTAAGGTCTTTCCCCAAGTGGGGCACTTCATGGAGGAACTCACCAATGGGAAAAATAGGGTGACTTTGGGGAAAGATGTTTAAGGGTGAGGAGACTTGAGCATTGTGTCATAACTTTGTAATCCACAGAGACAGCAGAGAGGTTGATGGAAGGTCATTTAATGGATGAGAATTCTTTATCCAGCTCTTGCTTGAAGACCTCCCATGAGCAGGAACCCACCATCTCCTTAGAGAGTGTATTTCATGTTTGGTAGGCTCTAATTGTAAGAAGTTTATTTGATGGTTTCTTTGTTTTCTGAGGTCAAGTCTAAATTTGTCTTTTTGCCATGTCCTCTCTAGGTTAAGGACCTAGCCCTTCTAATACTTAAAAATAGCTACCACTAAAGTAGAGGTAGGAGCAGGGTACACATATCTACCGTAGGCAGATACTGTGAAACCCCAAAGAGGAAGAAAAAGAGTTTATTCCTTATATTGGGGCTTATATTGGTGGTAGTAGGAAGACTAGACCCTGTTGGGGCTGATGGCCAGTAAGAGAGAAGTATCAACCAGAAGGGCCAAAGGAGCTCTGTGCTCTTTCATACTTAAGTGTGTCCTATTCTAAGATCTCCAGTCTTTTACAGAAGTATAAGATATACTCTGGGGTTCTTCTAACCAACACTCAGTCCAACAGATATATTTCCCCTCAAGGTTCTAGGGGTAGCCCTGAGGTGTTTGGTGATGGTTCTTTAATACTTATAAACTTAATCATTATTAATTTACATTATCTAATACTTTGTAATTTATAATACTTATAAAACTTATAACCTTTAATACTTATAAATTTCTGCCAGTCTGATTCCTTTATTAAGCTTGAATTCATATCTATTAGATGTCCTTAATAGGTTTCTAGCAAGGGATATTTGCTAAGGTTGAATAGTATGAACAGCTTGTATAAATAACTCATCCCTCCAAAGGAAAAGAAAAACAGCCCTGATGTACTCTTCTAAAATTCCTCTGTTACTTTTGAATTCATATCTACTAGACATCCTTAATAGGTTTCTAGAGAGAGGTGAAAGATGTTTACCAAGGTTGAATAGTATGAGCAGCTTGTATAAAACAACTCACCGTTCCAAAGGAAAAAAACCAGAACTGATGTACAATTCCACAAGTACAGAGATCATGAAGGAGAAAGCGGAATCAAATTTAGAGAGCACTTGCTGTGAAAGGGGTACTATAGCTTGTGAAAGTCTTTCCCCTCATGGTTCTTTTTTCCCCTTCCTGCAAACCTCATGAAATTCCTCTTAGGTGTGGTGCAATGTCTGCCTGTGCTTCTTGGAATGTCCCAAGTCTATAATTTTTAGGAAGTTTTTCTTCCTGTCACATTGAATGTTTTTTGCAACTTCCATGCATTATGCCTATTTCTGCTCTCTTGAGATCAAGGAAAGCACCCCTTATCTTTCTCATAACCATTCTTCAAACATTGGAAAGCCTTTGTCTCCCCCATCATGATATCACATATCCGGTCTTAGGTCATTCCTTACCACTTCTACCTTTGTTTTGACTCCCTTCTCTATCCCTCTTCCCCCAGCCCAATCATCCCCATCTTCCTTGGAGGCAGATAAGTGCAGTAACCAACTGACAATTGATTGGCTTCTAGCTTACAGTATGGTTGCTCTATGTACCACTAAACAACCTGGTCCCAAAGACTTTCTGTATAGGAATAGTTCCTCATAGTAGAACTCAAAAAACACTGGTTACTTTTCATAACTTGATTTTTGTGCTTTGTATCCTCAGCAAAATCTGAGAGTGCAGAGAAATAGAAGGTAGAAAGGATAGAGAGAGGAATATAATAGAATAAGTAATAATAAATCAGAATTTCAGAGCACCCCTATCACAAAGAGAGAGAAGGAAAAAAGACCAAGAGGCCAAGGTACACAAAAGCAATAAAAATTGTCTTAGGATAATGAGTAGAAGACAGTAGGAAGTGATGTGAGTCAAAGAGAATATTGCTTCTGCTGAATTTAAGAAAATTTAAGAAAATCTAATGAAAATACATATACACTATTGGGATCTTTCATACCTCTTACAATAAAGTCTGTAAAGGGGACAGACATCTGGCACATTGATGGATCATATTTCAAATACTATAGAGTCTCTGACTGTTTCCTTATCATATATTTCTTCTGGACAATCTCCTTAGGAATTTCAGCCAATCCTGTGAAATTTCCCCATGCATGTAACTACCTTCAAATCATAGGATATGGTTTCAGTCCACCCATCAGCTGTCATTAGGGAGGTATGTGCTTTCATCACCTCCTCTGCCCTTACTTATACTCCCTGACCTTGTGACTTGTTCCCGGAGTGATAGGGTCAGCCTCCAGAGCCTTTCAGAGGTCTGTAGAATCACAGGAATTATCTACAGTTTGTATGAAAGGGCCTTACCATAGTCTAGAACCTTTCATCTGGGATGAGGGGCATAGCCCCTAATTTATTTATTGAGCTTTCTATTAGGGCATCTGAGACTTACCTCTGGCTGAAGATTGTCCTCGGTGTTTGGATTACTCTTGACTGAGATGGATTCAGCCACACCAGACTCATATCTCTGCTACTGTGAGAAAAAAAATATATATATATATTTCGGAGATCATTTAAGGTCACCAAAAATTCCACAAACATGATCTCCTTTGACCCTTACAAATAAACCCACCATGAAGTCAATATGGAATTTTTGATACCCATTTTATGGATCAGGGCACAAGAATGAAAATAATTAGACCAAAGTCTTATTGGTGAGGATGGGACCAGAACGTGATGTAGAGTATCGGGCTTATTTTACTTTCCTTAGCTTTTCCTCCAAACTTGATTCTGGGCTGAATTCTGTGCCTTTCAAGTACACTCTGCTTGTGTTGCTCTATTGACTGGATTAGGCTGTCATTTCATCTGTGCTGGGCTGGGGAGGATCTCGAATTTCTGAGAAACAACAGGCTGTTTCTCTTTTCCCTTACTGCCCACATCTTTTCCTCTCTCCCTTCCCAACATTTCCTACTTCCAATCAGTTACTGAATACAGAGAATGGGACAGGTTTGGCTGACAGTATCTGTTGGAATATGAGACAAGGAAAACAGATATTTTGGGTTCTAGAAAAAATGGAGAGCTGCAGGCAGTTGGACTGATAACCCTGGGAGGCATAAGCAGACTCCCTCCTGATCTGAGATAGCTGCTCTCTGGTCCTGTGGAGGGAAGAGAAGAATATTTGAAAGGTCTAGTGCCTAAGAGGCTCAATCCCCCAAACTCTTAATTAGAAAAATCATATAATTATATTTCCAGTCCCTGAACAGCTGAATTTCCTTTGGGGCAGAAATCTATGGCAGAAGGGTTCCTAACAGTGAGAGCTGTCCAACATCTTATATGAAATTACCAAACCCTGGAGATCTTGAGGAGGATAGTACTTCAGAGATCCTTCAGTCCAATCTGAATCCTCTATAATGTCCCCAAGAAAGAAGCCTCTGCTTCCCATGGCATCTCATTCTGCTGTTGCAGTATTTTAATTGTAAGAAAGTTTTTGCTTCTACTGAGCCAAAATTGGCCTCTTTGTGGATTTATCTCACTTTTTCTCATTGCATCTTCTGGGACCAAGCAGAACAAGTCCAATCACTCTTCCACAAGAGATAATTTCAAACCCATGAAGACAACTGTCATGTCAAACTAAAGTCTTGTCCTCTTCAGGACAAGCATCTATAGTTTTTTAATTGGTTTCCACACATATTATCTTTCTCATTTGCCTTCCCAACCCAAGTGTAAAACCATATGTTTATTCCTATTAAATTTCATCTAATTAGATTGGCTCAATTTTATAACTGCTCAAGATCTTTTTTTGGTTATATATATAGAGTTATGCAAAAATATTGCCTATTAATCATGTTATAAAAGAAAACATGTCCCCCCCCAATGAAAAAACAAGAAAAATGAAGAAAGTTTAAAAGGTATGCTTCAATCTGTATTCAGACCCCAAAAGTGCTTTTTCTGGAGTAAGAGAGCATTATTCATTATAAGTCCTTTGAGTTGTTCAAGGTTTTTTAAAAAAAAAACACTTAAGTATTTCATTAAAAACTTGACATTGAACATTTGCTCAACTAATCAAACTTCTTTGATTAGTCTGTTTAAATCAATTCATTTCAATTCAATAAAGTGTTAACAATTTTTTTTAGTCATTCCAAGTCATCATTGGGAGGAGTTCGATGTAGTGGACAGAAGGATTTGCTTGGAAAGATTTGGATTTGAATGCAACTTTTGATACTTCCTAGCTTTGCCTCTCTGGGCAAGTCATTTTATCTGAGCCGCAGTTTCAGAATCAATAAAATGCTGATAATGAACCCTATATTACACAGTTTTTGTAATGATCAAATAAAACAAGGTATATAAAGGTAACTATCAGCCTAAATCTCTATATGCATATTTTGTTGTCATGATTTCTATTGTTATTGTTACTCTAATTATATAATATAGTCCAGAGACTATCCCAAATGACAAAATGATAGCTACTTCATCCAGTCTCAGAAGAGGAAGCCCCAAATATCATTTTTCCTTCTTTTACTTGTTATGAACTAGTCCCAGGGTTTATTCTCTATAAATATTTTTGTACATGTGAGACCTTTTCCCATTTTTATGATTCCTTTGGGATACAGTCCTAGAAGTGATATTGCTGGATATGCACATTTTTGTAGCCCTTTAGGCATGGTTCCAAATTGCTTTCCAGAATGGTTGGATCAGCTCACTGCTCCACCAACAAAGAATTAGTGTTCCAACTCTCCCGTATCATCTGTTACAATAGAATTTATTCTCAAGAAAAATTCAAAATAAAATTTAGTTCTAGTTCATTTCTAGAATTCTGCAAATGTAAGCCGAGTCCCCAGTTCTCTTACATAACATCAAGGTAACAAACTCAAAAACAGTAAGGAGTAACTTTATTTCATCTCACAGAAAATGTAAGCATTTATGTGAGCCTAAAAACAGACACTGAAAACATATGACATGTTCAAACAACTCTGCTTTGGAGCTCATAACCAAATACAGAAAACACATTATAACCCTCAGTAATCACAAGCTGTGCTTGGAAAGCATGATGGGGTACCTTTGAGCAGCAACCTTCTGACCTCGCCCTGGGGTGCTCCCCTCTCCTCCCCACTCAGTTCTTCATTGTTCCCTGTGTTTTGGAGATTCTTAGGAAGGGAAACATATTTGAGGGTTACTGATCAAGCCATACATTTCCTTTTGAATTGTGAACAGTCTGAATAGTTCACTGTAAAGTAGAGGGTGGTGGTGGTAAGATCCAAAGCTCTTAATTCCCCTCAACCTATGTAACTTTAGTGTTTGAGTTACAGGGGTCATTTGTACCCTCTTCTATTTCCTATGATGGATGCCATTCAGAAACTATGTAGATAATAGTCTTTCTTCACTTGAATTTGAGAATTCTCAAAGTCAGGCTAATTCTTAAGCTAACTGTGACTTGGAAAATCTGTCCTCTTTTGCTAGAAAGTGGTATTCTCGGATCACACTGCCCAGAAACCGAAACTTTCTTTTTCTCTGCCTTATAGTTAAGATCATAGAAACTGTGAACTGTCCTTTCTGGTCATGCTGATAAGCATGTATCTGTTTTCACCACATGCTTATTGAGGAATTCTCTCATTGCCCTGATTGCTTCATTTTCTTGGGCTGAGTCAGGGTAATGTCAAGAATTCTACTTTCTGATGTACGTTCAGGAATCTGTGGATGAGGGCATATAATTCCTATGGCTCCAAGACAACCATTTCCAGGTGCCAAGGGGTTTGAGGCATGGCTAAGGTCAGGACCAAATTTTATTTATCCAAGATCCAGGCCTGTTCTATTGTATTCTGGTCCAACTTTGAATGAGGGAAAATAAAATGGGCAGAAGGAAAAAGGAGATCACAATGTGCTGTTAACTCTCTTCAAAGTCAATAAAAGGGGATGGTCTTATGACAACAATTTGTCACCTTGAGTACCAGGGAACAGAGAATCTTGGGGGCCTTTCTACTTAAAAACTAATCAAGAATTCTTGTGTCATCTCAATTATGTCCTAGCAGGCACACACTTTTGATGGAGAGGTGCCTGTCAGCTACCTCTAGGCATAAGTTGATAACCTTTAATCCGAGCATTTGGACTGGGGAACCTCTTCAAATTGATGGGGTACAGAGGGATCTTTTGCCCACTCCTTTATAGTCACTTTCATGCATATCTGGAAGGAGTGTACCCCTTCTTTCCGGTTCTACGTTCACTTTTCATTATTTCCTAATGGTCTTTCTATATTTCTTTATATTCTTCCTATTTGCTCATCTTAATTTTTTTTATTTTATTGCATATCATATGTACATGGAGAAAACACATATATTTTTAGATTTTTTCTGGTGCTTTTTGCAGCTGTCATATTCACTTCCAAATATATATCTGCCCCTCCTCCACATTTACTTAGGCATCTTAATAAACCTAATAACAAAAAGAGGAAAACAACTAATTTAAACACAGTCATAAACATATCAATTATTGCAGAAAGGATATATGGTATTTCACACTACTGCCCCACTCACACCTTTAGAAAGAAAGGAAAAAGGTGCATTTTCTCAATTCCTCCCTAATACCAAGCTCAGAGTTGAGTTTTATTTTCATTTTTCTTTCCATTTACATTTTTGAACTCATTGTGCATATAATACTGTTTTCCTGACCGTACTTGTGTCACAGTGTCTCAGGTTATATGAATGTGTAATGATTCTCAGAATTCTTTATGTGCATTATTCTGATAGTGCATAGTTTTTCATTACATTCTTATACTACATTTTGTTTTACTACTTATTTCCCATTCAAAGAGAAAACTGCTTTTCCTTTCCAGTTCTTTTTGGATATGAAAAGTGCTGCTATAATTCTTTTTTTAATGGATAAGATTATTATTTCTGTCTTTGCTTGGAATATACTTTTCTTGGAATATACATTTCTACCATCAAATTCTCTTATTCGAAAGATATTTTATTTGTCTCAGTCATTTTGCTTTACTATGAAAGAAGTTGTTTAGTTGAATGAATAAATTAGCATCTCTTGCTATCTGCAGAGTTTGGAAGTTTTTCAGATTTTTTAGTTCCCCTAAGGAGGACTGGAGGGCAAATGTAGATCAGATCCTTGAACTCTTAAATACAGCCTCCACTGCTTTTGGAATTCACATTCTTTAGCCAGAATCTGGAACCTCATAGTCTAGTAATTATCACCTCCTTTCTCTAACCAGGAAACCAGATGTTAGAGATGAACTTGACACACAAAAATGTATCAAGGAACATTTATTAAAATGGAGTTCAGAGGAGGAAATGTTCCTTTCCTTGAAAGAATAGGTAGTTTCAAGCATGGCTACCAGAAAGGCTACAACAAGGTCAGAACAAGGCAAGATTCTTATAAAATTTCAAACTTTGAATCTTGCAGGCCACCGTTTCCTGACCACGTGACTTCATGTTCTCCTCTCTGACAGACTTTCCCTCAAACAGTTCATCAGGCTTGAGCGTAGTTTCAGATGTTTTACCTGACCATCCTAGGTCAAGTGACTCTGTGGAAACAGAACTTCCTTGTTTCCCACAAACTTCCCCTTTTTTCTCTTTATTAAAATTTCTGTTTCCACACCTAAATCAAGTCAATACCTCCTCACTTTTTTCCCCTATGAATTTTTCCTTTCATCTATCTCTACTTTATATGAATATGGCAAAGTTGACCAACACATTGACAAATTACAAGGAGGTAGTCTCTTTGTTATAAGTATAAATACAGAGATTGAAAAGAAAAAGGTAAATCAATGAATTGTCCATTTAGAAGTTCCATCTCATACAGCAGTCTGGGGAGGAACATCATCTGATGCAGATTTCTGGTTTGGAAGTTTATTCAAGCTGTCTTCAGCACAGTATCTCAGCATCTTCTTCCCTTTATTTTCTTGTAGAAATACAGATGTCCACTCTCCTACAAAACTGACCTCAATACAATTTTAGATTACCATTCCTGAGCTTCATACCGTTATCACTCTTACAAAATCAAAATGGGAACTTTGGCCAATTGTCATATTTAAGAAATTCACATTAGAACCCAACTTTTACATTTTACATTAACTCAGTATTTATTTCCCCCATTGGGAGGATGAGAATTCATTAAGGAATTAATAGCAATCTCCAGTACATACATAAATACAATAAACAATCATTTTTAATGCAGTACATATCACATCACAAAACAATTCCAACTTCTGGTCATGTGATACTTCTTTCAAAACATTTATAAGATAGACCACAAATCATTCTTCTTTTAACATTAACCAACTGAGACAAAAACAATAACTACGTATGCTACCTCGCAGGCTCTCAATCTAACTACGCCAATGCTATTGCTAAGAATAAAGGGTACTAACTTATTGTTGTTGGTTTAAAATCCTAAGCCTTCTAGCTTAATTTTTGGAATTAACTTCACATGTTCCCCTACCAAAAACCCATTATTTAATATATCTGTAATTGTGCTTACGAAACTTTTGATGATAAGAAATTGTCAGTAAGAGTAGGGACATTTCAGGAAGCAACATCTAACTTCATGCCAATTCCAGGCAGGAGCAGATTGTTGATTGGTACTCAGCCAGGCTTAAAGTCTGCCAGTTGTCAGTGGGGAAATTGAGTCAGGAGAATCCAACCTCAGCTCAGGCTGAACAGATGTTCTCCAAAATTTCCCATGACATCACCTTTCTGCACTTTATATTAACATCTCACAGGCTTGATGGCATCATGGATCAGTGACTCAGACCAATATTTTACTGTCTACACCTAGAGTTAGACTCAGAAGAACAGTCAGTTAATAGTCTCATAAGATCTTAAAATACCAAACTCCAGTAATAAGTTTCATGTATGACTATAATTTCACAGTAGCTAAGGAACATCTTCTGAAGCAAGTCTTAATAACTTACATGCCTTTCTATACTTTGACACTGTTAGTCTTGAGGGTTTATGGAAAATTATATCAAAATTTGGTTTCCCAGAGAAGTACATCACTATTGAATGTGAATTTCATGATGGCATATTTGCTCAGCTTCTGGATAATGGACAATGTTCTTGTGCCTTTCCAGTCACGAATGGAGTGAAACAGGGCTATATGCTTGCTCTCATGCTTTTTAGCATGATGTTTTCAGCCATGTTGTCATATGCTTTCAATGAGGATGAATACAGTATCAAGGTGAACTACCATATTGATGGCAGGTTCTTGAATTTGAAAAGGCTACAAGCCAAGAAAAAAGTGGAGGGAGTGTTGGTGTATGATTTTCTGTTTGCAGATGATTGTGCACTCCGTGAAGCCTCTGAAGCTGAGATGCAATAAAGTATGGATCAATTCTCTGCTGCCTGTGGTAATTTTGATCTAATAAGTAACACCAAGAAAACACAGATCCTCCATCAGCCATCACCACAATGTCCATATGTGGAATCATCAGTTACAAGAAATGGAAAAGTTTTGAATGCTATGGATAAATTCACTTACCTTGGTTGTGTACTTTACACAATGAGGTTGATGCTTGCATTGCCAGGGGTAGCTCAGTGTTTGGGAAGCTCTGAGGAAAAGTTTGGGAGAGAAGAGGCATTAGACTGGCTACCAAACTGAAGGTCTACAGAGCCATTGGGCTGACCTCATTGTTGTAAGCCTGTGAAACATGGGTAGTCTACCAGAACCACACCAGGAAACTGAACTGCTTCCATTTGAACTGTTTCACGAAGATTCTGAGGATCATCTGGCAGACACTGAAGTGCTTGCTTGAGCTAAATTGCCAGGCATTCAAACTATGCTTCAGACAGCACAACTCCAATGGGCTGGCCACGTTGTTCAAATGCAAAATGTATGCTTGCCAAATGTATGGAGAATTCACATGGGGCAAGTGATCACACGGTGATCAGAAGAAGCTATGCAAGGAAACTCTTAAGGTCAACCACTAGAAGTTTGGATTTGACTGTGCAACATGGGAGACACTGGCATGGGATCACTCAGTATGGGATGCCCACATCAGAAAGGGTGCTGCGCTCTATGAGCAAAGCACAATTGAGAGAGCACAAAGGAAACATAGGATGCACAAATTTGGAGTATCCAACCCAAATATTCACACGAAGTATCTGTGCCCAACCTGTGGTAGAGCATTCCGAGCTTGTATTGGTCTGATCCACCACAGTCAGATACGCTGAAATTTCACTTCATCATGGTGATGTCATTTTGGTCCTCTTCAAGAACAAAGGACAACAATCAACCAACCAAACAATAATACTTTCTATACTAATTCTTATCATCAAAAGTTATTGCTCTAATAGATTTACACCTGTTTCCCACAGTTCCCTATACCTTTCTAAACATTTTCATTCCAAAAGTATGAGTTAACCATACAAGTTTGAAAACACTAACTTCAACTTAAGTTCATGAAATGAACTAAAATCAAAACAGAAACATTTAACTTTTCCATCAATGCAAAATATTACCAGATGTTACTTGCCTCTAAGAAACTTAGACTGAAATTCTTTTCCTCAAACTGAAGATGTCTCTGATTTAGTCTCAGTAATTAATTCAGTCAATTGCGTTTACCCAATTGGTTTTGTATCATGTAAAAACCATATTCCAAGTCATAACCTTTCCCTCTTACGCCAAAAGAGTTTTAGTCCCATTTGTCTAACAGGGTCTTAGAAAACCTCACCTTGAAACTCCTTGGACTTCCCCACTTGAAGTGGTTCTCTTGAGGCCCATAAGCTTTTCCCTATCATTATGCCCTATCAATCCAGTTCTCCTGGCTACTGGCACACTTCCATCAAGACCATTCCTGGAACTCCCCAGACCACCTGGGGCCACCCCAGACTCCTTTCCCAGAGTCCCTCTGTAGATAAGATACATCTTGTTTTAGCATTACAAATGCTCAGACTCCCTAAAATTTCACCCAATATTGAAAAATTTCAACAAACTTTGACCTTCTTTGGTTGAAAGAAGGCTTGTGTTGCATTCCTTTGAGCAGTACATAGTGTGTAACTATTTTGGTTGCCAAGCAACATTAACCTCAACAATTCCACACCATTACAGTTAACTTTAAATTCCAGTCTTGTTCTGTGGAGCAACGATACAACATCACATTTATACTTTGGCTTCCTTTCCTTTATATAATCATTCCCGTAACATTCAGAAAGAATGTTCTATTTCAGGAATTTAATCTTTCACATAGTTATGCAGGAGTACTAATTTACCCAACTGGGGAATAAAATAACGACCCCTTCAGATTGACCACTTGCCTTGATTACAGACATTTGTCATAAAAGGAAAAAGCAAGGATATGACTAGATAAAACATCACAGTTTTGCAAACAGGTAGTAGCAATTCTACTTCATAGTCAAACTCAGAAATAGCCAAGGGGGAAAACATCCCTTTTCCATGGAACCCTATGGAGGAACTGTGCCAGAAGGATCCCATCCCAGGCTGAGCACAGCATTGTCCCTTGAGGCAAACTTCTGCCTGTAGCAGTCATATTCCTCTCTCAGTAGTAGAACACAATTTGTCATGGTCCCAGAGGCTTTGCATCAGATGGCGGGTTTCACTGATCAAAAATACTACCAGGGAAATACATCTTAGATCTTTAATTTGTCCTAAAAGTCAGTCACTAGAGATCATTTGTACACATTTTCAAATTCTTGCCAAAGCAAGTTCCTTCTTTCAGAACTCCATGACTCAAATAATCTTAATGCTGCTGGGGTTATACTTTTTGACTAGACTGAGGACCGCTTCTTTCCACACATACACCACAGTGTACTAGTTTTAGGTTTTAGCATTAAAGCTATAAACAGCAAACTTTCAATTTTCGTAAGTGATAAGCAAATTGTTTTTGCTGTAAACACAAAAGATAAACTTCAGATGACATCAATTGCATTTCCATATCATATAAAAATTATGGACAGAAGGATGAGCTATCTTACCAAGTGCAGACAGTGACTGGCTAGC
This sequence comes from Notamacropus eugenii, assembly GCF_028372415.1. NCBI lineage: Eukaryota > Metazoa > Chordata > Mammalia > Diprotodontia > Macropodidae > Notamacropus > Notamacropus eugenii. The sequence goes on along the minus strand of NC_092875.1, from coordinate 56,690,559 downwards.
TTCTTTATCTTGACCCATCTCCCTTTACCCTCTCCCCAGGTCTGTGGCTATGTGCAGAACTTGAACACTTTCAGGCTATAGCTGCTGCCCCTGCTGTGGAGTCAGGATCCAAATTTGTATGCTTTTTAAAAATACATTTATTTAAATTTTAACGTTCATTTTCACAAAATTTTGGGTTCCAAATTTTCTCCCCATTTCTCCCCTCCCCCCACCCCAAAATGCCGAGCATTTTGCCCCTATCACCAATCTGCCCTCTATTCTAATATCCCTCCCTTCCTTTGTCCCCATCTTCTCTTTTGTCCTGTAGGGCCAGATAACTTTCTATATCCCATTACCTGTATTTCTTATTTCCTAATAGCAAGAACAATACTCAACAGTTGTTCCTAAAACTTTGAGTTCCAACTTCTCTTCATCCCTCCCTTCCCACCCATTCCCTTTGGGAAGGCAAGCAATTCAATATAGACCATATCTGCGTAGTTTTGAAAATGACTTCCATATTAGTTGTGTTGTGTAAGACTAACTATAATTCCTTCCATCCTATCTTGCCCCCCCATTGCTTCTATTCTCTCTTTTGATCCTGTCCCTCCCCAAGAGTGTTGACTTCAAATTGCTCCCTCCTCCCATTGCCCTCCCTTCCATCATCCTCCCCACCCTGCTTATCCCCTTATCCCCCATTTTCCTGTATTGTAAGATAGGTTTTCATACCAAAATGAGTGTGCATTTTATTCCTTCCTTTAGTTGAATGTGATGAGAGTAAGCCTCATGTTTTTTCTCTCACCTCCCCTCTTTTTCCCTCCACTGAAAAATCTTTTGCTTGCCTCTTTTATGAGAGATAATTTGCCCCATTCCATTTCTCCCTTTTTCCTCCCAATTTATTTCTCTCTCACCACTTAATTTCATTTTTTAAAGATATGATCCCATCCTATTCAATTCACTCTGTGCTCTCTGTCTCTCTCTCTCTCTCTGTGTGTGTGTGTGTGTGTGTGTGTGTGTGTGTGTAATCCCACCAACTACCCAGATACTGAAAAGTTTCAAGAGTTACAAATATTGTCTTTCCATGTAGTAACGTAAACAGTTCAACTTTAGTAAGTTCCTTATGGCTTCTCTTTGCTGTTTACCTTTTCATGCTTCTCTTCATTCTTGTGTTTGAAAGTCAAATTTTCTTTTTAGCTCTGGTCTTTTCATCAAGAATGCTTGAAAGTCCTCTATGTCATTGAAAGACCATTTTTTCCCCTGAAGTATTATACTTAGTTTTCCTGGGTAGGTGATTCTTGGTTTTAGTCCTAGTTCCTTTGACTTCTGGAATATCCTATTCCATGCCCTTCAATCCCTTAATGTAGAAGCTGCTAGATCTTGTGTTATCCTGATTGTATTTCCACAATACTTGAATTGTTTCTTTCTAGCTGCTTGCAATATTTTCTCCTTGACCAGGGAACTCTGGAATGTGACCACAATGTTCCTAGGAGTTTCTCTTTTTGGATCTCTTTCAGGTGGTGATCAGTGGATTCTTTCAATATTTATTTTGCCCTCTGGATCTAGAATATTAGGGCAGTTTTCCCTGATAATTTCATGAAAGATGATGTCTAGGGTCTTTCTTTGTTCATGGCTTTCAGGTAGTCCTATAATTTTTAAATTGTCTCTCCTGAATCTATTTTCCAGGTCGGTTGTTTTTCCAATGAGATATTTCACATTATCTTTCATTTTTTCATTGTTTTGGTTTTGTTTTGTGATTTCTTGGTTTCTCATAAAGTCATTAGCCTCCCTCTGTTCTATTCTAATTTTGAAAGAACTATTTTCTTCAGTGAGCTTTTGAACCTCGTTTTCCATTTGGCTAATTCTGCTTTTGAAAACATTCTTCTCCTCATTGGCTTTTTGAACCTCTTTTGCCAATTGAGTTAGCCTATTTTTCAAGGTGTTATTTTCTTCAGCATTTTTTTGGGTCTCCTTTAGCAAGGTGTTGATCTGCTTTTCATGTTTTTCTTGCATCTCTCTCATTTCTCTTCCCAGTTTTTCCTCCACCTCTCTAACTTGATTTTCAAAATCCTTTTTGAGCTCTTCCATGGCCTGACCCCATTGAATATTTATTTTGGGTGTTTGGGATACAGAAGCCTTGAGTTTTATGTCTTTCCCTGATGTTAAGCATTGTTCTTCCTCATCCAAAAAGATGGGAGAGATATCTGTTCACCAAGAAAATAACCTTCTATATTTTTTTCCCCTTTTTGGGCATTTTCCCAACCCGTTACTTGACTTTTGGGTCCTTTGTTAAGAGTAGGGTATACTCTGGGAATCTGTAAAATCTCAGTTCTTCCAAATCAATCAAGCATGTACTAGTCTGGGTGCAGGGAAGGATTTTTGTGCCCAGAATCTTAGCATAGTATCTGCTCCACAGCCACCTGGCCTCCAGTTCCTCCAAGCTAACACTGGGGGTGGGGTGGGGGTGGGATTCAGTCAAGCTGTGGGGGCAGGGCTGCCATTCAGTACAAGACAAAGACCAGCTACCTCAGGGTGCCTACACAGGGCTGAGGTAAGACTCAGCTCTTCAGTCCCCACAGGGGTTTTTACGCTACAGTAATGGACAGGTCTGTATGGCTGTTGTGCAGCCTCTGTGGCTGCTGCCTGCTGTCTGAGGTATGGGAAGGCCCTTCTCCCTTACTGGCCAGCTGATAAAACCCCATCACTGTCCTTTGGCACTTGTGGGTTGAGGGATCTGAGGACCTGCTGCTGAGACTGTCCTTCTCCCAGAGTTTCCTAGTGCAGCACAGCCAAGGCTGGGCTGGGTTCTGCTCCTCGTCTGGCACAACCTACATTTCCGTGGGCCTTTTAGTTCACCCTGGGCTGGAAATCTCCTTCACTCTGTTGTTCTCCACTTCTGCTGCTCCAGAATTTGTTGAGAGTCCCTCTCTACAGATATTTTGTGGGCTGTGTGGGGAGATCCTGCGTAAGTGTGTCTTTCAAGTCCACCATCTTGGCTCTGTCCCTTGTATGCTTTTTAATAGTTTCTACGAGCCAGTCTTGCAAAAGGGCAGGGTTTTCCTTTTCTCTCTGAGTAATTTCCCTACTTTTTTTGAAAATTTACTTGCTTTTGAAATGCGGTTCTCAGCTTTCTAACAGGCAAATTATCATATGATCTCCCTTTCTTCTATCCTCACTCTTCTGATAATCCCATCCTGGGTCACAGGCGGGAACAAGAGCTGTTCAAGGGGGATATTTTGTGGAGTCATTGCTAGCTAAACAATCCCCAAATTTTTGGGCTTGTTCCCAGATTCTCCTCTTCTCCTCAATGGTACAACAGGTAGAGAAAAGGACATACAACAAGCAAACTTAGTGGGGTCTTCCAAGTTTCTCCCCAGTTTCTCTTTAATCTGAATGAAATCTGAGATGGAGAATGCAACATGTACTCTAATTGTCCCACTAGGCGAGGCAGGCCCTTCCTCAGGGGAAAAATCCCTCAAAGCACTGTAGGGATGGGGCCTGAGGCCTGAGTGAGTATCTCCTGGCTGGGAGTGGCTGCAGAGGGAGGCACTTTAGCAAGATCCATAGCTGGTGCCAGGGGACAGGAGAGGGCTGAATCCCTGGGGGCCATGAAAAGGGGTCATATAATTGGTCCCCATTCTTCCTTTGTTGTGAGGCTTCAACAAATGAGCATCTTACAATCTTTCCTGAGAACAGGGTTCTGAGAGAGCTCAACAAAGGCCATTATATAGAAAACTTCTATCCACTTTCTTTCTCTGTGGCAGTATGATTCTAACTGCAAGATATTATTAATTTTTAAAGTTCCAAAGATGGGCCATGCTTTGTGGCCCTCTAGGTGATACTGAATGGGATTGGTTTAGTGAAGACTTCTCAGATTGTAATTCTTCTCCCAGGGGTGAGGTAAGGCCTAAAGGCTCAAGGTTACAATATTTTTAGAATAGAATAGTTCCATATAAGGATATAAAACTGTGTAGTGTATTAGGGTCTCAATGATTGGACAAAACTCACATAATTCCTCGATGTCTTCATTTCAAAAAGGATTGGTTAGATTTTGTGTCTAGAATGTAAGATCATATTCTCAGCTAATGAGGATAATGGCCAGTGGGGGGAGGAGGGACTTGCGTTAGGGTCTGTATAAATCACTGCCCTTTTCTTTGTCTGCGACTTTCCTACTTCTACAGGTTAGCTCTGCTTCTCGAGAATCGAATAAATCTCTTTTCTGTCATCACTTTGAGAGGCCTCTGAGTAATTGATTTGTGTAGGGACCTGAGCCATCCCACACAATACTGAGGCCAAACAAGTGTTGCAAAAGAACACCAAATTTTTCTTTTTAAGTTCTTTAGAGAAACTAAATTTTCCCCAATTTTGTAAAAGACAACCAAAAGGTGAACTTTTGGAAATTGCAAAGGAGTGACCCATTTTCCTTGTCTCTTTTACTTTTGAGACTTCTCAGACTAGAATATGCATATCCTTCAGGGAGGGGAAGAATGGGTTAGGGAGAGAGAGAGAGAGAGAGAGAGAGAGAGAGAGCTTACATCTAAGCAGTTTTTTCAGGCTCGGAGGACCAGGGTGGATATGGCACTCCTCTTTTCCTTCTAAATAGGAAAGAGTTTTTCTTTTCTTTTGAGTAGCTCTAAGTTCAGATTAGATCTTAAGAAATCCTTCTGTAATGATGACTGGACTTTGAAGTTGAATGAGTAGACCACCATGAGTGTGCCTTAAATATATCACAGAGTTTCCTGGAGCCATAAAACTCCTGGTCTCCTTTATCTTGTCCCTTATTTTCCAACGCCCATAAAACCTTTATATAACAAATTAGCTTACAAATACAAATTGGGTGGGCCTTTCAAAATCACACAAAAGATTTTCCAAAGTATTTATTCATACAGCAAATATTTTCCTCTCTTAAGAACAGTTTGCAATTTATCACACAACCCTCTTGAACCTAATTGACAACAATTACAAGAAAAGATCTAAAACCAAGGCCTTTGCATGTTTACCAAGCTTCCTTTCATAACCATATTTTCATAAATGCTTGATTTATAGTAAAAACAATCTTAGTTAAAACTTCCTTCTTAATAGCAGAAATAAATTTTTTCATACTTAATGCATTCTTAGAACAAACTTGAAAATCACATTCACATATAAAAATATATGTATTATTTTTTCAAGAATTCTCATTTTCTCAATAAGAATTCTACAACAAAGAAACTCTTACACAGAATTCATAGCAGCTTCTTAACAAATTCATCATTAATTTAACAATGCAATTCCAAATATAACAACAATATTTCAATGGATTACTTAAAAATTTAAACTATTTAAGCTTTCTTAAAACTTAAAATAAGCCTTTACTCATTCAGATGAATGCATTTCCACATCACCTTGAACAGTAATTCATCTCCTTACCACTACGTGGGCACACTCTATCACCTGGTCAGATTGAGTCATCTCACTATTAACTATTAAATCAAGTTAACCATAAAACATGATAGCTCATAAGTTATTACTTTTTAACTCTATGTACTGGAATCTCATTCCAACTTAAACAAAGCAAAGAAGTTAAATTTACCATTATATAGCAAACACCAGCATTATAACTGCTTTTTTATAACCAAATATAAATTTCAAATTATCAAATTTCGATGACATCCTTTTAAAACTCCAATCTATATATAACAAAATCCAAATTTAAAAATTGTGTAACAATTACTTTAGATTAATGTTGCACCTCATATATACCCATTCCTGAGTTAAGCACTTTACAACCATCAATGCCAAATAACAGTATCTTTTTCTGCTTAATCCTGAGAGGAAGAGCATTCTCAGATGCTTCTCTGTGTTCTTTCAGGACAAATTTTAACTTGAGTCACATTAAACCTGGATTTAAAAATCACTAATGATAAATATTTTAGCTTTTTTTTTTCTTAAGTCAAATACTCCTTCTACTTAAAAGGAAGCTTCCCTTGAAGGAACACATGGCCATTCTCAGCTCTGAATAGCCTTTTCCCGTTTACTGTACTGCCTTAAAGAGCTGAAATACTGTCTTCTGGCTCCCCTCCCCACCAGACAAAGCCCACCAGACAAGGAGCTATTCCATTAAAATCACATTGGGAGGGGAAGGGGGTAACCTCCCCTGGCAAAGAGCACATGGATATTCTGCTGTTCCACACATATCCTTCTGCTTTGAGAATTTCAGGCAATATATTAGGAAAAGCATATAAAGTTTGACAAAGAAAGTTTGAAATTACACTTGTTCTCCTCAGGTTAATTTAAAGTATGCCAACATTCTGAGACAAGGTTTTTATCCAGTGAGCATTGCCACTCTCCCCAGGCAGAAGCCTTCATAGTGTCAAAAGATTAAGCAATTGACTGCCTAAACACTCACTCTCCTTGTCTTCATTCTTCAGAATTTGGAGAGCGTCAATGCCTTCAAAAGAAATCACTGAAATTCCAAAGTGAACTTGCAATTTTAAACACATTGTCCATTATCAGATACATTGACCCAATTCAAACCCAAATACAGAGTTTAGCTTTGACATCTCATCAGATGAAAACTCAGCTTTTCATTGCACACTGCCTGTGGCTCATTCCTTCTTTTTTACTTGCTAATACAAAAGGGAAGCTCCTTAAGAGGGGTAGGGAATGACCTGCCTCACCCTTACTTTTGAAAAAAAGGTTTTCAAGATTCAAAACCTTGACCAAGGTTTTTGAATGCTGAAAGAAGGATCTTTTTTCATTTTTTTTCTTTTTCTCTCTTTCCTGACCCACTTGCGCCACCCACTCCTCTGAAATTGTTCCAGTTGTGGTGGGGTGGGAGAAGGGGTATATAATGGGGAAGCCTGGCTGGCTGGCTGCATTTACAACCTTCTACCACAAACATGTAAAACTTCACAAACACACAGACAAGACATTCAACCAAATATTGTGAATATCGATTTCAAATTTGAATTCAGACTAGTCAATTTTAAGAATTAAATTTCTCCCTAATAAGCTCACTCCAGCTTCCAGGACAAACAAGAACCTAGAGGTTGTTTGTCTAAATGGACACCAGACAGCTTAGGCAAATGCCAGCTACTGTTGGGACTAACATCTCTGGGTCCCAGCAACCACCACAGTCCTTTTGACTTGGGAGCTTATTGTATCTTCCCAATATCCCTAGGGGCTCTTTTTCCCACCATTGCTTGAATTCCTGCCATTCTGTCCAAGTTTTCTCATTAGCTTTAGGCCAACTAGGAGATTTATGAACAGGAATATGACCAACAAAGTGTTTGCCATGCCGAACTTCCACTTTGTTAGTAAAAGACTGATTTAGAGTGGTAGTTCCTGGGGTGACCTGATCCTTGCCCAGTATACTGAGTTACCTGGTCCATCAGCAAGTTTTGCTCCTCAATTCCTCTGAACTCCCTGCCTATGGTCTGATGTCACTTGCTTGAATTAGAGTAGATTGAACTTACAGGGAGTGTAAAAAAATTTTTTTTACAGGAGTGCTTTTCCCAATAAATTTTATCTCATTTCTTCCAAATCAGCTAGTCAGATGCCCCACATCAAAAGCCATATTGTTAGAGATGAGCTTGACACACAAAAAGATATCAAGGAAAATTTATTAAAATGGAGTTCAGAGGAGGGAAGGCCTTCTATGTTCCTTCCCTTGAAGGAACAGGTAGTTTCCAGCATGGCTATTTGAAGGATTACAACAAGGTCAGAATAAGGCAAGCTTCTTATAGAATTCCAAATTTTGAATCTTGTGGGTCACCATTCCCTGGCCATGTGACTTCATGTTCTCATCTCTGATAGGCTTTCCCTCAAACAGCTCATCAGGCTTGAGCAGTAGTTTCTGACCTTTTATCTGACCATCCTAAGTCATGTGACTCTGTGGAAACAGAACTTCCTTGTTTTCCACACCAGGGTTCAGGAACTTCCTTCTGATATCATGTAGGCAAGCATATTTCTATCTCTTCAATATCCTCAATTAAAATTCCTTTTTATAGACCATTGTAAGAAGCGATGTCACCTGATAAGAGTCTTTTCTCCAAAAAGTCAAAGGCAACCAAACATTGCAAAAGACCCAGCTACTGAGACTTAATAAGGTATCTATCATCCTCTCAAGAAGTTAGCAAGGGGTATGTATACTGGATCTGGGGAAATGTTCATCAAATACAAACTAATGTTTTTTTTTTTTCCTTCCCTCTAAGTTCATTAAGTCGATTAGATAAAAATCTGTAGGTAAAAGACCTTACACAAGGTTGATAGATTTTGTGAAATGCCCTGCTAGTATCCAAACAATCACTGATTATCTTGTTTTATTTTCCTTTTAAATGAGTTTTTTTAAATAACTTCTGCTTTTACATAATTATAGGTCTTCCCCGATATCCCTCCACATCCCTTGAGAGAACCACTTCATATAAGAAAGTATTGTTTTTACAGACCAAAAAAGGAAAAGAAGAGGAAAAAAATCAGCACAACTGATTAGGAAACTGAAAAAGTCCAAAAACATTTAGGAAGAGTCTGTTGTGGCTTCATGTTCTTCTCAAATTCATCAGGGTCCATCAAGTATCTTTTTATTATTTTCTTCTTGCAGTATTTATTCATAGAAACTAGATTTCATTTACTGTACCTGGAGTCCTATTTTCCTTTACTGTTAATATTTTCCTTATTTATTTATCCATTTATGTTTGAGAACTTTCAGTTTTCTTCATGAGATCTAAGATAATTTTAGTATTTTTCATCTTATTTTCTGTTATTTCTTCCTTTCTCACTCTCTCACCTCTGATGGGGATTTTCTTGGGAGCTAGATCTCAAAGCATATCAGTCTCCTCCCACTGTGGGCATTTCACAGCTCACCAACTTAGGTCTGTAGTCTAAATGACTTTTGAGGGTATAGAAATGGCCTCTGTTGAATACTGAATTCTTTCCTTCAGGCTTAGTTGTATGCCATGCAGCCCACTCAGCACCTCACACACTGGCTTTTACCATTCCCTATATTCCTCAGTTCTCTGGCCCTGTGGTACAGAGCATAGCCAAACTAATGCTACTGCAGTGGGGGTTGATTTCTGTAAATAGGAGTTTGGATCTCTGAAGCTGTTGGAGAATGGGATTGTGTTCTATTGCAAGCCCAGACCCATGTCCTTTGTTCTCTTGGTGTCTCTGCCTTCCTACAGAGATATTTTCTAGCATAGGAAAACGTCATGGCACAGGCTACAGAGTCCCAAGCAAGGTTCCACACCCTGGAGCCTGGATCTCCTTAGCACCAGAAAGAAGTAGGGCGTGAGGTTGTTTTGTTTCAGGGTCACAGGATGTCAAGCTAGCTTCTGGTAGCATGGTGGAGAACAGGGCACTGTGTGAGCTTGAAGTGAGCCTTAGCTCACTGTTTTTTTTTTTACACTTGCTTTTAGGTTCCTGGTGTCCTAGACCATGGAAGCAGCTTAGGTTGCTTTATTTTTAGTGCATAATTTTAATTTTGGAGAGGTGTAATATTTTGTGAAGATCAGAGAAAATGTCAGTCTTCCATCCAATTGGTTACATGCTATTATCATTCAGGTCATGATTATCCATGAAGGGAGAAGGATGCTGTAAGAAGTGTTCCATAACCATAGTCTGGGTGCAGTGGGTGATACAAGTTTTTTATTATCTTTTACCAACTTTGATTCATTTACTCAGGCAGCTTGGAGGCATAGAGAGCAGAACTCTAATCATGGAGTCAGGAAGATCTATTCTAATGCAGACCCTTAGTCATGTGACTCAGCAATTACTTAAGTGCTTTCAGCCTCAGCATATGGGTCTAACTTATAGAATACTTAATATTAATAATGATAGGTGGGAATTAATAGCACTTTCAGGAAAACACTTTATAAATAGTGTTTCATTTGATCCTTGCAACAATCCCAGCAGGAGCCACAATTGTTATTCCTATTTTGCAGATGAAGAAACTGGGCCAGAAAGAGGGTAAATGAGTGAGTGGAAGCAGGAGAACATCGTACACAGTAACAGTGACTGTGTGTAAGGACTGATTTTGACAGACTTAGTCCTTCTCAGCAACCAAGAACCTAAAAGTTTTCCAAAGGACTCGTGATGCAAAATGCCATCCACATCCAGAGAAAGACTATGGAGTTGGATTGCAGAGTAAACAAGACTCTTTTCTCTTTAGTTTTTACTTTCTCATGGTTTCTCCCATTCATTATAATTCTTCTATGCAACATGACTGGTGTGAAAATGTGTTTTATAGGAATGTATAGAGCCCATATTGGATTGCATGCCATCTTGATGAGGGGTAGCAGCACACATTCAGCATGGGCTGCTAGCACTGGTTGTTAGGTCTGTTTTTCTAAAACGAAAGCAACTTTTGAGGGGTCAGCTATCTTCTTTAATCACACATACCAACAGAGAAAATACAAGCAGAGAAATAAAGACCAACAGGCAAGGTTTCTAACTGTCAGGTCATAAGCAATACATACATCATGGGTCAACAGACAGATCTGACTGTTTGACCATTACATACATACATAGTTATCAGAGAGAGAAGCACCAATATCTGGGCTTTCAAAGCTTGGGGTGGGGTGAGGTAGAGGGTAGAGTTCCTTAATGACTACCCATAATCTCATCTGTCACACAATCCTTCTTCCAGTCCCCCAAAGAAAAGCTTCATCTTAAAGGACATATGCACTTTTCAGAGCCATAGGGCATCATGAGCACCAGGAATCAGTGCCCCATTAATTAACAAAAGGTGTAGGCCTTCCTACCAAACAATCCTCCCCTAATAAAGCTTCCCTTGATGGACTTCATCTGAGGCCTATTAATGGGCTGGGAAGGATCTTTAATTAGAATGAATATAAATCTCAATAACATTATAGAAGGGAAAGGTGAGGGAGGGGGAGAAAATTTAAAACTTATGGAAGTGAATGTTGAAAACTGAAAAGAAATAAATTAGATGTTAAAAAAAAGGAAAGAAGCTAAATGAATTGTCCAGAGTCACCCTTTACATCAGATTTCAACTCAGGCCTCTCTGACTCTAGATCTAGCACACTATCCACTGAACCCAAATTCTCATTCAGAAAGTGAGGAACTTGATGCATTTCAACAAATATTTAATGTCCAAATGCTATAAGCAGAGCCCTGTATCTGACAATAAGGAAATGCAAAAATTTTAAATAAATACATAGTCTAGACATTTTGGGACATTATGCCAAAACATAAATCAGAATTTTAAAAATCATGGAAGTAAGACAGTATTTTGTAGTTTGTAAGAAGGAACATTTGATAAAATATCTGATACCATTTTTGCAGAGAAGAGGGCGAAATGCAGACTCAGTGGTATGTGTATGGATTAGGAGCTACGTGATATTCTAATTCCATGAGTAGTCATTATGGTAGTTAGCATGTACATAGTGTTTGGTATTTTTCAATGTAGTTCACATATATTATTTAATTAATATTAATATGATGTTATACTAATATATTAATTAATTAAATCCTCCAAAAGCTTCTGTGAGGTGGGTGCTATTTTTAATCCTCATTTTAGAGATGAAGAGACTGAAACGCAAGAGATTATGTTCCTTGGCTAAGGACACATAGGTAGTAAGGGTCTGAGACATGATTGAACTTGTCTTCCTGACTCTCATGTTCTAATTACTACAAAATGTTATTACTCTAAGTGCTCCACATTATCTTCTTCAGCTGCCTTCACGGCCTTTGGACCAAATTGTTCTCATCTACCCATTCCATCAGGGGAAGTCTTCACATGTTTGGGGTAGACACTACCGTAATTCATCAATGAGTTTGAGACTTGGTTACCTTCAATCTGGTTTGGTCCATCTGCCAAAATGGTTTACCAGAGTGTGGCCACTGCCCATGTTCCAGCTTCTTAGAGCCACAGGTGAGAGTTAGGTGGAACAGGAGGACATCAAAGGTGGAAAGCAGCCCTGAAAAGGGCTTGTCAGTCATCACAGCAAATGTACTAGTCCTCCCTAAATACATCCTACACCCCTGCCAAAGATAAGTAATACACTGGATGAAAACAGAAAAATCCAAAAGGATTTTTGACAGTTTATACCATTGGGTTGAATCTTCTAGGATGAAATTCAATAGGGATAAATGTAAAATCTTATATTTGGGTACATAATTTCTATTTTCCAAGTGCAAGATGGATGAATCATAAATGGCAGATGGTCTGAGAAAAAAAAAGGCCTTAAAGTCTTAATGGACTATAAACTCAACATGAATTGAATGATATGATGTGGCAACTGCCAGGGCTAATGCAATCTTGGCCTTCATTAAGGGAAGCATAAGTTTCAAAGTTAAGGATGTGGCCCTTTCTCTGAGCTCTACTGTCATCTGATCTTAACATGAATATTATGTTTCATTCTGGATACCATGGATCCATAAGGACATTGACAAGTTGGAGAGAATGTAGAGAAGAACAAGGAAGATGGTGAAAGGCCTTGAATCCATGTTACATTGGGACTGACGGATGGACCCGGGCATTTTTTGTCTATTAAAGGGAAGACTCAATTGGGACATAATAGTCATTTTAAAGTATTTGAGCATCTGTCATATGGAAGAGAGGTTAGATTTAGTCTATTAGAACCCAGAGGGAAGCATCAGGGGCCACCAGAGTCAAAGGATGGAAGTTGCAAAGAAGCACAATTAGTCTTGTTGAAAGATTTCCATGTAATTAAAACTGTCCCAAAGCTGAATGGGTGGCCACTCCAAGGCAGACTGTCCATTAGAAAGCTTCAAGCATAGCAGGAAAGCAGATTTGTTGGGTACATTATAGAAAGGATTACTCCTTTCAGGTATAGGATAGTCTTCAAGGTCTTTTCCAACTCCAAAATTCTGTGATTCTCTGATACTGAGTGAATGAAGTCACCAATAGAGAGAGCATAGAGGGAGATTTTTGTTGTTGTTCACCCTTCTTGAACAGGACCCATGACATCAGGAGGGTGATGCCTTGACTTGCACATGAATTAGATTTAAATGAGGCAGTGCTATGCAAAGTCATCAGCCTCACCCTCTCTTCCAGAGTTATCAGAATCCAATGACAAGCCATAGACCAAGATGACTGGTAATGGCCCAAGATGCAGAGAGGGAACTTGACCTTTTTAAGCTAAGCTCTTTCTCAGGTCTCAGTTTTCATAGAGGGAGAAGTGATGAGTCTAAGCACAGAAACTTGGGCAAAATGCCCACCATGAAGTGATAGGTCAGGAGGAGAGGCCAATGAGGAGCTAGAGGCAGGAAAGCAAATAGAAAAGGACCAGTCAGAAATGTAGGAGAACCAATAGGGCTGTGCCAAAAATGAGGACTGATTAAGTAGGACAAAAGCTCAGATTTGGTGACTTTGAGAGAGGGATTTAAGTAGAATTGTGAATACAAAATTTGGATTGCTATGACGTGGATAGTGAATGAATGGGAGGTAAGGAAGCAGACACTACTTTTTAAAGGAAATGGGCAGTACTTAGATTAAGATAATAGGTCAGAAGGAGGTATGTATTGGGCAATGGAAAATTGAACATGTTTGTAAGCAGAAGCCGAGTAGCCAGTAAAGAAGGAAAAACTAAAGATGCAAAAGGAGGGTGGATGGGATTAGGACATAAAAAGTTCAAGAAGATCTCTAGTGAATAGAAGTATGCCCTTACTATTTTACCATATCTATGCATTGTGATCTGTTTCAGGAACTCATCTAATTCTCTTTTCTCTCCAATCAGTCTTCACTGTGTATAATGGTAAAACTACTTCTATTTATGCATGCAATGATGTTTCTTTTCAATGCTTCTTGATTCTGGTGCCCTTCAGAGTCTAGGTCTCATCTCTTCCATGTCTTTGTAGATGGTAATTATGAGTTGCTATGGTTAAAAAAATTTACCATATGGTGGTCAACCCTCCCATGATGACTGTCTTTGTCTTTTGCCTGATGCCAGAGATAGTCTTTCTACTTCATTGGACGTAGAATAACTGTGGCTCAGATACCATAGCCTCTGAGAAACTTTAATCAACTCCATTTCACAATGACATATTGAATGGGTTCAACTGTTCAAAATACAATTGCTTTTGTCATCATCTTGGTGATCACTACCACCATCTTACTACTTTGCTTAAGGTGCTTCACTGGCTTCCTAATATAGCAGGAATAAAATTTCACCTCTTGTGACAACTAAAACCCTTTCTAATCCCAGTCCAACATACACTCCTGGTCTGATTTCACATGACTGCCACAGCATGTTCTGCAATCAAGTCAAACTCACCTACTTGTAATGATGTTCCACCTCTCCCCTCATAACTTTGACAAAGGCTATTTCTCATGCATGGAACACAGGGGAGCCCGTACTCATCTCTTTAAATTCAATTCCCAACTCCATTTATGACTGAATTCAAGTGCTAACTCCAACAACAATTCCTGATTTCCCCAGTTGTTACTGTTATCCCCTATTTCCACCAAATTTACTGCATAATAGTTGTTTACCTGTGTACATCTGAATTTTCACTGGCCCTGAGGAAAATAAGGTGTTAGAGAGTGGAGACTATCACTTATTTGTTTTTGTATCCAAATCACCTAGCTCAATACCCAGGACAACGTAGGCATTTAATGAATGCTTCACATGAAGTGATTCATACTTGGTTTTCTCTCTTTTTCCTATGAATTCCAAACTCATAGGAGAGATCTGGGAAGCCCTCTACTCAAACTTCTTAAATAATGCAACGATCCTCTTTAGATTTAAAATGGCTCTGCTAAAAAAGTGATCCTCTATCTTATGCTTGAACTCTTTCAGTTAGAGGAAACTTCTTAGCCAATAATGAGCCATTCTCACTATTTGACTGGCTGCTTTAGTTGTGAGAAAATTCTTCACTAGACTGAGTTAAAAAATCTACCTTCTTGTAACTGTTACTTATTGTTACTAACATTACCTTCAGAGGCTACATAGGAAAAGCAAGAAGAAGAGAGAGGGTATGGTATTATGTCTATCCACAAATATATATTTAAAAATTGCCTCAAAATAGGAACAATAGCAATTGAAACTTTCAGAATTTTCAAGATTTCAAGAAAAATAAAACTAGTTTTTTCAGATTTCAATTAGGAAATGCAGAAGTATGGCTGACAGAGATGATAAATGGCTATTAATGGCAAATTTGACCTCAAAGGTTTGCATGAGACTTGGTAGGGTGAAATCTTTGACTAAAATATGGCTCTGAAAGTGATGGCCCATTTAAGAGAAGCATCATATATAAAATGTGGGATGGGGTATCACTGTGTATTAAGATATACACCTAGTAAATATATAATGCAAATGGAATACAATGCCATATTGTTTTTCTCTAATTTTTTTCTTTCCTGCAGGTATATAATATTTCACAATTTACAAAACACTTTCACATTCAATATTTTATTTGATGTATAGAGAAAAAAACATTTCAGGTTTTCAGGGTAAGCCTTCCTTTTCCCATTTCAGAAATGATCAAATGGAGAAATAATTATATTAAGTGCCTTGGCCAAAGGTATATAGCTTACAAGTACTAAACTGAGGAATAAATCCTATCTTTTCACTCCATTTGCAGGAATTTTTGAGCTGGGAAATGTTGTGAAGAAGCAAGACATTTTCAATCAGATGTAGTTATGGTGGAAACATCAGGAATGGAGACATGAAGAAGAAGATCAAGTCCTTTAATCATCAACAAGAGCAGAGTGATCCGGAATGGTAGGAATTTTGAGATTCATCAACCATCATTTATTAAGTACCTAAAATGTCCTAGGCACTCTATTAAGCTTTGGGTATACAAAATGAGGCAAAAATAGTCCCTGACCTCATGAATCTTATAATCTAATGGGGGAGACAATATACAAACAAATACATACATACAAGCTATATACAGGATTAATAGAAAATCATAACAGAAAGAAGATACTAGAGTCAAGAGTGGTTGGGAAAGACATCCAATAAAAATCAGAGTTTTTAAAGAATTTTCACTTGAAATAAAATAAGCCAGACGGTGCAGTTGAGTAGAGGGATTGTTTCAGAGATGGAAGACAACCCAAGCAAATACACACAACCAAGAAACTGAGTGTCTTGTTCATGGAATAGCAAAAAACTCACCGAAGCAAGGAGTACATGATATCAAGAATAGTATTAGAAAATTGGGAAGGTAGAAGGAGACTGGCTTATGAAGGGTTGGAATATCAAACAGAGAATTTTGTATTTGATCCTACAGGCAATAAGGAATCTCTGACATTCATTGTTTAGCACGGGTGAGAGGGTCAGACATATACTTTAGAAAAAGTCATTTTGGTGACTAAAGGAAGGATGGATTTGCCTGGGGGAGAGAATCGAGGAATCCAACATTCCTGTCTCACAATATTTTCACCAGAAGTACCTGTGTCCTATTCTGAAGAGCAGAAGCCAGACCCATCACTGGGTCTGGAAACTACCTAATAAACCTTTTAAGGCCATCTTTGATGTCTTTATTTCTTAGTGCGTAGATGAAGGGGTTCAACATGGGAGTGACCACAGCATACATTGCTGAGGCAACTGTGCTCTTCCAGGAAGAGGGGGTAGCAGAGGAGCTCAAATATATGCCAAACCCTGTGCCATAGAATAAGGAAACAACAGAGAGGTGAGAACCACAGGTAGAAAAGGCTTTATACTTACCCCAAGTGGATGGAACTTTCAAAATGGAAGAAAAGATCTGAGTATAAGAGAAAATGATCCCAGTGAGGGGGAGAATACCCAGCAGTCCAGTAGCAAAATATAACAAGACATAATTGAGGAGAGTGTCAGAACAAGACAGTTTCAGAACCTCAGCAAGATCACAAAAGAAGTGCTGAATTTCATGGTCTGTGCAGAAGGAGAGCCGTGTTACCATCAGACATTGAAGGAGGGAGTTTAGAAAGCTTATTGTCCAGGACAGCAGCACCAGCTGACCACAGAGCCAAGGGTTCATGATGGCTGCATAGTGTAGAGGGTGACAGATAGCCACAAAACGGTCATAGGCCATTGCAGTGAGGAGGAAATTGTCCAAAACAATAAAAAATATAAAAAAATACATCTGGGCAAAACAGTCAGTATAGAGGATGGCTTTGTTCTGTGTGAAGATGCTCAGCAACATCTTGGGGACTGTGGTGGATACCACACAGATATCCACAAAGGACAAATTAGAAAGAAAGAAGTACATGGGAGTGTGGAGGTGAGAGTCAGAGCCAATGGCCAACATGATGAGCAGGTTTCCAACTACTGTGACCAAATACATGCCCAAGAACATCCCAAAGAGGGGCCCTTGCTGATCTGGTTTCTCAGAAAATCCCATGAGGAGAAATTCAATGAATTGTGTTTGGTTTGCTGGTACCATGGGGTTGACTTTGCTGCCGGGAAAGAGAAATAAGAAGAGCAAGACATGTAAATACAATTATCTTTGTATACAAAATGGAAAAAACTCAGACTCTGATGAGGCTCTGACTTAGAATTTCTAAGTTCTATCCCTGTCTTTGCCACTTATTAACTTTATGATCTTAGACAACCACTACTTCCGAATTCCACCTCAAAGCAAGATGGAGGACTTTAACCACTGGGTTAGAGTCCTCTAAGTATCTTTCCAGTTCGGACAGTCTTTGAAACATGAACAACGATTTTTAGAAATGAACAACGGATGAATCTCAAATTTGCTCTAAGCATCAATGACCATCGAGCACTGGGGTAAAGAGATACCATGGACAGGGCAGAACCATTCCTGTAGACAACAGCAGAGAGAGGCCAGTCATCTAGTATGACTGAGGGCTTGGGGCATCCATTTAACTGGAATGGTAAAATCTCATAGAAATGGAAGGGACCTCATAGGGCATGCAGGAGAAAGCTATACCCTACAACATTCCTGGCATAAAAATATTCCTGGTATGTGGTTATTTGGCCTCTCCTTGAAGACCTCCATGGAAGGGACATGTCTCAGCTTCCTGAGAGAGCCTATTCCACTCTGGGTTTATTCTCACTTTCCTTTCTATTGAGCCAAAATGTAACTATTTTCTAGTTTTATAAGGCTGTCCTTTTCTCCCACATAATATCTCTTTAAATATATGAAGTTATCCTGTATTATGTAGGTTTTCTCTCCTTTAGGCCAAGTAAGTCTAGTTCCTTCAGCTAATCTACATAGGCCCTTCACCATCCTGGTTAGAAGGATTCACTTCCCTTGCATCCTTTCCAGAAAATCAATGTCTTTTCTAAGTTGTGATATCCATAACTAATCAAATGAGATCTGATTATAGTCAAAGACAGCAGGATGATCACCTGATTCTTATTGGAAATTTTATCTCCTTTAACATAGGTTAACTTTTTTTTAGGTTATTTTATCTGCCCCATCACTGCTGTCTCATAGTGAGTTTACAATCCACTGGAAATCTCCAGATTATTTTCAAATGAATAATGGTCTTGTGTGTTGGGGGATGGTGTTCTGGGAGACTTGTGTGTTTTTCCCTTTCTATATGCTGGAGCTACGCAACTTGAGGATGAGATCAACCTTCCAGTATTTGTTGAACCTGTGTTGCTAAGGCTCCCCTGTGTTAACCTAGAGCTGTATATGTGAAAGAGCACCTCTCTGACTCTCTGCTCCATTAACCTTGAAAGTGTTTTGGGAGCTCCAAGCAATGACACCTACCAGTTCTGACTCCTATTCTCTAGTCCCTTACAACTCACACATTCTACCTTCTAAAGCTCATCCCAGCTGACAGTATTTTTAAGTATTTTCCTTTCCTATATGCATATGGTTTTGGCCCAGTCTAACAATTTTGTAAGTGGAAGATGGATGCAGGTTTAAAGGAATGTATTCAGTGTAGGAAGGCATTTCTGGAGAGAATGGAGTCAGGTCTGAGATTTTAGGGTAGAGTTAACATCTTCAGGCAATTTCAGGGCTACCTGGTGTGTCATTTATATTGACAAAGAAAGTCAAGAACAGTCTGAATAAAACAGAAAAAACTTCCAGAAGGCTAATCCTTCTGAGAATTCTAGAAGCACTGAACCTCAGAATTGACTCTAGAAGTCATTGAGTCCAACCCCTAGCTAAATAAGAATTTTTCCTACATGACCTATAGAAAATGTGATGTAGGTATGAAAAACACAAACTGAGCTCTTCCTACATGGTTAGTAATGCAGTATGCATTAATGAAAAACTTACTGTGACACTGAGCTAAATGCTAGGGATACAAAAATAAGAAATAAGAGGGGTGAGGCAGAGAGAGGGAAGGTACCTGTATAATGGCATGATGACAGAGCCTGGACACTCAGAGACACAGGAAGGAGGAGAACAAAGAAGGACAAATCTGAGCTCATTACCCAAATAGGAGACTCTCTGAAGGAAGTCACCAGTGGGAATAGGTAGGTGTCTTGTGGGAAAGATGTTGAAGGGTGAGGAGGTAGTGGGCATTGTGTCATGACTTTGACATTCACAGAGACAGAAATAACAGAAAGGGTGATGAAAGGTTATCTTACAGATAAGAAACAATTATCCAGCTCTTGCTTGAAGACCTCCCATGAGCATGAATCCATTACCTCTTGATAGAGACCATTTCACGTTTGGTAAGCTTTAATTATAAGAAGTTTGTTTGCTATTTGTTTTCTGAGATGAAGTCTAAATTATATTTTGGCCACATCTTTTCTTGGCTAAGGTCAACATCCCATTCCCCTCTTAGCCCTTCAAATACTTAAAGATAGCTACCAGTCCAAAAGAGGTAGGATCAGAGCTCATATCTCTTATAGGTAGATACCTTGAAACCCCAAAGAGAAAATACTAAGAGAGATTAGGAAAAGAAATTTCTTCCTTATTTTGCGGGTCATATTGGTGGTAGTAGCAAGGCTAGACCCTGTTGGAGATGATGGCTAGTAAGAGAGAATTCCCTAGAAAGATTACCATGTCCAGGTAAAAGGACTTCTGTGTTGATTCATGCTTAGCTTTTCCTCCACCAAGATCCTCAAGTCTTTCTCATATGTCTATGATATACTCTGGGTTTATTTTCTTACCCCACACACAGACTAGCAAACTGGGTCCCTAGAAGAAAACAACTATCTTTTCCCTCAAGGTTCTAAGTGGTAGACCTGAGGTATTTGGGTATGGTTCTCTAATACATATAAACTTAGAAGCTTCAACCAACATGATTCATCTACTGGTTTTGAGTTTATGTGTTCCCTTGTGCTATCCCATCATATTCTCTTTGTGTGCCCAGTGCCATCTCCCAAACTTTTCTCTTAAGGTCTAGCTTCCAAGTGATCGGAAGCCTATACATAGAACCATTCCAACTAGGAGGATTCAGGAAAAAAATTCCTCATTCTTTCCTTCTTTCCTTTTTCCCCATGCCAAAAGAAGTACAGAGGGATTCCCACTCTGACTTTCCAATAACTAATTCCCAACCCTATCATATACATGAGAAAGAACTGAGTTAAACTTGAATTATAGTAAAGTTGCAATGTTTAAGTGATCTTAATCATTATATCTGTATTATTTGTGCTAATTTATTTTACTTTGAAATGATACTTTTAAATATCCATGAAAATCAGAAAACTGAGAAACTGTGATTTTTTTGTAAATTCTTGCTCTAATTGAGTAAAAATAAAATTAAACTGGGTCCAAAAAACCCAGACAGACAGAATTGGTTTCCAGAAAGGTGAGTTTACTAAGGTTATGTAGTATGAACAGTTGGTATAAAATAATGAACTTCTTTAAGATAAAAATAGTAGTGATATTCTCTCCCACAAGTATAGAGGGGAAAGTGGGATCAGATTTAGAGAATACTTGTTACGAAGAGGGAGTATAGCTTGTGGAAGTCTTTTTCCCCTAGAGCTCCTTTTTTCTCCTCCTTGGAACCTTATGAAATTCCTCCTAGGTATACTGTAATATCTGCCTCTGCTTCTTATAATGTCCCAATATTGCAATTATTAGGAAGTTTTTCCTTCTATTAAGTCTAAATATTGTTTGTTTGCAATTTCCATGCATTATCCCTAGTCTTCCTCTCTGAGGTCAAGCAAAATACTTCTAATATTTCTCATGACAACCCTTTCAATACTTGGAAACTGTTATCTTCACCTGCACCCTTCCCAACATGATATTCGTATCAAATCTTACCTGTTCCTTAAAACCTTTCTAACTTTTATTTGATCTCTTCTTTCTCTGTCTCTCTCCCCAGCCTTGCCAACACCCTTGGAAGAAGATAAATGCAGTAACCAACTGACAATGGATCAGAATCTCTAGTTCACAATATAGTTGCATTGTATACTGCCAAACAACCTGGTATCAAACACTTCCTTGATCTTACTCATAGTAGAAGTCAAGAAATACAGGCCACTTTTGATAAGTGGATTTTTGTGTCTGTGTTGTAAGTATTCTCAGTAAAAGTCTGAGCATGCAGAGTAATGGGGATAAGAATAGAAGGTGGTAAGGATGAAGAGATAAGAGAGGGAGTGAAATAAATATAATGGAATCAGAAATAATCGAATTAGAATTCATCTCATTTCATCTATGCCTTATCAGAAGTAGAAAGAGAGAAGGAAAAAAGATCAGCAGGACAAGGAGGATAAGAGATGATAAACACATAAAATTGTGTTTTACCTTCAGAGGGTAGGTAGAGCACAAATGAAGTGATGTGAGAATGAAAGAAATAACTGCTTTTCCTGAACTTAAGAAAACCTGAGGAATGTTCATAAATATTGCAGTGATGACAAAACCAGTTGTCTTAATGACACAAGTAGGAATGGAACCCAAGCCTTTGGACTCCTAGCCTTCTTTCTGCACCGCAATTAAGTCGAGATTCCATAGTAATACATAAAATAAAGGACATTTTATTTTCCTTATCTCCAGGGCAACTGGCATTTCCTGCTCCTTTCCCCCTGCATCAGACTTGGTTCTACCTGTTTTTTCCAACCATATGTAGAGTCTGTGCTTGTTTCCTCATCATATATTTCTTCCTGAAAATCTCCCTAGGAATTCCAACCTGTCTTCTGTAAACTCCCCATTTTCATGTCTACTTTTATATCATGGGAAATGGTTTCTGCTTACTCAATAGCTTCATTTGGGGTAGTCAGTCTTTCCATCCCAGCCCTCAGGCAAACTCCCTGACCCTGTGAGCTGTCCACTGAGTGATAAGCTCAGTTTACAGCGCCAGTCACAGGTCTGTAGAATCATATGATATAGGAGGCACCACCATAGCCCAGTACCCTGTGTCTGTGAGTAGCGATATAACCTCTCTCTTTTTAATAGGTTTCCCTTTGGTGTAGCTGAGACTTAACTTCCTACTAAAGTTTATCCCTAGTGTTTGGACTATACTTGACTCAGATGGGCTGGGCCAAAATGAACTCATAGTTCTGCTGTTATGACAAAATAAAAATTTATCTTTCTGAAATGATTCAAGGTCACCCAGAAAATCCATAAAGATAATTACACTTGATTCTCACAAATACACCATGAAGTCAATAGGAAAATTTTTATCCCCATTTTATGCCTCAAGGTTCAAGAGGGAAAGTGATTGGACCAAGATCCTATTTCTAGTTAAGGGGAATGATGGAACCTGAACTCAACTCAGGGTATAAATGTTGTTGTATTCTTCTTTGATTTTCCTTCAAACGTGGCCCTAGGCTGAACTGTGCTTTTAAGTAGACTTTGGAGTGGGCCAGATTTTCTTTCTCTATCAACAGGATTAGGCTATGATGTGATCTATGCTGGGTTTGGGAGAATCTCTTCAGTTCCTGAGCAACAACTGTCTACTTCTCTTTCCCTTTACTTCCCACCTCATCCTTTGCTCTCTCGCTTCCCAACACTTCCCATCTCTGATCACTTACTGAACATCACCAAGGGGAAAGGTTTAGCTGAGTATATCTGTTGGAAGGGAAGATGAAAATGGCAGAAACTCTAGATCCTAGAAAAGGTGGAGAGTTTGAGGCAATTGGACTGCAGTCTCTGGCAGGCACAAGCAGACTTCCTCTTGGCATGAGATGGCTGATATTTGGTCCTGTGGAGGAACAGAAAGAATATTTGAAATGTTTGGTGCCTAAAAGGTTCAATCCCCTAAACTCCTCATTAGAAAAATTATATAATTTTATTTCCATTCCCTGTGTAACTGAACTCTCTATGGGGCAGGAAATTGTCAGAAATCTTCATAACAATGAGAGCTGTCTAGCATTGTCTGGGATGTTACAAAAAACTCTGGAGATTTTGAGCAGGAAGAAACTTCAGGGGCTCTTTAGTCCAGTCTGGATCACTCAACAAGGAATTTGCTGCTTCCAGGATACAAATCAGACCTCCTTGTGGATTTGCCTCATTGTTCCTTGTTTCATCTTCTGGGACCAAACAGAATAAATCTAGTTAGTCTTCCACATGAGAGAATTTCAAGCCCATGAAGACAGTTGTCGTGTCCAACTAAAATCTTCTATTCTCCAGGACTAACATCTCTAGTTTGTGTATTGATCTTCATAAATATTATCTTTGTCATTTGCCTTCCCAGATCCAGTTTAAGACCAGACATTTATTTCTATTCAATATAATCTAATTAGTTTTGGCTCAATATTTCAGCTGTTCAAGATATTTTTATTTTTTAAAATTCTTTTAAAATTTTATTTTAGTTTCAAACACCAGAACACCAGTACATAATAGAAGAAGATCCAAAAGCATATCACAAACTTAAATATTGGAACTTACATACAAGTTACAAAGAAAAAAACAGCATGTGCATAACAGAACATTAGAGAGGATTCAAATTATGTAACAATAAGTTTTCATTTCAAGAAAGCCTGTATGATAAATAATATTTGTGTTGAAAAAATTGTCCATCTTTTCTTTGATTCCTTGTGAGTTCTTTTTTTCTCTGCTGTGCACTTTATTACTTTGTTCTCCCACCCTCAAAGGCTACAACATAATTTAGATATGTTTCTCCATAGTTATAGATATATGTATACACATATAGACATATACTTACCCAAACATATTCTACTCCTGATTTTTGTTTTTTATGGTTGGGTATATCTCTCGTTTCCTATCCCTCCTGCATCCTGTAATTAACTGCTACCCACTACTTTGCCCTCCTATTACTTGCCTACTCCCCTCCCAGGATCCTTCCCCTATCTTCCCATTCCCATAAATCTAAACACCCTTTTATAACCCCTTTTACTTATTCCCTCCCAAATCCCTCTAAAAATCCCTCCCTTGTCCTCTCCCCCCTCCCAATGCTCCTACTGTTTTATTTCTTCTGAATTTAGAAGACTTTTATACTCTTCTAAACATATGTATTGTTCCCTCTTAAACCCATTCCCAATGAAAGTAGATTACCATAACTACCAGTCCTCCTCCCCCATCTAATTTTTCTGTATTGATTCTTCCTTTTGCACCTTATTTGTATAAAATAAATGTTTTTTTTAGCTTTTCCCAAATGGTTTATTTTTAAAATTTATACCCTACTCAGGTTTTCCACAATCTTACTTATGAGCTACCACATTTTACATTATATGTATACATTATATGTAATATATATGTATATATATATCCTTTGAAGATGATTGCTGGTCATCCCATAATAGCTTTTCTATGGTTGAATTCTTTCTCCTTTACCTGTGCATTTTTTATGGTAGTAGCTTGATATTTATAATCACCTTTCCTTATCAGCAGAGGTTCCCTCAATCTTCCTGGGCTCAAATACCCAACTCCCTTCACTATCCCGAGGGTAGAGATTCCTGGGGCTGGGGCTGAGGCAGACTCTCAAACCAACTAACCTCAGGGCTTGTCACTTATTGCTAAAATGGACCCTAGCCTGGAAGTGTTTGCTTTTCATAGGGACCAAACCTGGTCCCAGGATTTTTCTTCTGATCTCAAATTGTTCCAGGAAGACCCTGGTTGTGCCCATATTCTTATTTATCTCCACCTTCACTTTCTTCACCCTAAGGTGCTATTTCAGCTCTTTTGTGGGGGAAAATCTTGAGAGCTTTGAATTTTCTGACCTACTCTGCCATCTACCCGGAATCCTCTCCCATTAAGAACTTTTTAAAACAAATACTTAAATGTTTCATCAAAAACTCAGCATCATCTCAAACTTGCTTGGTAACTGTTTAAATCAACTCATTTCAATTCATAAAGTAGTAATTTTTGGTCATTCCACATCCTCATTGGAAGGAGTATGGTTATAGTGGATAGAATGCTGGATTTTGATTAAAAAGATTTCAGTTTGAGTATAGCCTTTGATTTTTACTAGCTTTGTATTTTGGGCCAGTCTATCAGAGTGCCAGTTTCTGAATCTATAAAATGTTGATAATAAACTCTGCATTATATCGTTTATGTGAAGACCAAATAAATCTATGTATACCTGTTTTATTGTTTTATTGTTATTGTTTATTATTGTTATTTTTACTATTATTATATGAGACTCCCAGTCGCCAAAATGAAAGGCACTTGGTTCAATTCTGGGGACCAAACCCCCAAATATCACTTTTTTTGGCTTATTATGCCCTAGTCTGAGTTTATTTCCAAGAAAAATTCAAAATAAAATTTAGATGTAGTTTATTTCTGGAATTTCCCAAATGTGGCCTCAAGGTCCCATACAAACTCTCAAGGTAATAAATTCCAAGGTAGTATGGAGAAATCTTTATTTCAAAGCACAGAATATGTAGAAGATGCAAGGACTTACTGGACCCTATAAAAAGGCACTGAAAAAATATGAGATATTCATAAACAGATTTAGAAAATACATTAAAACTCATACAGTAGTCAGAAGCTTTGCTTGGAAGGCAGCTTGGAGATACCATTGGGGAACAACCCTGTGACATTCTCCTGGGTTGCTCTTTTCCACAAAAAAGTCCTACATAATTCCTTCTGATTTGGACACTTTCAGGGAGGGAAAAATACTTTGCACATTACTGATCAAGCAATAACATTTTCACTGGTCCTATATAGTTTGAATAGTTCACTATAATGGAGAGGGTTGTGGTGGCAAGATCCAAAGCCCTTAATTCCATTCTCCCTAGGTAACTTTACTCCTTTAGCTACGGGGGTCATTTGGGCAATCTTCTATCCCCCAAACTGGATTCCATTCAGAAACTATGGAGGCAATCTTCTTTTTCCCCTTGAACTTGGGAACTCTCAAGCTCAACCTTATCCTTGAACTATCCCTGGCCTGGAAAATCTGCCCTCTTTGACTAGAAATTAAGATTCTAGAACCACATTGCCTAGGAACCCAAACTCCCTTGTCCGCTTCACTAGAGGTTTGGTTTAACAGGTATTGTCCATGAATTATCTTTCTGATCATTCTGGCAACTATATATCTGTTTCCACCACATGCTTTTGGGAACTTCATCAATACTCTGGGTGCTTCCATTTCTTGGACTGGGTAAGGTTAATCTTCAGAACTCTACTTTCTGTTCTGTGCTGAGAAATCTGAGGGCATGTAATTACTATGACTGTAAGAGAGCCATTTCCAGTTGCCAAGGGGGTTGAGGCAAAGCTATACTCAGGTCCAAGTTTAATTTATCCAAGATCCAGGCTTGCTCAGATATTTGTTCAACTTCTGAAGAAGGGAAAGATAAAATGGGCAAAAGGCAAAAAAAAGAGAAAATACTACTCTTTTCATTCTTCAGTACAAAGGATTAGATTCTATGTCTCCAATTTGTTACCTTGAATCTCAGCAAGCCATGATTCTTGGGGGCCACTCCAGTTAAAAATTAGTCAGAAATTCCTGTGTCATCTCAATTAGGTCCCAGTAGGTACACACTTTGATGGAGAGGTGCTCCTCAGGTACCTCTAAACAAAGGTTGATATTCTATAATCCTATTAATTGGACTGGAGATCTCATCAAATGGATGAGATTCAGAGGGAGTCCTGATCAGTTAGTTACCTTTACATTATTTTGTTCTTTTACCTATTCATTTTCAATCATTTTTATTCATA
Organism: Notamacropus eugenii; assembly: GCF_028372415.1. NCBI lineage: Eukaryota > Metazoa > Chordata > Mammalia > Diprotodontia > Macropodidae > Notamacropus > Notamacropus eugenii. Next base: position 56,663,706 of record NC_092875.1, on the reverse strand, counting down.
TATCATAGTAGTTAGTTCTTTCACTTTGCATTATGTCATATAAGTCTTTCTATATTTCTTTGTATTCTTCATATTTGCCTATTGTAATTTCATTATTATGTTACACTTAGCATAAAGTGGAAATGAACTTTGATTTGTTTCATATTTTAAGAATTATTTTCAATGTTTTCTGCTGCTATATGACATTCATTTCCAAACATATTTCCTCCCCTCCCATACAAATACCTTCTTATCCTCTTAAACTTTATAATGGAAAGAGGAAAAATACTAATTCCAGCAAACACCCAAGCATATCAATTGTGATAAAAAAGCATATGCTGTATTCTCTGGAAAGGAATGAAGTTCATTTTCAAACACAAGTGCTTCATCAGCCACCACCACACCATCCATACGTGGAACCATTAACAACAAATGGAGAAGTTCTGAATGCAGTGAATAAATTCACCTACCTTGGTAGTGTACTTTTCAAGGATGTACGTATTGACAACAAGGTTGATGCATGCATTACCAGAGCTAGCTCAGTGATTGGAAAGTTCCAAAGAAAAGTGTGGTAGAGAAGAGGTATTAGATGGACTACCAAACTGAAGGTCTACAGAGCTATTGTGCTGACCTCACTGTTGTATGCCTGTGAAACGTGGACAGTCTACCAGTTCCATGCTAGAAAACTGAATTGCTTCCATTTGAACTATCTTAGGAAGATTCTGAAGATTACCTGGCAGAATAAGGTACCAGACACTGAGGTCCTTGCTGGAACTGAACTGCCAAGCATTCAAACTATGTTTCAGAGAGTGTAACTCTGATGGGCTGGCCACATTGTTGGAATGCAAAATGTATGCTTGCCAAAAAGGCTATTTTATGGAAAACTTGCATGGGGAAGGCAATCACATGGTGGTCAGAAGAAGCGATACAAGGACACTCTCAAGGTCTCTCTCAAGAACATTAGATTTGATTGTGCGACATGTGAGACACTGGCACAGGAACAGTCAGCATGGCGTGCTCAGATCAGAAAGGCTGCTGTGCTCTGTAAGCAAAACAGAACTGAGACAGCACAAAGGAAACACAGGATGCACAAGTTTGGAGTATCCACCTCAAATGTTCACATGAACTATCTGTGCCCAGTCTGTGGTAGAGCATTCCGAGCTCCTATTGGTCTGATCAGCCACAGTCAGACACACTGAAACTTGAGTTTATCATGGTGATGGCATTTTGATCCTCTTCAAGAAGGACTGACAACAATCCTTATTGATATATTTAATTTTCTTTGGTATACATTTCCACCAGCAAGTTCTCTTATTCTTTTTTTTTTTTTTAAACCAAAAGCAGTAGAGGGAAGGAAGGAGGTGATGGAGAAGAGCTGGAGAAAAAGCACCCATCACTTTATGTACTAATAGCTCCAATCCATTTAAATGTTGACCAGTTAAATTTAGACCTTAAAATACAGGATGTAGGTACAATTTAATCTTGGTGGTTGAACCATTTACCTAAGATGAAGGTCCTTCAGAATAAAATGAATACAGAAACAACTTAATGTACTTCATCTTGCTTTTCATAACTGTTATGAGTTTAAAAGGATTCCGATTTTTGCAAAATTCTCCCACAGGTCAGTGTAACTGTCCTCCCTCACCCCACACCATATGACACCCACTCCCACCCTTGCATTGTTTATCCAATTAAGTCAATAAAGAAAGCTTTTAGTGTCACAGCTAGGTTATGACTGAACAACTGGCTTTTCACACACATGGACACACACACACACACACACACACACACACACACTTCTTTCCTAGGAGTCAATGTTGGTACAGGAAATAGAGTATTTCTATTTTGTTGTTGCAAGTATGTACAACAGGCAGCACTGCTGGATCAAGTAAACATGTGCACAGGGGAAGATGAAGAGTGGGCTCATAGAAAGCAATCAAATGGAAATCAAAAGGACTTTTCCTTTCAGAATTCCCCTATCTTTATTTGTAGAGGTTATTCAATGATTTCTTTAATTACATGGCATACTTCTGAGTCCATTCCCGTGCTATTCTGTTGTACTTTTCTCCATCTGTTCTGTAGATCTGTGCAGTCTCAGACACTAAAGGATCATCTGGATTGGGATCACACAACAGAGAACAGATGGGCAAGAACACAAGTGAAATAGTAAGTGCTGGTGACCTCCGTGATGGTAGGGTATAAAGACAAATGCTGCCGTTACTGTTAATATCTGGGTGGTAAATTCTTGTAAATGCAACCTCAAGGGATATTCTGTTGAGAAATGAATTGTCAAGAAAATACTCTACCCTAATAGGGACTATCATTTGGCCCCATTATTGTACCTTGCCAATGGAACGTGTCATCTCCAGCAGGACCTAGCGAACACTGCGCTGGGGGGTCACGTGCCAGCTCATTCAACTCCTTGTGGATTCTCTTCAGAGCCATCGTGTGAGATGAGGACAGGGATGGGGGAGAGGGACGGGGAAGACAGGAGGGGAAGGAAGGAGGGAGCTAGGCTGCATCTGTGGCGGGGAGAGGAGTGAAAGGTTTAAGGGGGTGTTAGGGAAGGCGGGGAGCGGCACTGGCCCGGAGGAGAGAGGCCGGTGGCAGCAGGGTAGGGGGACCAGGGAAGGGGATTAGGGAGGAGGAGGGATGAAGGGAAATGTGATGCCTGGGCTGGGAGGCAGGGACACAGAGTAATAAGGAGGGGAAGAAGAGGGGGCGGGGTACATCCCTCCCGCGGATCCCTGGACTCTGCTCCAGGGAGCTGCCACTGCTAGGACCTCATAACACTGCGCTGCCTCCTTCTCCACCACCGCCTGCTCCACATTCAAGTTTTCTTATTCAAAGGGCATGGACATTTTAATCGCTTTTTATTGTAATTCCAAATTGCTTTCCCATCTGATTGGACACACTCACAGTTCCACCAAGAGGATATTAGCAACCCTCTCTTCTTATAGCTCCCATTAACTATTTAGATCTTTTAGTATCTTTGACAATTTATTGAGAGTGAGGTGAAATCTCAGAGTTATTTTGGTCTGTGTTTTTACTAGTAGTAGTAATTTGTAGGAGTTTTTCCTGTGTTGAGAAATTGCAATTCCTTTTTTGAGAACTATTGTTTTAATACATTCAAGTAAATTTCCCATATATGTATATATGTGTATATATATATATATATATATATATATATATATATATATATATATATATATATATATAATGTATGTGTCAAAACTTTAGTATTTATTGAAAAGATTTTCTCCAGTTTACTGTTTTCTTTCTTATATTGGTCGCCTTGATTTTGTTCATTCAAAATCATCTCAGTTTAATACAATCAAAGTTATTTCTCTTATCTTCTTGTGGTTCTGTTTATCCCTCATTTAGTTAAAGAATTCTCTTCATAGTCATAGGTTTGAATGCTATGTTGTCTTCTAATTTCTCCTTCTGTTGCTTTCCACTCTTTAATGGTATGATCTTTTCTATTCAGGTTGAATATATATTTTAAGCTTAATATTGTATATAGTGGAAGACATTGGTCCAGGTCTAATTTCTGTCAAAGTTTTACAGCTTTTGTCATCAAAAGTGAATGTGATATTTCCCCAAATGGACTATATTCTTTTGATTATTGAACACTGAGCTATTTAATTTGGTTTATTTTGAGTCTTATTTATTTATAACACAGTTCTGCTTTTACATTTTCATATGAAAAGTACCACATAATTTTGATGATATTGCTTAATAATGTAATTTGGAGTGTGAAAAAGCCATTCCCTCTTCACATCTGCTTTTCTTCTTATTTCCTTTGAGATAACAGTCCTTTTGTTCATTCAAAACAAGCTTTGTTATTGTTGTATGTCTCTATAAAGTTCCACCTTTGTAGTTTGATTGCTATAGCATTAAATATGTAAATAAATTTGAGTAGCATTAGCATGTTTTGGCTTACTCCAACCATAAGCCATCCATATTTCTCCAAACGTTAGTCGTTCTTTACATTTAAAGTGTTTTGCAATGTCCTAAGAGTGGTTTGATATATCTGCTTCTAGATATTTTGCTAATTTTGGACTGAAGTTGAATAGGATTGATCCTTCTATCATCTTCTTTAGATTTTCTTATTGGTATATATTTTATATATAATATATAGATACATAGAATGCTAGGAATTTTCATCAATTTACTTTGTATCTTTACATGTTGTGAAAGCTATTGTCTCTTTTTTCACCAATTCTCTAAGGTTTTCTAAATAAACTATTATTTTCACAGTGTGATAATTTTGTTTTCTTTGTCAGTGTTTCTATCTTCATTTTTTTCTCTTGCCTTACTGCTATTGTAGTAGTAGAAGAATAGCAAATGCTAATGAAAAGTATTTGGGAAGCCTGGAGTGTTTCACCACTGAAAATCATGCTAGATTTTAGACATGTATATCTTATTTTAATTTTTTAAAAATATGTTATTATTCCCTCAATTGCATGTTAAAATAATTTTTTTAACTTTTGGCATTTTTTTCCAAAAAATATTATGAGTTTCAAATTTTATCCCTTTCTCTCTCCTTCTTCTCAACTCTGCTTGAGATGGTATGCAATCAGATATATGTTATACATGTGGAGTCACATAAAACATTTCCATACTAATCATTTTGTATAAGAAGACTCAGATGAAAGGGAGTGAGAGGCAACTATAGAAAGAGAGAGAGAGAGAGAAACTATTGAGACTATTCAGGACCCACAAGGAAACATATTGCTTGATCAGTAACCGCCAAGTATGTTTCACTTTCAGAGGTCTGTAGAATCATAGAAGTCAATTGATTAAAGGGAAAAGGATATGAATAGGCAAGAAGAAATTAAAGCTATCTATATTCATATGAAAAAATGCTTTAAATCACTACTGATTAAATAAATGCAAAAGGATGAAACTCTGAAACCTCACATATGTAAGATTGACTAATATGACAGAAAAGGAAAAGATAAAAGCTGTAGAAGATGTGGGAAAATTAAAATGTGACTAATATGATAATATTTTTCATGAGTACACATGTATAACCAAAAAAAATATCTTGACCAGTTATAATACTGAACCAAATCTACTTAGATGAAATTTAATGGGAATAAACGTCTGGTCTTAGACATCTGGTTGGGATGGGAAAGCCAATGATAAAGTTAATATATATGAGCATCAATTAAAGGAAGTTGAGATGTTTGTATTAGATGAGAGAAGACTTTAGTTGGACATGACAGCTATTTTCACAGGCTTAAAATTATCTCATGTGGAAGTGATTGGGCTTGTGCTGCTTGGCCCCAGAAGACGCAGTGAGGAAAAAAATGAGGCAAATCCAAGAGGAGACCAATTTTGGCTTGGCAGAAACTAGAATTTTCTTGCAATTAAAACAGCACAACAGCAGAATGGGATGCCATGAGAAGCAGTGGATTCTTTGTTGGGACCATAGCAGATGATTCAGATTGGACTGAAGACCCTCTGAAATACTCTCCTGCTCAAGATCTCCAGGGTTTGGTAACTTTATATGTAATGTTGGATGGCTCTCATTGTTAGGAAGACTTCTGCTATAGATTCCTGCCCCATAGGAAATTCAGCTGTTCAGGGGCAGGAAATATAATTATATGGTTTTTTTTAATGAAGAGTTTGGGGGATTGAACCTCTTAGGCACTAGAATTTTCAAATATTCTTCCTGTTCCTCCACAAGCCAGGAGGGAGTCTGCTTGTGCCTCCCAGAAATATCAGCCCAACTGCCTGAAACTTCACTTTTTCTGAGACCCAGACTATCTTCCTTGCTTTCCATCCCAACAGATAGAGTCAGCCAAGCCTGGTCCATTGGTTAGGTTCCATAATTGATTGGAGGTAGGATGTGTGTTGGGAAGGGAGAGAATAACAGAAGTGGAAAGTAAGGGAAAACAGAAGCAGCTTGTTGTTGTTAATGAAGTCAAGGAGATTCTCCCAAACCTGGCGCTGATGAAATCATAGCCTAATTCAGTCTACAGAGCAACAGAAGCAGAGTCTACTTGAAAGCTCAGAGTTCAACCCAGAACCAAGTCTGGAGGAAAAGCAAAGGAAAGGAACATAAGTCCTATACTCTGAGTCATGTTCTGGTTCTCTTCATGCCAATAAGACTTTGGTCTAATTATTTTCATTCTTGGACTCTGAGCCATAAAATGGGGATCAAAAATTTCTTATTGACTTCATGATTGTTTTTTGTGAGAGTCAAATGAGATCATCTTTATGGAATTTTTTGATGACCTTAAATTATCTCAGAAAGATACATTTTTATTTTTGTCATAATAGCAGAGATAGGAGTCTGATTTAGCTGAATCCATCTCAGCCAACTGTAATCCAAACACTGGGGACAATCTTTAGCCAGAGGTAAGTCTCAGATGCTCTTATGGGACCCCTAGTAAGGACAGAGGGCTATGACCCTAATCCCAGATAAAAAGTACTGGGTTATGAGCTATGTAACACCCTTTTCATACAAACTGTAGATGACTCCTTTGATTCAATTTTTTTTTTACTTTTTGGTATTCCCTTACTTTCCCCACTACTTAATAGTATTTTATTTTTCCAATTACATGTAAAGATAGTTTTCACCATTCGCTTTTGTAAGATTTTGAGTTCCAAATTATTTTCTGCCTTCCTCCCTTCCCTCCCCTCTCTCCCAAATGGCAAGCAATCTGATATAGGATATACATGTACAAACATGTTAAACATATTTCTACATTAGTCTTGTTGAGAAAGAAGAATCAGACCAAAAGGGAAAAGCAATGAGAAAGAAAAAATGAAAAAAATGAAAATATAATGCTTTGAACTGCATTCAGACTCCATAGTTCTTTCTCTGAATGTAGATAGCAATTTCCATCATGAGTCTTTTGAAATTATCTTAGATCATTGTGTTGCTGAGAAGAGTTGTTTATCAAAGTTGATCATCAGACAATGTTGCTGTTACTGTGTACAGTGCTCTCATGCTTCTGCTCACGTCAGCATCAATTCATGTAAGTTCAAGTTTTCTCAAAATTCTCCTCCTCATCATTTCTTATAACACAATAGTATTCCATTACATTCACAAACCACAACTTGTTCAGCCTTTTCTCAATTGATTGGCATCTCCTCAGTTTCCAATTCTTTGCCACTGCAAAAACAGTTGCTATAAATACTTTTGTACATGTATATCCTTTCCCCTTTTCTATGGTAGATACAGACTTAGTAATGGTATCACTGGATCAAAGGATATGCACAGTTTTCTAGACTTTTGCGTGCAGTTCCAAATTGCTCTCCAGAATGGTTGGATCAGTTCACATCTCCACCAAAAGGGCATTTGTGTTTTAATTTTCCCACATCTTCTCCAATTTTTTTCATTTTCCTTTTCTGTCATATTGGTCAATCTTATATGTGTGGGGTGGTATATCAGAGTTGTTTTATTTTGCATTTCTTTAATCAATAGTGATTTAGAGCATTTTTTCATAAGACTGTAGATAGCTTTAATTTCTTCTTGCCTGTCATATCCTTTGACCATTAATCAATTCACTTCTATGATTGTACAGACCTCTGAAAAGCACTGTTGGCTATCACTCAGGGCATAAGTCACATGGTCAGGGAGTTTAAGTGAGAGTAGAATAGGTGATAGAAGGGTTTCCTATCCTAATAACAACTGACAAGTGGGCTGAAACCATTTCCTATGATCTGAAGGTAGTCAAAAACATAGGGAGCTTTCAGAGAATGGGCTGGTATTCCTAGGGAGATTGGCAGGAAGAAATAAATGATAAGGGAACCAGCAGAGACCCTATAGTATTTGGAGTATAGGCCATCAATATACCAAGATATGTGGTTTTTTCTTTTATAGACTTTATTGTATGATACATGAAAGATCACCACAATGTATGTACATTTTACTTAGATTTTCTTTAATTCAGCAAGAGCAGTTGTGTCTTTGACTCACATATCACTTCCTATTGTCTTCTCCTTATTATCCTAATGTAATTTTTATTGATTTTGTCATCTGTCATCTACTTTGTCCACTTGGTCTTTTGTCCTTCTCTCTGTTTCTGAAAGACATTAGACCAGAGGATCTGAAATTCTGATTTGTTCTTTTCTGCTTCCATTATATTCCTCTCTCCCACTCTCCTTCTTTTCTACCTTCTATTCCTATCCCTATTGCTCTGCACACTCAGCCTTTTGCTGAGGATACCAGCACAGACATCAACTTATGAAAAGTAGCTAGTATTTCTTGATTTCTACTATGAGGAACTATTCCTGTCCAGGAAGGGTTTGCCAAGTTGTTTGGTCCTATATAACACAATGATAACGTGAATCAGAGATATTGATTAATTGGGAGTTAGTTGCTGCATTTATCTGCTTCCAAGGAGGTGGTGAGGATTGAGCTAGGGGAAGAGAGACTGAGAAAGAAACCAAAAAGGGGTAGAAGAGTGTTGAGGAATAGGGATGATTGGATATGTGATATCATGCTAGGAGGAGACAACTGTTTTCAAGTATTTCAAGAACTGCTTTCAAAAAGAATAGGTACTTTTTGCTCAGAGAGCAGAACTAGGAATAATGCATGAAAGTTGCAAAAAAAAACCCCAACACGTTCCTACTAATTACAACATTGGGACTTTATAAGAAGCACAAGGCAGACAATACACCATGCCTAGGAGGAATTTCATGAGGGTTCCAGGAAGAGGAGAAAAGCACCATGAGGAAAAGAATTTCCACAAGCTGTGCCACCCCATTGCAGCAAGTACTCTCTAAATTTGATCCCACTCTCCCTTACATGATCTCTGTACTTGTGGAAGAGTATATCACTGCTTTTTTTTCTTTGGAGGAGTGGATTATTTTACACAAGTGTTCATACTATTCAACCTTAGTAAACACCTCTTTCTAAAAAGCAGTAAAGTCTTTCTAATTGTTATCAACTCAAAACTAATAGAGGAATCATATTGGTGGAGGGTTATAAGTATAAGTTTATAAATATTAGAGAACCATCCTCAAACACCTCAGGGCTACCCCTAGGACTTTGAAGGGAAAGATAGTTGTTGTCTTCTAGGGACCCAATTTGCTGATCTGAGTGTGGATTAGGAGAATAACCCCAAAGTATATCCTACACATGAACAAGACTCTAGGATCATAGTGAGGGACAAGACAAATATGAATCAACACAGACCTCTTTTAACCTGGACATAATAATTCTTCTAGGGAATTCTTCTCTCTTACAGGCCATCAACTTCTACAGGGTGTAGTATTGCTACTACCACCAACACCACCACCGAAATGAGGGAGAAACTCCATTTTTCCTCTCTCCAAGTATCCTCTATTTGAGGTTTCAAGGTATCTGCCCATAATAGATACCTCTCCTGGAGTAGTAGCTATCTTTAAGTATTTGAAGGGCTAGCAAGAGGAATTAAATGTTGTCCTTAGTCTAGAGAGGACCTGGCAAAAAGGCAAATTTGAATTTGATCTCAGAAAACAAACCAGTAAACAAAATTCTTAACAAATAAAGCTTTCCAAATGTGGAATGGGCCCTATCAGGAGGTGGTGGATTTCTGCTCGTGGGAGTTATTCAAATAACAGCAGGATAATGCATTCTCATCTGTAAAATGAGCTATCTTCACCATTCCTGTTGTATTTATGACTCTGTAGTCTTCAAACTCATGACTCAGTACTTGGAAACTTCTCACTGTCAAATATCATTCTCCCATGCCACTCTCCTTTTCCCACTGATGAATTTATTCAAGGAATTCTTCATTTTGGGAAAGAGCTCAAATTTGTCCTTCTTTGTTCTCCTCCAATCTGTCCTTCTGAGCCTCCAGGCTCTGTCACCATGCCCTTGTGCTGGTACCTTCCCCCTCCCTGCCTCACCGCTTGTATTTCTTAATTTTGTATCCCTAGCATTTAGCACAGTGTCTGTTACATAGTAAATTTTTAATAAACACGTGCTGCTTACCTAATTATGTAGGAAGAGCTCAGAAAGTGTTTTTCATAGTCATATCACATTTTCCATGAATCATGTAGGGAGAATTCTTATTCAGATATATGTGTTTTTCATAGTCATATCACATTTTCCATGAATCATGTAGGGAGAATTCTTATTCAGATATATGTTGGACTAAATGACTTCTGGGGTCCATTTTAATTCTGAGACTCAGAGCTTCTAGAATTCTCAGAGGGATTAGCCTTCTAGAAACTCTGTCTCTTTTATTCAAACTTAACTTTTCTAGTTAATATAAAGAACATAAAAAGTGACCCTGTTCTTGTTTGAGGTTAAGACTACCCTCAAGTCTTAGGTGGAGAAATGACTCCATTTCCTCCTGCAACACCTTCCTAAACTAAATAGGCTCATTTAATCCTCAATCCATCTTCTATCCACAGTATTGTTAGCCTGGGCCACATGTGAGTTTTTTTTCCTTTTCAAAGCCACATTCATCAAAAGAATGGAACTTTAAACAGGACCAGCTGGGATAACTTAAGAATTCAAAATGTCAGAATTTCGAGGGGTTATAAAACTTGTGCCAGAACTGGAAGATGTTTATTTCTTGAAGCTCCAAGAACCAGTTGAAGGCTAATGAGAGCAAAGTGTCAGAAAGGTGCCCTTTCATGTGTAAAGCCCTAGACTGTCTCAGCGGCACTCTAGCAACACAGACTCACCAAAAATTGTAGCTACCAACGATGGATAGCTACAGCATATAAGAGAGGGGAAAACACACAAATCCCTAGACTCCTCCCCTCACACAAGTCTATAATTCATTTTAAAAATTATCTGAAAGTTTCTAGTAGACAGTAGGCTCATTATGAGTCAGCAGTGATATGGAAGACAAAATAGCATAACATAACTTATATTAAAGGAGTCTTATCTTCCAATAAGAAGAAAGTGATCATCCTATTGTCTTTGACCATAGTCAAACCTTTTCTGAAATTCTGTGTTTACTTCTGGATATCACAGTTTAGAAAGAACATTGATAATTTGGAGAGGATGCAAGGGAGAGTAACCAAGATGGTGAAGACCTGTGAAGATCAGCTGAAGAAACCACAGTTTCTTGGCCAAAATGAGAGAAAATATAGGCAATATAGCTAATTGTCTTCACATATTTAAAGGAATATTATGTGGGAGAGAAATGGGATTTGTTCTACAAAGACTCAGAGGGTAGACTGAGAGCATTGGAAAGAACTCGAAAACAGTCATATTTTGGCTCAATAGAAAAGTGAGAGCAAACAGAGTGGAATAGGCTTTCTTGGGAAACAGAGTTTTCCCTTCCAAGGAAATCTTCAAGGAAAGACAAGGGAAATTGAAGAGTGGATTTTTTTTGGTGTGTAGTACAGTTTTATACTATATGTCCTATGAGGTCCCTTCCATTTCTGTGTGATTTTATGATTCCATTTTAAAAATGGACAGTCAAAATCCTTGTCATACCAGATCACTTTCCTCTCTCTTTGCTATTGGCTTCAGGAATAGACTTGCCTTCCTCATAGTATCTCTCTCTCTCTCTCTCTTTCCTTCCTTCCTTCCTTCCTTCTTTCCTTCCTTCCTTCCTTCCTTCCTTCCTTCCTTCCTTCCTTCCTTCCTTCCTTCCTTCCTTCCTTCCTTCTTTCTTCCTTCCTTTCTCTTTTAATATTTAAGTATTTCTTTTTGTCCTCTTTTAAAAGCATTTCAAATTTATTTCATTCTGAACTTAAAAAACAAAATGAGAATTTCATTAACATAGGAGAACAGAAAACCGATGCCTCCATATGAAATTGTAAAACTATTGAGTAAAACTTGCAATTTCTTTTAAATATATAATAAAGGTATCAAGTAACCTTATTTTTTTATTTTTCTTCTTCTCTTCCACCCCGTGTGCTAGAGACAGCTACCATTAGATGCAAGTATGTATGTGTATGTATATATTACATGTATATGCAATATCACTTTATACATATTTCTATTTATCATTTCTTTCCCTGGATGCAGATACCATGTTCCATCATATATCTTTTGTAGTTAATCTGGGTATTTATAATAGTCAAAATAACTTAGCTGCTAAAAGATGTTCTTAAAAACAATGCTTTTATTATGGACAATATTCTCTTGGCTCTTGTCATTTTTTGTACTCTTCATTGTTTCATACAAGTCTATCCATGTTTTTCAAAGATCATTGAGGTCCTCATTTCTTATGACACAGTAGTATTAGATAGTGATTGTCTACCACAACTTGCTCAGTCATTCTCTAATCCCCACAATTTCCAGTTCTTTAACACTATAAAGAGAACTGCTATAAATATTTTTGAACATATAGTTCTTCTCCTTTTCCCCTAATTATCTTTAGACACAAACCTACTTGTAGTATTGCTCTGTCAAATGGCATAGGAAATTTAATAACTCTTTGTCAGAGCTTGATCAGAGTTAGAGTTCTTTCCACTTCATATACAAGGATAACTGAATTTTCATGTCTTGCTTCTCTCATTTCTTTTCCTCAGCAGAAAAGTCAGCCCCATGGCACTAGGAAACCAGACACACCTCACTGAATTCATCCTCATGGGATTTTCTGAAAAACCAGATCAGCAGGGGCCCCTCTTTGGAATGTTCTTGGGCATGTATTTGATCACCGTGCTTGGAAACCTGCTCATCATGTTGGCCATTGGCTCTGACTCTCATCTCCACACCCCCATGTACTTCTTTCTTTCTAATTTGTCCTTTGTGGATATTGGTGTGGTATCCACCACAGTCCCCAAGATGTTGGTGAACATCTTGACACAGAACAAAACTATACCCTATACTGACTGTCTTGCCCAGATGTATTTCTTTATGTTTTTTATTGCTTTGGACAATTTCCTCCTCACTGCAATGGCCTATGACCGTTTTGTGGCTATCTGTCACCCTCTATACTATACAGTCATCATGAACCCTCGACTCTGTGGCCAGTTGGTACTGCTGTCCTGGATTATAAGCTTTCTAAACTCTCTCCTTCATTGTTTGATGGTAACACGTCTCCCTTTCTGTGCAGACCATGAGATTCAGCACTTTTTTTGTGATCTTGCTGAGGTTCTGAAACTCTCTTGTTCTGACCCTCTCATCAATTACATCTTGCTATATTTTGTTACTGGACTTCTGGGTTTTCTCCCTCTCACTGGGATCCTTTTCTCTTATAGTCAGATCTGTTCTTCCATTTTGAAAATCCCATCAGCTCAGGGTAAGTATAAAGCCTTTTCTACCTGTGGATCTCACCTCTCTGTTGTTTCCTTATTTTATGGAACAGGGCTTGGCGTACATTTGAGCTCCTTAGCTACCCACTCTTCTTGGAAGAGCACAGTTGTCTCTGCAATGTATGCTGTGGTCACTCCCATGTTGAACCCCTTCATCTATACACTAAGGAATAAAGACATAAAAGATGCATTTAGGAAGGTCATTAGCAAAATAGCCTCCTCTCAGTGATGGGACTGGGTCCTGGTCCTTGGAACAAGACACAAGTACTTCTGAGGAAAACATTGGGAGGTAGAATCTTGGGTTCTTCCTTTCTTTCCCAACTCAAATCTGTCTTCCATTTAGTGACTACAGTGATTTTCTTCTTTTTCTCATTTGATAGCTATCAACAAGTATTTATTAAGTACCTACTGTATGCAGGTACTGAAAATACAACGACTAAAAGGAAATAATCCTCACCTTCAAGAAGCTTACACTTCAGCTGGGGAAGACAATGGGCATATATATATATATATATATATATAGGGATAAACAAAAAAGAGAATGTAATGCAGGGCAATTGTAACTGGGAGGAATAGGAAGGGTTTCAGGTAGAACATGGCACTTGAATTGAGCACTGAAGGAAACTAGGAATTCTAAGAGGCAGAAGAAAGGAAGAAGGCATACTTGGCATGAAGGATAGTCAGAGCAAAGTCACATAGGTGGGAGATGGAATATTGTTCATAAAGAAGGCTAATTTGACAGTGCTCTAGTATGTGTGAAGATGACAAACATTCAAGAAGCCTGGAAAGGCAGGACGGAGTCAGCTTTTGAAGGGCATTAAATGACAAACAGAAGCATTTCAATTGGATCCTAGAGGATCACAGAGTTAGTAATCCCAGTCTCCCTATGAGGTTGTCCCCATTTTACAGATGAAACTGGGCCTCAGGGAAGTTAAGTGATTTGCCCACAATCCCATGGCCAAGTGTCACAGGCAGAATTTAAATGAAGGTCTCTTCTTGACTCAGTGTCCAGAGCCACCTCACAATACTCCCATCACCTCACTCAGAGAACTGTTGGTCAGGATCAAATGAACAAAATGCCCAAGGGCAAGCATAGGTTGACTCTCAATCTCCATGTTTTATTGAATGAGCTTAAATTGGTGTGCTCCACTGTAAGCAACAGGTGAGAACCTAAAAGGAGCTGGAGTGAAGTCTTCCATTGGGTAAAAACTCCATTCTATGATTACAAGTGGATGGCTTCACTTCTGATCTGTGGAATCAGGATGTGGCCCTGGAAGATGCCAGGGATAGAAAACCCCCAGCCAACAGTCAGCAGAGAAAGTCAATGACTTTGGTCAGAAAAAGAAGGTTTCTGAAATCATGGGAGTCTTTTGCTTTTAATGAATATCTGAACAGCCCAAATACTTCTTGGTCATGGGAACATGGGAAGATGGCTGGAAATGACAGGTGACCTTTTAGGGCAAATGCTGTGGGGAGAATTGCATCCATCCCCTCTGGGGATACCATCCCAGCAGCAGTGTCAGCAGCAGGCCCAGGACCCAAGCAAGGCTTCAGTGCTTTGGGACCTAAGTGAATATTCTCAGCCCATGCATCTTTTTAATCTCTTTTAGTACCTTGTTAACCATCTGGTGATGTTGTAAATTTCACTTGTCCTTAAATTCTTCTGACTCTGTATGGATTTCATACATGGCCCCTCAACTACCTCAAAATTCTGTAACCTTGATAGTTGCTGCCCAAGGAAACTTCTCTTTTTAGGGTACGACTCACTTTGAGCTCCCCTGAGGTCTGGGAGGCAAATGTTCTCTGGGCACATCAGAGAAGAGGAACCACACACTGAGGCTTCTCTGGCAGAGAAACTGAGAAGCAGTGTCAGCAGTACCAGGAGCTGGTAGGTTACAGTGATTTTCCTAAAGTACAGATCTGACTCTGTCACCCTTTCTCCAATGAAAACCAGTGGCTCCCTATTGCCTCTAGGATCAAATACAAAATTCTCCATTTGGCATTCAGATCCCTTCATAACCTAGACCTTTTTTCTCTTCTAGTCTTCTAATATCTTACTCCCCACCACATACTCTTGTTTCCATGCAGACTAGCCTCTTCACTGTTCCATGAAGAAGACACTCCATTTCTTGGTTGTGGGCATTTTCTTGGGCTGTCACCCACGTGTGGAATACCCTTTCTACTCAACTCTACCTACTGGCTTCTTTTTTTTTCAAGTCCTATAATTTTAAAAAATTCTCATCTTTTACTGGAAGACATTCCAATCCCTCTTAATTCTAGTCCCTTCCCTTTGTTAAAGATTTATTAATTATTGTTAATATGTATTAACTTAATTTATTAATTATTAATAAATTAAACATTATAAATAGTGTATATAGTTTGTTTACATATATTTGTTTGCCTTTTGCCTCCCCCATTAGATTGTGTGATCCTTGAAGTGAAGGACTAACATTGCCTCATTTTGTACCCCCAATACTTAGCACAATGACTGACCCATAGGTGGTGCTTCATAAATGTTGATTGATGAATCTCAAGGTTCCTACCTTATTAGCTCACTTTACTCATTCATTATAAATGACCTTGATTGTTTTCTTCATAGACCCTATTCCTGGAGCTTCCATCACAATGACATCTGATTGAACACATCCTGCTTCCTCCAGATATTTTCTAGCTAAAAAAATACTGTATATGGAGTAATAAGTCTAGTATTTTAGCCTTAACTCTATCACTTATGAGCTATGTGCCCTTGGCCAAGTCACTTAATATCTTAATCTCTCAATTTCTTCATTTCTGAAACAGAAATCGGAAGACCTGCCCTTATTACCCAACAATTTCTTTTATATATCAGATTAAATATTGTATATGTAAGTTCTTGGTAAACTGTGAAATGATATTTAGCTCCAGGAAAGGAAGAAGAAATTAGGGAAAATCAACATTGGAGTTCATCATTAAGAGTCTAGGTGATAATTTCTCCATGCCTTAACAGATGTCAATTGTGAGCTGATGGGTTAAAAAAAATCGTCATATGGTAGGCAATTCCTTCAGGAGGAGCCTCTTTGTGTTTTGCCTAATACCATAGGTAAAGTCTTTTTGTTTAGTTGGATTTGAAAGAACAGGAGCTCTGATGATATTCTATGAGAAATTAAGCTTAACCCCATGTGACAATGAGACATTCAGTGTGTACAACTCTGGAAAATCCAGTTGCTTCCATGTTTGGCCATGTCACGACTTTGCTTAAGATGCTTCACTGTCTCCCTGTTACAGTTAGGATAAAATTTCATCTCCTATGGCATTTAAAACCCTTCAAAATCTAATTCCAACCTATGTTCCTGGCCTGATTTCACATAACTATCCCCAAATTATCTGTATTCCAGTAAAACTCACCTACAATGTTACCATCTCTCCCTTCAGAACAGTTGTATACAGGCTGCTTCCCATGTTTGGAACCCTGTATCAACCTTTGTATCTTGGATTTCCTAGCTCTATTCATTGCTGAGTTTGAGTGCTAACTCTAACAAGAATTTCTGATTTCCCTAGTTGTAAGCATTACCCCCAACCCCCACCAAATTTACTCCATACATTTTCACTTTTGCTTGTCTGTGTACATCTTGAATTTTCCCTTCCACAATGAAATATAAGCTCTTAGAGAGGAGAGACTGCTTCATATTTGTTTTTGTATGCAAAGCATATAACACAACACCTGGGACAGTGTAGGCATTTAAAGAATGCTTGATATGAATTGACTTACCCCTGGCTTTCTCTCTTTGTCTTATGAATCCCTAAATCACAGAAGGGACCTCAAATGTCCACTACTCCAGCCTCTAAAATAATGAAATAATCCTTTCTAGATCTAAAATGTACTTGAAGAAAGTGATCATTCATCTTTGACTTGAACTCTTTCAATCACAGGGAACATCTGACTTAATACAGTATCCATTTCCATTGCCGGGCTGACTGCTTTAGTTGTGAAAAAAGTCATCATTAGACTGAGTCAAAATGTACCTTCTTAGAACTGCTACTCAAAGGTTCTAATAATTTTCTCAGAGGAATATAAAAAAAGAAGGAAAAGGATATGCCTATATGTCAATCCACAAAGATAAATAGAATAAAAAATTGTCACAATATAGGAAAAATAGTAATTGAAATTCCCAGAAGTTCGATCTTAAGAAAGAGTGAAACTATGATTGCATATGTATAAACAATCTCAGATTGTTCACTGTCTTAGGGAAGGGGATGTGAAAGAGAAGGTGGTGATAGAATTTGGAAAGGAAAACTATTAAAAATGTTTAAAAATAGTTTTATCATGTAATTGGGGAAATAAATTTTTTAGAAAAGGAAGAACAAGACTCATTTCCTCAGATGGCAATTCAGAAATGCACGAAGGCCAACAAACAATATAAATTAGAGACACTAATATAAAGAGGCAAATTTGACCTCCTCGGCTTCAATGAGACTTGATAGGGTGAAATCCATGACTAGAACATGACTCTGAAAATGTATGGCCTATTTAAAAGAAGTACCATACATAAAATGTGGGGTGGGGTATCACCATGGATAAGGATATACTCTAGTGAGGAAGTTCAGTTGCCAGAGTTAAGAAACAAAGTGGAGGACATTGGAATAAAGATCACTGGATTCATAAATATAAGGAATTTTTTCATTATATACACTAGGGTCTGTTTGGACAGAAAGACGAATTAAATGAGTTCATGAAACAGATCACAGTACAGGAATATGGTATAGGTAAGTAAGTAGTAAGTAAGTAGTATAATTTTCTGGACTTTTGCTTTTCTTAAAGAAGAGCAACTAATATTTTCTTGACCTAGCTAATATTTTTTTTTTTCAAAATGCAGAAGCACTTAGGGATTCTTCTTCCAGAAACTCTTTCTCAGTTCTGAGCTAAACTAGATAGAAGTTACTGTCCTTTCCAACTCTGAAATATCATGATATTAGTGATGTCTCATCCAGGTGAAAAATATTTAAACTGAAAAATAGTCAGTAAGGCCCCCTATCCCTCTTCTTGTCCATGAAAAACACAATTATCTTCATCAGTCATTTCTTTTGGAATTTGATTTTGAATCTTTTCGCCTTCCCAGTTACTCTTACGTGTTCATTTTCTTGTTTCTCAATTTCCTCCCTTAGATATGAGCACGCCTAGCCAATCTCACACAACAGAGTGTGTCTAGTGTTAAGGTCCTAGATATCTCTGCCTAGGACAATCCCAGATTGTTCTACCGTCAATGGAGTTCTGGTTGCGATGTGTACAAATATGTTGTCTTTTCTTCTGAATTAGAATCAAAGTGCAAATTTATCTAGGACCTCAATTATGGTCAGTAATTTCTATTCATCTTTTGATACCCTACCACATTCTGAAAGGCAGCTGTTGTACATTTTTTCCATTCTCAAGCTCCTACCTCCACTCTTCTCTGCCCTCACCTGGAAAAGGCACTGGATTTAGAATCAGAAGACCTGAGTTCAAAACCTGGCTCTCTCAACTCTGTCACCTTGAACAAATCACTTAACTTCTTGTGGTGTCAGTTTCCTCATTGGCAGAATGAAGGACTTGGGCAATATAATTTCTAAGTTCTCTTCTAGCTATAGATTCTATTACCTTGTTTATTTCTTTGAAAAAATTGAGACCAAATGAAGTGATGGCCCTCAATTCTCCTCCTGCATATCTCAAAACTCCTGCACCCTGACTCCTTTTTTTCCTTCTATTCAATCTCAAAGAAATATTCTTTTTGCTTCCCAAGACTAGTCCTTCCACCTCTGCCACTGATCTACTTCCTTATCTTGTTCTCTAACTCATTCAATTAGCCTCGTTCAGCTAGCTGGACTTCTGCCTGAACTTTTTATTTTCTGATCCCATCCACCCTACTTTTGCATCTTTAATATTTTCTTCTTTACTAGCTCCTTGCCTCTGCCTACAAACCTACTCAGTTCTCCACTAGTCAATAGAAAGCTCTTCCTGGTTATAAAACTGTGTGTACCCTTTCACCCAGAAATACCACTATTAGGTTTGTTACCCAAGGTGATCAGAGAAAAAGGATAAGAATCTATCTTTTCTAAAATATTCACAACAGCATCTTTTGTGGTGGCAAAGAACTGAGAATTGAGGTGATGCCTATAATAAATTGTGGCATATGATTGTGATGGAATACTACTGTGGTATAAGAAATGATGAACAGGTTAATTTTAGACAGCCATGGAAAGGCTTGCATGAAATAATGAAGAGTGAAGCAAACAGAATCAAGAGAATGTTGTATATAGTAATAGTAATAAATTGTTTGGGGTGTAAATGTGAACGACTAAGTTACATGAATATTCAAATCAACCATAAAGGAACTATGAAAGACTATACTATCCACCTCCAGAAAAAAGAAGTGACATATAGCATTATTTATTGTATAATTTCATATATATGTATACACACATACACATGGTACCAGCAGACTGCAAAGAAAGGAATATGGAAAGCTCATTATCCAGGAGAGCATTGCCAACATGTCTCATAGCCTAGAGTTCATGATGGCTGTCTAGCATAGAGGGTTGCAGATAGCCCCCAAATGGTCATAGACTATTGCAGTGAGGAAAAATTTATCCAAATCAGCAAAAACATAAAGAAGTATACCTGGGCATGGCAGTCAGCATAGAGGATGACCTTGTTTTGTGCCAAGATGCTCACCAACATCTTGGGGACTGTGGTGGATGCCACATAACTATCCACAAAGGACAGAAAGGAGGAAGTACATGGGAGTGGGGAAGTGAGAGTCAGAGCCAATGACCAAATTATGAGCAGTTTCCAAGCAATGTGATCAAATACATGCTCAAGAACAGCCCAAAAAGGGGGGGAGAGCCAAGATGGTAAAGCAGAAGCAAGGACCTGCTACATCTCTCCCCCACACTCCTTAAAAAACCTATAAAATGATGCTAAACAAATTCTAGATCATCAGAAGTCACAAAATGACAGACTGAAGAAAATTTCCAGCTCAAGACATTCTAGAAGGTCAACAGGAAGGGTCTATTGCACCAGGCTGAATGCAGAAAGCAGTTTGGCATGAACTACGCTGGTGTGGACTGAGTGGGAGCAGACATTAGGGGAATGAATTACTACCGGTTGCTGTGGATTCCCGACTTCTCAACCCACAAATGCTAAAGACAGCTTCAAAGGTCCGTGGGGAGTGTTTCTTACATGGCTGAGAGGGGAGCATGTTGTGGACCCAGCTGCATCCCTAACCCCAGCCCCAGTTCCAGGGTGGCTGCAGCTACTGCTGAAGTAAAGGCTGCTTCTGGAACCCTCCACTTAATGAAGCTCAAAAGTCAAATAATTGGCTGGGAAGTTGAGCAAACAAGGGGAAAAAGAGGGGGAAAAGAAACAGACTATAGATTCTTACTTTCTTAGTGAAGAGATATTTTCTCACTTCATTGGTGATGAGGAAGACACAAAGCATCCAAAGTCTCTAAAAAAATATGAATTGGTCTCTGGCCATGGAAGTGTTCAAAAAGATTTTGAAAATCAAGTAAGAGAAGTAGAGGAAAAATTGGGGAAAGAAGTGAGAGTGATGCAAGAAAATCATGAAAAACAAGTCAACAGCTTGCTAAAGGAAATCCCAAAAAATGCTGAAGAAAATAACACCTTTAAAATCACACTAATCCAAAAGGAAAAAGAAGTCCAAAAACCAATGAGAAGGAGAATACCGTAAAAAACAGAATGGGCCAAATGGAAAAAGAAGTCCAAAAGCTCACTGAAGAAGATAACTCTTTAAAAATTAGACTGGAGCAAATGGAAACTAATGACTTTATGAGAAATCAAGAAATTATAAAACAAAACAAAAAGAATCAAACAACAAAAAAGACATTGTGATGTCTCTCTCTGGAAAAACAACTGACCTGGAATCCAGGAGAGATAATTTTAAAATTATTGGACTATGTGAAATCCATGATAAAAAAAGAGCCTAGAAATCATCTTTCAAGAAATTATAAAGGAAAACTGCCCTGATATTCTAGAACCAGAAGGTAAAATAGAAATGGAAAGAATCACTAATCACCTCCTGAAAGAGACCTCAAATGTAAAACTTCTATGAATATTGTAGCCAAACTTCAGAGTTCCCAGGTCAAGAAGAAAATATTACAAGCAGCCAGAAAGAAGCAATTCAAGTATTGTGGAAACATAATCAGGATAACACAGGACTTAGCAGCTTCTATGCTAAGGGATCGGAGGACTTGGAATATGATATTCCAGCAGTCAAAGGAGATAAGATTAAAGCCAAGAGTCACCTAAGCAGCAAAACTGAGTATAATACTTCTGGGGAAAAAATGGAACTTCAATGAAATAGAGGACTTTCAGGCATTCGTGTTGGAAAGACCAGAATTGAATAGAAAATCTGACTTTCAAGTACAAGAATCAAGAGATGTATGAGAAGGTAAACAGGAGAGAAAAAACATAAGGGGCCTTATTGAAGTTAAACTGTTTACATTCCTACATGGAAAGATGATATTTGTAACTCCTGAGACCTTTCTCAGTATTAGGATAGTGAGAATAAATATATATGTATGTATGTATATATATATATATATATATGTGTATGTGTGCTTGTATATACACATATGGAGAGAGAGAGAGAGAGAGAGAGAGAGAGAGAGAGAGAGAGAGAGAGAGAGAGAGAGAGAGAGAGAGAGAGAGAGAGAGAGAGAGAGAGAGAGAGAGAGAGAGAGAGAGAGAGAGAGAGAGAGAGAGAGAGAGAGAGAGAGATCACAGAGTGAGCTGAATATCAAGGGATGATATCTCAAAAGGAAAACTGAGGGTTGAGAGGAATGTACTCGGAGAAAGAAGAGAGAAGTAGTATATAGTAAATCATTTATATAGTAAAAAAAGTCAAGAAAAAAACTTTCACAATAGAGGGGAAGAAGGGAAAGGTGAGAGGGAATAAATGAACCTTTATTTCACAGGATTTGGCTTCAGGAGGGAATAACATACACAGTCAATTGGGTAAGGAAGTTTATCTTATCCTACCGGAAAGCAGTGGGGAAGGGGATGAGAAAAGGGGATAATAGAAGGGATGGCAAATTGGAGGAAGGGGTAATGGGAAGCAAACATTTTGGTAGAGGGACAGATCAAAGGAGAGAATTGAATAAATGGAGGGCGGGACAGGATAGAGGGAAATATAGTTAGTTTTTCACATCACTGCTATGGAGGTGTTTTCCACTACCATGCATGTATAACCTTTATTGAATTGCTTGCCTTCTCAATGAGGTTGTGTCAGGAGTGGGGAAAGGAGAGAATGTGGAACTCAAAGATTTAAAAATGAGTCTCAGAGGTTGTTTTTGCATGCAACTTGGAAATAAGATATATAAGCAATGGGGTGTAGAAATCTATCTTACCCTACAGTCAAATAGGAGTGAAGGAGATAAGGGGGGTTGTGTATGATAGAAGGGAGGGCAGATTGGAGGAAAGGGCAACCAGAATACATGCTGTCCTGGGGTGGGGGTAAGGGAGAAATGGGGAGAAATTTTGAAATTCACAATTTTGTGGAAGTGAATGTTGAAAACTGAAAATAAATAAATTTACATGAAACACAAAACCAAAAGGACAGCACAAAGAGGGACTCCTGATGCTCCAGTTTCTCTAAAAAACTCAAGAGGATAAATTCAGTGAACTGGGTTTGGTTTCCTGGTATTATGAGGTTCATTTTTATGATGGGAAAAAGAGGTGAAAAGAGCATGACATGAAAACACAGTTATCCTTGTATATGAAATGGAAAGAACTCTGTCTCTGACCAGGCTCTGACTTGGAATGTCTAGGTTCTTTCCCTCTTTCTGTCACTTATTCCCTTTGTGATCTTAGACAAGTCACCATTTATACATTCCACTCAATGCAAGATAAAGGACTTGGACCAAATGACCTTAAATATTTCTTCCAGTTCAAACTGTCTTTGAAACAGGAAGAATCACATTTAGAAATGGCCAATTTATGCACACCATCTCAAATTTGCTCAAAGCATCTATGACCATCAAGCACTGGCATAAAGAAGGAGATACTATGGGTAGGGCAAGTCCATTTGTGTAACCAACAACAGAGAGAGGACAGTGGTCTGCTATGATAGAAGGGTTTGGGCTGTCCATTCTTCAAGTAGAATAATAAAATCATAAAGAGATGGAAGGAACCTCAAAGAACATATAGGAGAAAATTCCACCACACCAACAAACCATTCCACAATATACTTGGCATGTAGACATCAATGAAGGGAAACCTCTCAGCTTTCTAAGGGAGCACATTCCACTCTGGATTAACTCTCCTTGTGGGGAACTTTTACATTGAGCCAAAATGCATCTGTTTTCTAGTTCTATCCAATGCCCTAATTCTACCCTCTGAATCCTTGCAGAACAAATTCCATTTCTCTCTCATATACTTACCTTCAAGTATGTGATGATAGTTCTGCCATCCCCTGCTATGTTTCCTCTTCTCTAGGCTAAGAAACCTTAGTTCCTTCAGCTAAT
Organism: Notamacropus eugenii; assembly: GCF_028372415.1. Classification (NCBI taxonomy): domain Eukaryota; kingdom Metazoa; phylum Chordata; class Mammalia; order Diprotodontia; family Macropodidae; genus Notamacropus; species Notamacropus eugenii. The sequence goes on along the minus strand of NC_092875.1, from coordinate 56,640,060 downwards.
CTTCATAGGGGCTTCTCCATCCTGGTTTTTCTCTCTTGGAACCTTTCTAGATTATCAATGTACTTACTAAATTGTGGGACCTAGGACCAAATGTAGAACTTCAAATGTGTTCTGAACATGACTGAGGAGGACAGTGGAATGATCTTCTTACTGAAAGGTATGACTCGACTTTTTTGGTTATCATGTTCTTGCTGACTCATACTGAGTTCTCAGACCAGTAAAACCCTTGGATAATTTTCAAATAAAATTGTCTCTAGTCAGAACTCTTCTATCTTGTCCTTGTACAGTTGATTTCCTTAATGGGAGTGCCAGAAGTCAACCTATGAGGACCTGAAGATGTACAATTATTAGTTATTCATTGCCCTCCTCTTAATGATTTGATTATCATTGTCCTTCCTAAAATGTTATCACAATGGACCAAACAGGTAGAGAAGAGAGCCTGAAACTTGTCTGAGCTCCAGAAGTATTAGTCAGCAAAGGAGAAGGATCAGGATGCAAACAGAAACATGATATTGTGGTCATAGTGAATGCATTATTTTTGCCTATAATACTATAGCCTTTTGTTAAGATTTTATTGAAGTTTTTACATCAATATCCATAAATACTATTCATCTATAGGTCTCTTTCTCTATCTTTTACTACTTTAGATATTAGGACCATAACTGTCTGAATGTGGAGTTTGGCAAGATGCTTCTTTTTCAATTATTAAGAATAATTTGTTTAGGGTGGAGCCAAGATGGTGGAGCAAAAGCAGGAACTTAACTGAGCTCTCCCACAAACTCCTTTAGATATCTCTAAAAATGAATCTGAACAGATTTTGGAGTGGCAGAATTCACTTGGAGACAGAATGTGGCAGATGCCCAGCCCAGAACAGCGATGGGAAAAATCAGTTACACAGGGCTGGGGACACACAGAGGGTGCAGGATTCACCAGTGCAGACTAGGCTGTAACAGAGCAGGAACAGGTCGAGGTGGACCAAATCAGAAGCAGCAGTGTGGGTTCTCAAATCTGTCAGCACAGAATAGGAGTCCAGAGTGTGAGAGAAGTACAGGGCCCCCAGTAGCAGCAGTAGCCACTCCTGAGGCTATCAGCCAACAGACTACATGTTTGAAAGTCACCTACTCAAACTTCTGGGAGCCAAGATGGCAGAATAAAGTGTAAGTGCTCTCACTTTCCCTTGTTGACCTTGAGAAATCCAGAGAAGTTTCCCCATAAAAACTCCTGGAATAGTGGAGGGTGCAGAAGGGGTAAAGCAGTTTTTCAGCTCAGGAGACTAAAGAAATTGATGAGAAGAGTCCCTCTTACTGTGGCTGAAGGGTACCAGCTCAGGACTGGAAGCATCCTAGCAAGCGTCCCCTCAGTGGATCAGCAGGAAATGCTGAGCCCCAGAGGGGTGGAGCTAGTAAGCACCAACACCAGGACCCCAGGAGTGCCTTAGCAAAGCCAGGGGAATTGGGCAGATACCAGCACAGATGGGGGTTCACCAGTCGCTGAGCCTGTCTGTGCTGTAGCTCAGATCTAAGGGAGTAGGAGACTTCCCACAGCCAGACCAACCTCTACCACACATCACACCATGAGATTCAGTATAACCCTGGGGAAACTGAGAAAGACTTCACCTCGTCTCAGCATTGCCACACACAAACCAGCTCAGCACCAGATAAGCTGCAACATTACATAGCTTCTAGCTTAAAGAACCAGAGTCTGCAACTCACAAAGTCAGTAACCAGGCCTCAAGATTTCAGCAAAAGAAACATGGGACAGAGCCTCCTGTGCCCTAGAAGTAGAGATTCACTTTAAAAGTCAGGAAAAGGGCAATCGCCACGAGCAAGAAGCAAATCAGAAAAACAAAGACTATAGAATCTTATTAGGGGGACAGGAAAGATCAAAATACAAATTCAGAAGAGGATAGCACTGACAGTATGCTCACATCTGAAACCTCAAAAGGGAATATGAACTAGTCTCAAGTCCAAAAAAACATTCTTAGAAGAACTCAAGAAGGATTTTAAAAGCCAAATTAGAGAGTTAGAATAAAAATTGACCAATAATTTAAAAAAATATAATTCAGGAGATGAAAAAAGAATTCACTGAAGAGAACAGCTCCTTAAAAAGTAAAATTGGTCAAATACATAAGGAGGTACAAAAGCTAACTGAAGAAAAAATTTGTTATAAGTTAGAATTGTGTAAGGAGAAGCTAATGACTCTACAAGACATCAAGAATCAGTTAAACAAAATCTAAAGAATGAAAAAAAGAGAAGGAAATGTAAACTATCTCAGTGGAAAGACAACTGACTTGAAAAATAAATCCAGAAGAGAAAATCTAAGAATTGTTGATCTACTGGAAAGTCATGTTGAAAAAAAGAGCCTTGATAATATCTTCCAAGAAATCATCAAGGAAAACTGCCCTGAGGTCCTAGATCCAGATCTAGTCATCAAAAGAATCCTGAAAGAGATCTCAAATTGAAAATGCCAAGGAACATTGTTGCCAAATGTCAGAACTATCAGGTCAAGGAAAAAATATTACAAGCAGCCAGAGAGAAACAATTCAAATACTGAGTAACTACAGTCAGGATCACACAGGACCTTGCAGCTTCTACACTAAAAGACCAGAGGGATTGGAATATGATATTCCGTAAGGCAG